>NC_134365.1:153025136-153328166 GCF_035582795.1 Mycteria americana | reverse complement strand
TTTCGATTTCTTTTTTCCTTCTTGTCTTCCTCTTCTGATAATTAAAAAGGAGAAAGCTCTGATCACAATTGTTCCTAAAATAGGACATTCATAATGTGTCCCCGGTATCTATTAAGGGTGACCTTCCGCTGCAGTCTTCTATAATTGAGTTTAAAAACTCATTTGTCATGAGACAAACCTATTGGAAAGCAAACTTAGTTAGCTGTCATGCTCACAGAGTCTTTCATTTCCATGTTTACACCAATGTAGCCAATTGTTTTGATTTTTATGTGCCTCCTATTATAATTCTAGCATATGATTTACTTACAGTCCAGATCCTGGGAACGAGAAAATTAGAACTTCAGGGTTTTTTTGAAAGCACTTTTTTTTTTCCCCAAAAGTACATTTCTATTCTCACTGTTGCAGAGAAAATATTAAAAGTAGGGAATTGCAGTAAGAAATGCGAGCAATGGACCAGAAGTGAGGAAGGATCATAAAGTATGTCCTTCCTTAATGTCTCTAAATCTCAGGTGACCTGGATGTCCCAGCTTTCCAGAGGGGACAAGGATGGTATGATGAGTCCAAAGGACAAATGACCTCTAGGCAACCCTTGCAATGAACCCCAAATGTACTTGATGCCTCTCTCGATTTTTATTTGATGTCCAGAGCTGCTGTAACTGTTAACTATATTTCATGCTTAGGTAACTCATGTGCTTCCTCAGTGTCAGTAATCTCACTTTTTCTTGGTGTTCTGGCCACCAGAAAATTGCAGCATCAAAGTTACTGTTTTAATTAGATATGCCCAAGGATGGAGACGGCACGCTGATGGTTTGCTTGGCTTGATGCACAGGGCACATGAGGTGCTGGAGTTGTGCTTGCACAGCTGAAGGGGTGGGAGAAGAGCCGTATTGCTTGGTGCCTCTGAGAATGCTGCCGGGCTGTTGTGTGACTGTCCCTCCCCTAGCCTTGCTCCACATCTTGGGAAACAGAGCTGAACTGTGTGATCTTTTTTGCTATGCTCCTTCCACCTCTCCAAGCCACTTCAGCCCAAACACGGCTGCTTTGATAGTGGTGAAGGCAAGCAGCAGAGTCGTCTCAGGTGCTTGTGGTATCACCCTGGTACATTCTGGGATACCTTAACAATGCAAGAAATGCCGGAGGATTTCAAACAGTGTTAGACTACTCTGTAGGAAGTTCCCCCAGAGTTTTGTTTTTGAAACCATATACTATATTTATCTACACACTCTCGCTTTCATTGTCTTTGCAGCTTCGCAGCCTACCTTTAGAAGGTGTTACCTTTAAAAGTTCTCTGTTTATAGGTGCTGGAAGGCCTCCAGCAAAATATAGGTCAACCAGCAAAATATAGCTCAAGTTGATGTAACCTACAGAAAGATTACAGTTTTGCAGGTGAAAAAGTAGGCAATTTAATATTAAAATTATTCTATTTCTTATTTTAAAACTACTGGACAATTTAACACAATTGCTACACTGTATTTTCAGTAGTCAAATGGCAGTGCCTCCCAGAAATGCCTAGTGTCTGGACAGCCAGCTGATAGAAGAGCATTGGATGGTGATTAGAAAAAATAGATTCAAATAATGTTCTAGAATAGTCGAGTTTGTAAAGCCCAATCTAAATGTGAAGATACAGGGTATATATAATATACATTTAAAATACATAGAAGATCTAAACCACATCTTAAAAATGACACAAGACATACTGGACCATTGGCATCAAAAGGTATTTATTTAGGATGGCTGGAAAACACATCTTTGCTGTAAACTCAGCTGTTTTGTCTGGGACAAAGGCCACCTCCTGCCAAATTTGTGAGTCCTGTTCTAATGTAGGGAAGGCACTATATTTAAAGAAAAGAAAAAAGTTGGCGGGGGGAGGGGGTGAGGTTTTTTAAATGAGAAAACGGTGTGTCTCCCCTACTTTCATCCTGGGAAGTAGCAGAAGTGTTTTGGTTTTTCAGAACTCAGCCGGAGGCAGCAACAGGCAAGCTTGTCTAATCTCAGGCACTGAGCGTAAGACTGGCACAATTAGCTCTCATCTGGATTTGCCCCGTAGCCAAGCTGCATCTTGCATACATACACAATACTCCCTTTCACACTCCTTTTCCACTCAATCTGACATGCAAGTTAGACACCACTAGTTAGATGGCTGCGGCCGTGTGATGAGCAGATACAGCAGATGCGACAGGCCACAGAGCGTGGGAGAAGCCACGGGGGTATTCAGTGAGGAGGATGGCAGTGGTAGAAATGTCCTCAAAAGGGGCCTGAGTGACACATTGCTTGGTTGACCTCAAAAGATGCATCCCCTCCGCTCCCCGCTGACAAGATGTAGCAGATACATCGCTCACCAAGTGATGGGCTGCAGTGCCATCTCATGCGTTGGAAAAGAAGAAACTGGGGGACTCTGGGCAGAGCATGGAAAATTTCAAGATCACTGGTCAAAGTCTGGAGGGGTCATAAACCACTGAAAAGGGGAGCTTACAATAGGAAATGGAGGGGGTTAGTAAAAAGGGATGCAAACAGCTTTTGCTGTAACTGTGGAGCTTGTTAGGTTGGAGGTTCAAGAAAAGGACCCCAAATATCTGCCATGGCAGGTACTCTGCCAGGAACCTCAGAGAACAGCCTCTGACTGGGTGTAGGCAAACATGTGGGCATGTCACAACAGGGACCTGGGGAAAAGCCACCACCTAGGGGAAGCTTGGCTTCCTCTGAAGAGAATGGGTCTGTCCTTTTGGTTGCAGAAGGCTAACCAGTACCTTCCAAACACATGAACGCTGTTGTACTATGGCATGGGAAAGAATAATAATATGGCTATGGGATATATGAAATGATTTTAGGGTAACAGGTTCTGATTACCTGATTTAGGCATGCAGAGGTCAGTCCAGACCTCATTGCTGCCAAGTCAACCGCTCCAGTCAGCCCGTCGCTGGAGGGAGCAGCCAGGTGGCAACCACAGCTGAGCCCACGGGCTTTTTCCAGCCCAGACAAAAGAGGACAGCAGCTCCCTACCTCCAGTGAGGGGTTTACCGCTTTTAATATTTTTCTTAGCCATCACACGGCTCCATACGGGAGAAGAGCCCTGGGCAGTGCCCTGCCCAAGGGGACAGCCTGCCCCCTCCTGTGCTCCAGAGCCAAGAGTTTGACCTACTGCAGGCCCTGCTCAGCTCCCTCTGGATTTAGCTGGCCACGAGTTGTGGGACCAAGGGAGTACTCGTGGCACTTCACCTCCTCAGAAGGCGGCACAGGCGCCAGGAAAGACCCGAGGGATGGCTGTACACAGAGCTGGTGTTGCTGCATCTTGCAGGCAACCGCGAGGCCCGCAGTGCCAGAGGCATATATCCACGTCACCCCTGTAAGGCACTAATGTACAACTGTGCATACTCCCTTCATCCATGGGCAAGCTGGGGTTTTTTATGTATCTATAAGGCAAGGGAGTTGGGCTAAAGTTAGCTATTAAGAAGGGAAAGCTTCAGTGATGAAGATCTAACCTGACTGTTTGCATGAATTCCCCTGTGTTTTCTTTTTTGGCATTTACCCTAGTCTCTCCTCCTTACTTAATGTAGCTATGTGCTTTCTCTCATAAAGCATTTCCTTCAGATTTTAACAGCTCCCAGTCATTTTCAGCTGTGAACATCTTGAAAGGTTATGAAGACTATATGGCATCCCATCCATCTAACCACTAGATGGAGAGACTATACAGTAAGAATCCAGCATCCAGAGCTACTTCAAGTAGGGGACATGTACATCATGGCATCTTAAAAATCAGGGGGGCTGTTTATGCGTTTTTTCCTTCAAGTCAGTTTCTCTTTCTCCAACTATTTATTAAGATGGAAAATAACAGCAATTATTATACTCTGTGCATCTAAACAGTGGATGCTGTAATCGCCCTTTACCTAGCCCGCTCTAAACAAGCAATATGGAAACAGGGTGCAAAGTGCTTTTTTATCACGGCTGATGCATTATTCCTAGATCTGTCTTTGCACACTTTACACTCAAATAGCCATGTTTTCTTCACTACTTCAGAACTGCACAGTAAAGAGAAGGCTATTTATGAGCAGCAGTGTTTGTTGCCAGCCTCTTTAAGTGTCAGTTATAAGTGCTTGTTTTGACATGATCAAATATTCAACAGTTCTACCAAAACCAGAGACAAATGAAATATTCATAATCATTTGAGGGAAGCCTGCCAATCTTTGAACATTTAGTCTACTACAGTTTCTTGAAATGAACAGAAGGGAGCCAGACTTTTTAATGCAAAAGATGCAGTAGAGGAAAAATCTGGAAAAAAATCATTCTTCTTCCCTCATGAACCAGTCAAGTAAGACAGCGTTCTCTGTTATGTTTCTAACAAAAGGAAATTAGAAATGCTCTCCATTTATTGTTACGAATAATTCTCTACCAAACCCTGGAGTGTCTCAAACCAAGCAGTGACTCAAATACCAGTTATGATGAGCTTTCTCCTCTCCCATCTCTATGGATTCTGTCCTCAAGCAAAACAAGGAAAAAAGCCAAAAAAAAACCCACAATGCATGAAAAGCTCTAAAAAGCTGTAGGAAACGGAAGCTCCAAGTAATCTACTTTGCAGCGTGGGCTACCCCAGAACTGATACTTTATGGATTAATACTAAGATAGATGAAATACTTTGTTTGTTGTTTAAGATAGACAATAATGGGAAAAGAGGGCTTACTGGCTTAAAAGTAAATGCCGCCTTTACCAACATTTAGGTGGCTAAGTTCAAAACAAGAGTAAATACTGAAGAGATGTATAGTCTCTGTGGAAACAGGGACTAAACAGAAACATCTGCTTTGGGTCATCTTAGAATCCAATGGGCCCTGACTCTACAAAGCATTTACACTTACATGTTCACTGACTGAACTGAGATTTAAGCATGCACATGAGCACTTTGCTCAGTTGGGGCCACATAATGAGTTAATAGCAACAAATACAGAAGGAGGAAGCCATAAAATCACACAAGGGGCTTTATAGTTAATTACTTTAATGTCACTATTAAGTTTAGGAATTGAAGTCCATAAGAAGGATATTTTCTCAGCTGCAGTCTGGCTTTATTGGGAATTTTTGTTATTGAAATGGGAGTAGTCACCTTAATGCCTCAAGGTGAAGTGAAGCT
Source organism: Mycteria americana (assembly GCF_035582795.1). Lineage (NCBI taxonomy): Eukaryota > Metazoa > Chordata > Aves > Ciconiiformes > Ciconiidae > Mycteria > Mycteria americana. Next base: position 153,323,050 of record NC_134365.1, on the reverse strand, counting down.
ATGCTTTAAATACAAAACTTAGGGCTTTGTACACTGCCCTTGAAGCATAACTGCTATTGCTGCTAATATCAGTGAAGTTCTGTTGTGGACTTAAGGAACACTATAATCCTCTTAGTTGCAGAAATTCTTTCACTGCACTAGCTAAAGGGCTTTTAGCAGCAATTTGAAGTACACAGTGAACACATTCCCATTCACTAAACAAGCAGCTCATGGTGTCACTTCCATCATATACAACTCATGTTTTATCCTGACCTTCTTTCCTTACTGTGGGTTTTCTAGCATCGGTATGCATGAGAAAATTAAAGGTGTATTACACACAGATATCATTTGGTTTGCATTAACAGTTTGGGTTTAGAAAAAGAAGTACCTTAAATACTCATATCTTCCCCAAGTGGAGGCTATCTCTTTTCTCTCTATAGCTACAGACGTACCCAGCAAGGACAATGGCTACAAAAACATGAGCGCGGGCTTGCCATGCACTGAGTTGGCAGGACACAAGCCAATTCCAGTGCAAGAGCTGAGCATGCACTGCACTCAGCCATGAGTAACAAGCTCAGCCTGCCCGCGAGCCAGCCTGTGCCCTGGGCTCAGCACCAGGCTCCCGCAGACGTGTGAGGTCTGGAGCTGCCTTGCATCCCACCAACCTGGAGTACAGGCAAGGTGTGCCTACCCCTACAGCAGCTGGGATGGACAGACCTGAGCAGCTGCCCCCAGCAGCTGGGGCTGCTGTTTCCTGTATGGGAACTGCAGGGCCAGGAGAAGTTGTCTGCCTCTGGCATGCTGTAAGGAGACCACACCAAATGGAAAGGGACTGACTCATTGAATGGTCCAAAGGTATGACAGCAACAAGTAAAGCAATTCAGAAATGTCAAAACCTATGCCCAATAAAGAAAAAAAGTGCTTCTGAGGTGAAATAGAATCACCATAACACTGAAAAGCCACCAGCCCTGGCAGCTCATTTAAGCAGATATATTGTATAAGATGATATGCACTTCTCAAAAATGTTATTTGTATGTATGTCCTTTAGTAATGGTGGGACTGCACAGAGCTGCTATCTCTGATATTGGCAGTGACACTTCTATGGCACTTACCTGCCTAAAACAAATCAAAGATGTGTAGAAAACAGGGTATGTGGAAAATGGAAACTGAAAGGGCAGTGAAGTGTGTTTGCTATCTGGAAGGTATAGTTAGTTGAAAAAACCTGGGGATGCAAGAAGCATCAAATGTTATGTGCAAAGTTATTTCAACTCTAATTAATTTTCTATCAAAAAGATGATCAAAAGAAACTGTCTGCTATACAATATTAAGGTTATTGGAGTTTTGCATGTCTAACATGACTTACCTTATTTTCTGAATTCCCTAGATAGTTTGGGAGACTGTAATAGATAGTAAGCCATTCCCTTGAAGCCATCAGGTCTAATTTTTCCAAACTGATAGCAATCACAAACTGTATTACTTGCTTGTATTTGATTGCTTGTCTAAGTCCAGTTCCAGTGAGCATGTTATAACTGGCCTTGACTCACACCAGCTGACATACCTATCAATGGGCTCAGGAAGAACATGTTGGCCTGAATTAGCCTAAAACCAGATTATATCCTATGGATGATAAAGAAACTTCAAAGCTGTAAAGGCAGGATTCACTACTCTGCTTCCAGCATGCACTACAAAGGGGATGAGTCCTCCTTGATGAAGGAAGACACCTATTTTGGCCCGAAAAACCATTGAGTCAAAGCTGGCTCTGGTTCTGGGGGTTATGAAAGGTGCAATGGCCCCTGCGTAGGGGTTAGCATTAAAAGTTTAGAGCCCTGGAAGAACTGAATGTTGATGGGCCCTCTCTGATAGCAAATACCAGTTGTTTTTTCTGGTCCTTTCATTCAAAGCAGCTGAAAGTCAGTCCCAGGCCATAGGTAAGGTTGCAGTTACCTGGATGTAGGTCTACCTGCGCCTTTTTCGGGGAAGAAGGAGGAATTGGTACATATTCTGATGGCTAAAAGCCAGAATCATTTCTGACCTGGTGCTAAGCATCCAGACTGCCATCGTCAGGCACCTGGCAGCAAGAACTACAAGGCTTGAGCAGATCCACTGTCCTCCTTTTGACTATAGAAGAAGCCTAGAAGACTAATTTGGCCTAATCTTTTGGTGGCTAAGGTTATGCAAACTGAACCTCACCCAGAAAAGAGCAGGAAGGGGACAGAGAGGCAACTACTCCTATTCCCATTGCATAGTACCCAGTAAACCTGGGGTTTTACACTAGTATACGTCCAGAAAGTTATAAAATTGCCAAAACAAGTACTAAAAAAGAGAAAATTATGTGTTTTTCAGCGCGACAGGAGGAAAATTAGAGACTTGGCAAAAGACTGACACTGGACAGGCTCTGGGGAGCTAACTAAGCTTGTTGGTGTATCTATCCCATGGTGAGAGGACTTTCACGGTAAGACATATCGACAAGTGTGTAGGTGGCTTTTACGGTAATGGCGTGGAGCAGGTATTTCAAAAAACAGTAGGTTTTGTTGCATGGTTGAATTAAACCAGAGTTAGGTAATAGAAGGGATATTTTGTCAGCAAATACAACACAGACTCCTGAAGGAGATTCAGTAGCTGCTGAAACAACTCAGGACTGAGAATGACCCTGTACCCATGGTGCATAATACTGGGTTCATATATGAGGGCAAAACTGAGGAATTCCACCTTGTGGAGGGAAAAACTGAAGGTCTGAAGGATACTCCCCAATAACAGAATAAAAATGCGGCTAGTTTTGTAAAGATAACATGTAAGAATATTACTACATGTGTTGCTGCTTAGCAACACAACTTGCTATTATAAAGGTGGAAGGTGCTGAGATCACTTTCAGAAAATCAAGCCAGTAATTTAGTTTAAGACTCCTCTTTTTTAAAAGCTTGCCAACAAATTATATCTTCAACAGATTTACTTTTCCAATAACCAACTTCTGGGTTTGGGTGGTTTTTTTGTTTTAATAACTTTTGCAATGGCTTTGACTGACCTAATAGCTCTGCTGAAGTTAAGGGAAAGGAAAAATGAAAACGTATTTCTGCTTTTTAAAGCTGACTTCAATGTATTTTGCATTGAAGAATTTCTTCAGAAGGGGAAAATATCAGACATTCATTCCTTCTTGGTTTCCGTGTACTTTCTTCCAGAGACAGCACCACACAGAATGTATATCTGCAAAATTGTTAATAAGGTTGAACTCTTCAAAAAGAGATGAACTGACAGGTGTAAAAATTCCCTCCAGGTTTCAAACTTACTGCTTGATGGTAAGCAATAAAATGCTACCATCTACATAGGAAATGGAGTGCACATGGGCCCGCATCTAAAGGAAAAGTATTTTCAATCAAAGGTGACAAAAAATAATGCTTCAAAAGACTGGAACACTGATATAGCTAAAGCAGGAAATAACAGCCTGTGTGTTGTAATTGGCAAGGACAGTAAATAGAAGAATCAGAGTAAATGTCAGCTGAGATTAGAAAACTTATTCAGCTGGAATCAGAACACATTAAAACCTTCTCCCCGCCCTTCAGGTGTGTTTGCAGTTTGGTTTATGACCTTTCCCTTCTCACTGAAAAAGGCAGTGTATGTATGAATGTATACATATATTTGTATACATGTAAAAAATGTATACACGCCACATACTGTATATGCTATATATGTATGTATATATACACTATACATGAGATATACACACACACTATACATTATATAATATACACACACACATATGTCCATAATTGTGTGAAAAGTCTTACACGGGAGTCATCCAAGGTTGGAGAAGAAAGCTATGATGCAAGTATGACTCACTGCCCTCTTCACCCCTTGAATTAAATTAACAACCACCTTTTCTACACTAAACACCAACACTTCCTCTGAATCTGGGGTGTGAATTTCAAAAACAAGTGTCAGGATAATGTTTCCCCTAAAAATGGAGCTTGGGTATTCCCCTAGATCCATTTTTGCATGCATGTGTAAAGCTCTCACTCACATTTAACACTGCTTTTCACCAGGCTAGCACACGTGGGTGAGAACTTGAGCTTTGCTTTCCTTTGGATTGGTAGCTGCTCTCCTTGCAGTGAAATTAGATGCTAAAATCTCTCAGGCATCAGCAGTCTTTCAGCACCTAACCACAATTACCCCTTTTCCTGGGAAGAGGTCAAATTTTGCCACACTTTACTGAGGCATCCCCTCCCACCCCCCTGAAAATTTCTACTGACATATAAGATAAAGCAAGGCATCATTAAGGACATGCAGGTATGCCTCTGACATGTAGGTATTTATATTTAAATAAGCCTAATATATGTGATTGGATCTGCCTGTCAAATTCTGTAGACTCTACACGGAATATAAATCCAAAGCGGTTTCAAAGCTCTCGTCTCATTGGCATCTTTAAAAACATAGCAATTATGCTGAAACTGGCCTGAAAGCATTCTCCTCCATACTCATGACAGACCCTTTCCCTCAAATTATTATACACTTCTCTTGGCACAGGTGTATTCAGTAAAAAACAAACCAAAACAAACCCAACCCAACCCTGCAAAGTCTGGAAGTCTTCAATCCCTCTCCTCTCAGCAGGAGCCTCGACACCCTCCTGAATTTTAATCTCACTCTACAGCACATCATCCTTTTTTCAACACAGAATGCCAAGTAGGAGGGAGAAATTCATGTGAACTGCTAAGTTAGATGAATTAAATTTAAGCAATAAGACAGAAGCTCAGGTGTACACGTTTTTTTTTTCCTCGGGAGATTGGGCACCCAGGATTGTGTTGCACCTGAAGAAGATAGGTCTCTCTAGCCTTCACTCTGATATGCTAGAGAGGGTAATCAAGAGGAAATCGGCTTACTGAGTTGTACCCAGCCTGGGTACAACATTTAGCTTAGCTGACAGAAAATGAAGATAAATTCATTTTCTGTAGCTTGTGTATTATAGACAGTCCTCTATAAATTATGTATCGGTTTAAGACTTCCAGTTAGGAAACATATACTTAAACTGTCGTAAAGTTTCATATTTGTTTTAGGCAAGATAAGCAGAACCAAACTTACAATTTTATGAGTTCGATACATTACACTGTAAGGCAGTCTTTGACTGCGCAGCAATTTGTGCTTGTGATTAAACACAAAATAATCCAGGACTAAATAAGACTGAAGCCCACACTAAATACTCTGTAATCCTCTCCCCAAACCCCCTACCCATTAGATGGGCGAGGAGGGCAGTGTCTCCAGAACACAGTGTACATGTGAATACAAAATGGTCCCACTGCCTGCCAGGCATACCCAAGCCCCAAGCACACAGACAGCATGGTGAGGAGGCACTTGGTTTTTAAGAGAGTTAGGGTTATGCGGTACATTATAAATATTTCTCTGCCTCTGGTCAGTTTGCACAAGCTGATGCTATATTGGATATATGCATAGGTATGGCAGAATTGCATGTATAGAGATGGCCCCAAACCTGTTTATTATTAATAAAGATGGTACAGGTATAACAAATATGGAAAAGTAGTTTTCAGTTCTTAATTTATTATTCATGAAGAGGCTTCTATACAAGTAAAACAAATCTGCTTTATGAAATAACCCTGTTCAATAAACTACTAATTGTTGCTGCCTTGTGAGTTCAGAAGCTGTATCTTCAGTGGCTATTCTAAATAACCAGAGTACTAGGTACTTTGGCTGATTTTTAGATCTACCTAGTATAAATACAGTTATTTAAAAAAAAAAAAAAAACCAAACAATTCCTTTTTCTAGTTAAAAGTTTAATTTCTGTCCCTGCAAAATAAAAAACTCATACTGGAATTGGGATATTCATAATATTAGACCAAAGATTTAATGCTACAAGGGGAAGATAGCATAAAAAACTGTGAGGAACAGACCAGGGAATAGGTAAGGAAAGAATATAGGATTAGACACGGGGGAAGTAACATCTATTCTCTCGTGCATATTTTGTGGCCTCTTCTAGTGATTCCTCCTTAGAGGTTTTCCTAGTCTGGTGCTACAGGCCCTGCCTTTGTAATGCTGCCCTTCCTAATGGCATTTGCACCCTTGTAGGAGAACCATCACGTCTTCAGTCTGGGAACATCTACACTGACCATCCCTCTAACACTACTTTGAGGATCACCTCCATGAAGCAGCATTCTTCTTCACATCAGGGCCCACCAAAAAGGGAAGATCGTGGGCTTGTTAGACCCCTCAGTCTGAATAAACACACACTGCCAGAAACCTCCTCTAAGAGGGGAGAATCCTGTTCACTGTGGGCAGCCAGCCATCACTCCACATGAAAACCAGATGTAGGAAATTGTGGGTGGGAGCGACTTGTCCAAGCCTGCAACACCCACAATCATCATGCCTTCAGAAAGGCAAGCTTCACTATTTGCAGAGATCCATAAACTCCAACAACTTTTACAGGATTTTTAAGACATGCTACCCCCAAAAAGGATAAGAGGCCACCAGAAAAACAGGTGTAAATGATGGGAAGGATTTTGAAGGTGTCAGATATAGCATAAGACAGCTGGAGGACAGCAATATGACATGGAAAGAAAGGGATCAGAAAAACAAGTCCTGGAGTGCCAAATCTAAAAGCAGTGACTGGAGTCTACCCACGCCCAGTTGACTTGGAGGCATGTGAGATCCAGCATTTATATGTTCTTGCCATAGGCTTGTGATATACAGTACGACATGGGTAAAAACAGACTATGGCTCCTACGAAACACAGAACAGATGGGAAGCTGGATTTTAAATACTATTCCTTGTTAGAATTATGAACAAGACCAATAAAAATAAGATGCTTTCTTGTATGGGTCAAAACATCCTAATTTTCCAAATGCTTACAACTTAAAAGGATGGGCTTGCTGACCGACTTTCAATTTCTACCCCATGTATCCTCTCTGATGGAGTCTATGGAAACAACAATGCATGAAAACTTAAAAGTTACAGACACATATTGGTAAGGGGGTATATAAATGCCATTTTTTGCTTTGTTTTAGTTTTATACCAAATCATGACTTAAAGTGGAGACATCTAGATGTCTTCCCTGCAGAGTCAGAAACATCATTACAAAATGAGAGTATGACAAAACATATGTATGTATGGGGTTTTTAGTAAAATGTCTCTGAATTGTATTTTTACCAGCGGACATGATTTTGCAACTCCAGATTAAGCCAAATTTTGTCCTTTGTGTGTCTTCTAAAGTTGGATATAATATTTGAAAAGAAAAGAAATACATGTTTTCTAATGCAACAGAAACTGAAATATGCATCACAAAGTATAATAAACATGTCATAAAGTATTCTCTAACTGAAAACAAATGCCAAAAGTGACAGAGGCAGCTCTTCCTGCAAAATTTTGGGTTATAGCTGTTGTTACATATTCACAAATCTGGCATTCTGAAAGTTTATTTTACTTTTTCAGATGCACATTAAAATAAATAGCAGCTGGTAGAGGCAAAGGACTGAATTTCTCTGTTTTTCTACCATTTCATTTTCATATTGCCATAAACTACTCTAGTACTGTAAATTTCCTGTTACCTTGCTGAATTTGTTTTACAATCTTTGCAAATAACTACTGGGAATGCCATGAATTTTAATGCATTTAAAATCAAAGAGCCAGAGGGCTGGAAGGATTCTTACGAGATTCAGCGGTGTCCATCACCCGCGCCCCATCCCCAGTATGCACTAAATGCAGGACAAATATTCCTCGGCCAGCATGAGAGTTACTGTCTAATAGAAAGATATTTTATATTCCTGAACAACCTGCTCCATTATTTCATACTTATATCCTTACAAACCTTTCAGTAGCATCTGATTTAAACCTTAATTTCTAGAAATTGTTTCCTTTTGTCTTTCCATTACTGTAAGGGTGTGCAAGCACAATTAGTCACAACTGCTTTTCTTTAGTAGCAGTTTTTGTATTTGAGAACTGTTCACATATCTGTTCTCAATATTGACATATCTTGGTTTAACAAAACCAGCACACAGAACAGAGCACGCCCTAGGTCGGGTGTTCCACACCTCTTCTCACCTCTGTCCCACCATAAGATCTATTCTGTTTGCAAAGGTATTGTGTTCCCAAACCCACATATTGCTTGTGACTCGCTATTCAAATTAAATCCTTTAGACTGTACTGATTCCCAACCTGTGATTATCCATCCTGTATGATTTCTCCCATCTAAGCAAAACTCTGTACTTGCCTTGACCAATCCTGATGTTCACTGACAGTTTTAGACATAGATTCCTACTCCATCATCCAAATTGGTAATGAAAATGCTGAAAGCACTTGACAGATCTCCATGAAATGGGCACCTTACAGGGATTCCTTTAAAACAGTATTTCCCTAGTTGCTAAGAGCATGTCATGGATCAAGAACTTGAGTTATATCACAACTACAGTTTCCTTCTATCCACTAGACCAGGTTACCTGTCAAAATGAAAACGAGTACGGTTCATTTTGGCCAACTTTTGACCAACCCATGTGGGCAGTTCTGACCCACAACATTCAACTGCAAAAGGACCAAAGCCTTTTTTAGAGTAGTGAGAGAAAGAACAAACTTAAAAAAGGAAAAAACACCCTCTACCTCCTGTTTGGTGTGGCCCAACCATGACTTAATGGGGTATCTATAGAAAGGAGGTAGTTGAAAAAGTCCAGGTAACGGATCCTTGGGAAAAAAAAATCCTTGGCTGACATTTCTGCAGTAAATGCTCAGACTGCTGGATAGCAAAGATGGTCTTCTCTAATAATCCTTATTTTCCATAACTGGTAAGATTGCTCTTTCTTGTCATGAGTGGATATCATCAAGCAGTAAGGGGTTCTTTGAATACAAGAAAAACAGGAAGCCAGATAGAAAACTGGTGGGATCATGTGACGATCAAGGTATAAAAGATGTACTCAGGGCTGAGAAGGCTCTAGAACAGAAGTGTCATGAATTCCTTGCATCAGTCTTCACTGCTGAAGATGTTGGGAAGGTCTGCAAATTCTTTGTAGCAGATATATTAGAGGACCTAGATCAATTTTCAGTAAAAAAGCAAGAAGTATTAGACCAAATAAATATGTTAGTGGATGTTGGGGAACCGGAGGGCAATGGGTTGCAGAGAGGGGCCAGGTTTGCACACACTTCCGAGATAGCATCTGCCATAGTCACTGTCAGAAGTGGAATACCAGGGTGATGGATCACTGGTGGGGCACCCCTATGCTCCAGGGGGACGACCAGGTGAACTGCATACAGAATTCAGCATAGAGAACAATGGTCTCATTGCAACCTTTGCCTTACTATGTTTGTATGAAAAAATTAAGCTAGAGATTATGAACACTTCAGCTATTGGTATCTAAGATTTTTCTGGATCTTTAAGACAAATCCCCTTCCACGATCTACTTGTATTCCAGAATAACAGATGTTACATATGTCACTTTATGCTGAAGAGGCACTCCTGACTTCATAATTTACTTCACCATCTATATACACTTACTTGTTCCTAGAATGACATTTTTTACATGTATGCTATTGACATCAAGGAAATAAATTAATCCTCCTCTGAAGGCAATAGCCACTATTATTTCATCCTGTGGACACATAATGAAGAGGACAGACAAAAACAGACTTCTGAAAGCTTTTTTTTTCCCTCTCAAAGATATTTCAGTGTAACTAACTAACTTGAACATGAGGTTAGGCAGCTACTAAGCCTATCGATGCCAGGTAACTGTTAAAATTGCCCATAGCACAGAGCATTCACCCAGGAAAGGAGTACCTACAGAATATTTGCAGCTAGCTGACTTTGCAACAGGCCACCACTGGTCTTGACTGAAACAAAGCTCACCAAGCTCACTTTAAGGCAGGTCAGTGATTTCCACAGAGACACCAGCATCACTTAGGGAAGAAGTGGCAAATTTATAGCACTAATAGCCCAGCTAGAGACCTACTGGCATTTCTAGGAGAGAGCCAAGCATTTGTAAAAGTGATGAGCTGTGTTAACTTCACCACACTTAGATAAATCCTTGTCGTTTCTCTGCAGAAAGAGCACGATAGAGATAGTGCTGAAGCACAATTGTAAAGTATACTGACGCTGAATTATGGTGTTGATAAGGAAGAGAAATACATTACATGTTAAAAGTAAAATGTGTAGCTTTGAAAAAATTGGTTAGTTGGCAAACTCCATTTCAGTTTTATCTGTGAACTGTAATCATATGTAAAGTAAAACAAAGGATATGACTGGTTTCTGATAGGCATACTCACTTTGGAAGAAAACAGTGAAAAACACCAATAGCCCATCACGTTATATTGGCTTTGATACTCCTCATTCTTTTGAATCTTGACAGCTCCAAGTGCTCTGAGCTTGTAAATTAGCATTATTATGGAAAAGAAACAATTTCAGTAAGAAAAAGACTAAAGTAACTGCCGTGGTTTAACCCGGCAGGGCAGCTAAACACCACACAGCCGTTCGCTCACTCCCCCTGCAGTGGGATGGTGGAGAGAATCAGAAAAAAGGTAAAACTCGTGGGTTGAGATAAAGACAATTTAATAGGACAGAAAAGGAAGACAAAATAATAATAATGATAAAAGAATATACAAAACAAATGATGCACAATGCAATTGCTCACCACCCGCTGACTGATGCCCTTCCAGTTCCAGAACAGCCGCCAGCCCCCCGACCAACCTCCCCAGTTTTTTGTTCAGCATGATGCCATATGGTATGGGATATCCCTCTGGTCAGTCGGGGTCAGCTGTCCTGGCTGTGTCCCCTCCCAGCTTCTTGTGCACCTCCAGCCTCCTCACTGGCAGGGCAGTAGGAGAAGCTGAAAAGTCCTTGACTTAGTGTAAGCACTGCTCAGCAACACCTCAACATCAGTGTGTTATTGACATTATTCTCATCCTAAATACAAAACACAGCACTATACCACCTACTGGGAAGAAAATGAACTCTATCCCAGCCAAAATCAGGACAGTAACCTCTTAGAAGATGACTGGGATATAAGATAGCTGTTACTGGAATTTTAGTTCTAAATAATACTGGTTTTCCCTCAAATTTGTTTCTTTTTTGTGGAGGGGGAGGAGTATAGCAAGTGCATTACTATTGTTGTTACTCTGCTGCTGTACAAAAGGTAGAACTTTTATAAATGATTTCTGCAGGTAGCACAGATCTGTGGGTTATAGGGGAAAAAGAAAAATAACACAGTGCTGATGGCAACTGAAAACAATCAATACAAATTCCAAATTTTGTATCCAAGCAGAAAAATTGCTACCACACTGTAATGGTTCATTTGAGCTATTTGCCACGCATTCTCACATACCCCACAGGGACAGACATAAGGGCGCGGTAGCAGACTTTTATGAATTAAAACTAGATGATGGCTATTCTTTAGTATATTTTAATATTTCTGTGTGGTGGTTAAAATCCTGTAAGAGTGAAGTGGCAGTTTAGGAGGTAACAAACTGGTCTTCTGTCAGTGAGACCACTGACTATATCTAAGAAGGTATCAGTTCATACAGCTGCAGGTTTTGTTCAGAAGCAATCTAAGAGTAATCTAATATAAAGGTTAAAGATATAGTGCCATTAGAATGAATCAGTCAGCAAACATGATCAGGTAGCTATACCTTAACATGTGCATTAATTGAGATGAAAACAATTGTTATCAGCAAGCTTTTTGTTGACTGACACTAACATGAACAGGAAAGAGAAGGAGGGAAAAGGACAGGAGAGGATGGAAGAGGAGGGGAAAATAGAGGGGGGAAGGAGGGGGAAAGGATGAGAAAAGGGAAAGGAAAAAGGAAGAAGAAGGGGAATGAAGGAAGAGGAAGGGGAAAGGGAAGGGGAAAGGGAAGGGGAAAGGGAAGGACTTGGTGTGACACAGTCAGCTCTTGCTTGCTTATGGAGGTATACACGGAAATTCAGAGCTGATGCCCTGCTTCTGAAACATTATGTATATACACAGGGAATTCAGTGGGACTGTATACGGGCCAGGCTGCTTTCCAGTTTGGATCATATTATAATCTTGCAGTCTGGGATTTCAGCTTGAAGAAGTTGAGTGCCTCTTCCTAGGCTTCTCTTTCAAAAAACCCTACTTCTTTTTGGTCCCAATTAGTTATTCTCAGTGATTAAGTGACTGGCCAGCTCACTGATCATTTTCTCAACAGCAGTTATGCCTGTTATCTTTTCCTCTACAAAGGGCATACTGGAAAAGAAGCAATGTAGCAGTATGAGTCTGTATCCTTTTTGCTTGTTGATTATTTAAAAGGTCTGAAAATTTAATCATAGGTTTTACTTTAAAGATAAAGGAAATGCTAGGCCACATTTCTACTCAGTTGTCTAAATTCATTTTGGAATGAATTTTCTCTGCTGAGATGAAAGGGTCAATGCATTAAATCCTTCACAGAAAAATCTTTTCTCTTAAATATTTTAATAAATAGGCTTGGTCACAAAGAACCAATTATAAAATAAGTAGTAAGTTGGAGTAAATAAATACTGTTTTCCATTATCTTTAATCTGGAATCACATTGCTACTTAACAGTGTCATAATTTTCCAGCTGGCCATAGAAAATAGCAAGACTAAAGGATTTCATACAGTACTTGGTATCCAATGCCATGAAACTGAAGTGAAAAAAACAACCTATTTCAAAATAAAGGTTGTTCTTTTTATCAACTGGAGCGATTAACCTCTGAACAAGGCTTTCCAGGAAAGTAGTAGAAACTTTCTTAATCTCCTTACATCAAGGATGGATGCATTTCTGGATGATGGACTTGTGCTTTGCCAAACATGTATTAGTTTGAATGTGGAGGAACTCAGAGAAACATTTTGGCCACAGGCTGGAAGACTAGATAATCTAAGAATTCTTTCTGGAGTCGAATTCTTATAAATTTGTAAATAAGACTGCTAAAGTAAACAGGATCTGTGAGTATAATGTGAACAATAAGCAAACAAAACAACAGCAAAAATAATGTAGAAACCCCATCTTAAAGAAACAGAGCCTCTTGAGCTTTGTTTTCCTTTACAGGTTACTTTTCAGAAACCGAAGACAGCTTAAGTGAAAAGAAGCGATTATGTTTAGAATCACAAAAACAGCTAATTATAAATACTGGTTAATTGCTCTGATTTACCTGGAAGGTGAGTGAGACCAGTGAATCTTATCACCAAAAATCTATGTACATGGAAATGCCTTTATTTACTTGTATGGCAGAGTTTGACACATAGCCTGTCCAGGAGGATTATCAGACCACCACAGCTCGTAAAAACCTCTATTTTTTCATAGCAGCTATTTTAGCTTAATGAGCAACTTTTTCTTCTTGCATTTCCTAGCGATTCCTCTTTATGTGTACAACTATGTTGCAAGCACCAGAATGAAGGACAAAGAGTCAAAATGTGGAACTACTCTGAAATGTAGCACCATAATTGAAAGATGATAATGTTTGAATGCTGGTTTCTAAGAATGTTTCTCTCACTGTTTAATTTCTCCTTGAAAGCTACCTCTGTAGCTCTGATTGCACTTGTTACCCTTTTTTGTGCCTTTTCTGTTTCTCCTATATCCTTTTCAAATAGACGACCAGAATTCCTTGCAATATTCAAGCTATACAATGATATAACAACATTGGAGATGTTTCTCTCAATCCCTTTCCTAGTACTTTCTAACATCTTACTTATTCTTCTGATTTTCCTGAACAGAGAACTGAATTTTTCATGAAATTACTCAAACTGACTCCATGATATCTTTGAAGAGTGGTGAGAGCCCTTCATCATATATGGATGTATATGTATGATACATGCTACAGTTCCTTTTTTCTGCACAAATAACTGCACCTCAGGCGCTGTTATCACCTACTGCCCTCGTAGGCCTTGCAAACTCTGTTCTTCTCCTCCAGCAGTACCATGGCCGGTGTTGCCCACCCCACCCTTGATCTGTGACACCATTGCCAAAGCTACTCGCTCCCCTCGTTCCCAGGTTTCCTGCTTTAGACAATCGTTGGCCATCATCCCTTGCTTTCCTAATCAACTGCACTCATTTCGCAGCTGATGATCTCCATGGATATTTACTATAATAACTGTTTGGTTTCACGTCTGCTAAAGGGGGCTGTAACAGAACTACTGGGGATGTCACACCCTGAGGATGGAGATTCTGCATCCCTGCACACGGCAAGCAGTCAGATCCTTGTTTCACTCTCTCAGTCTGCAAATTAATACTATTCCCAATTGCAAAACATGTCCTTTATCTTCCAAGGAAGGGGTTGGCACTAGTATAATATTCTTCTACAGCCTAATTTTGCTCTTGATATGCTGTTTTTGACAATTATATCCAGGAAAAGCAACACAGGTATTTTAAATAATTCTCTAGATTTCCTTCTAATTCCAATTTCAGTGGTCCAACACGTCTGGGACAGTTAGTACCAAGATAGAAACTATTCTAGCAATGATTCGCTAATAAGCCCAGGCCCTTTGAAGTCAGTATTTGTTAACTATGGATATTGCAAATTCAGCTCAATTTTGAGCAACACTTTTATTTCTGAGTTTTGTGACAGAAGAATCCTTCAGAGTGCAATGAGTAAGTAGGGATGGATATAGTCAGAGCCAGTATGAAGCCTGTCCAGTGTGAATTTTATCACCTCAGAGAGAAAAGGATGATGTAGTCTTATAAAATTCCACCATTCTTCTGGAAAGACCGAAACTAATCGAGCAATACCTGTATCTCCCTAGGGAAAGGTCAAAGTAAAAAGAATACTGAGTTAACAAGATGATTCAGCAGGCTGGAATCGTATTTCTTTTAACTTGACATTTAGACTGAATTAACATCCTGAACTTACTCAGCAAGCAATGGAGCTCAAAGCAAATCCATTTAGTTTTATATTGAGAAAATCCAAGATGTGCCAAGCTGACATGACTAAGCACCTACTGAGCCTTGACCATCCTGGAACACGGAAGCATGAGCAGGGCAGAAGAGCTTTTTCACTGCAGAATAGTGAAAGAAAACATGTAAAAAGAAAAGGCTCCCAGTAGTAGCATGCAATTAATAAAAGGCCAGGGCCAGATTGCCAACCACAGTTACAAATTTTCTCCATAAAGAGCTTAAAGATTGATGCAGAAAGGCCAGGTTGAAACGATGTGAAAGTCAGTTCTTTCAACTTGACATTTAGACTGAACTAATATCCTGAACTTGCTCAGCAAGCAAGAGAGAGAAAAGTATCAGGTAAGGCCTTTAAAGGCTTTTAGTGAGTGCTTGCAAGCCATACCAATAGAGAAACTAGAAAGCAATATCCAGGTGAATTAGTTGAGTGAACTTTCCCAGAGACAGGTGTTTTTAAAGGCCCAGCTCCTACCGAAGGCATCAGAGCAGAGCGCTACTGGTGTTTAACTAGGGATAGCTACGATCAGAAACCAGTGGCAATATTCATTCCATTTTCTGTGCAAGGCAATGGCTTGTATGCAGTGTTTTACAGACTTATAACCAACCTTTAAGCGTGTTAAATGGGATTGCTAATAGGGATAAAAAAATGCATATACTTCACTGTTTGCTGGGTAGGGAAAGCTCCATTCATCGTAGCAGTGTTTGCTCAGTGTTTTGGTTTTTTTTTTTTAATTTAGGCTCAGAATATTTATGAATTTCTTTCTTTTCTACTTCTGTGCAGGTTGGTTTTATTCACACTTTGTTTATATTTAATCTTTAATAGGCCAGATATAAGTAGCAAGATCTCAGCTAAATGGAAATTTTTCTTTCCACATGTTTGGGGCAGTTTCAGGTGAAGTGCTACATTACCAGATAAAATGGATGTTACAGCCTTCTGAAACACCGCAAGTGCCTCTTCTGCCTCATACGTGACTAGAAACAAAACAGTCCAATATTACTGAGATCCCCTTAGTAAACACCTTACATGCCTTTTATTATCTGAGAAGCTGTTTAGTTGACAGATCTCCCATATGAATTTAGATTACCACTCTTAAGTACAGCAGAAGATCTGGAATATACCCTGCAGGCAGCCCTAGCACATACTCAGCTGTGATTAATCTAGCTGCTTAGCAGATGTCAGCTGTACTACTAAAAGTCAAACAATCACCCATTCATTGTAAACTCAGATGACGCTACCTCAAGCCAGAGACCATTGTTCATTGTTTTAAGGCGCATACGGTGTAGACATTTTAAAAGAAGAACCATGGAAAAAAAGATGCTTAATGAACAGGGAAGTGAAGCCTCACACCCCTAAATCTTAAAAATTAAGAGTGAATGTTCATTCTTTTTACTTTTATGTCTTGTAATAACAAAGGAAGAATGAAGTAAGGCCACAAAGGGGACAGTAGTTAAGTTACAATTAAAACTGTATGAAATAGAAAAATTGGAGAGTCAACGGATTAAGCATCATCCTCTTAAAAATAACTTCAGAAATAGAGTAATACACTTCATGCATATTTCTCCAAAGGAAACATTGGCTACTTATGACCATATCTTTTTCTTTCCTATCATTCACCTGTCCAGAGGGATATTGATTTACTGCATAAGGATTCCTGAGATTTCTAAGTTGAAGATCTCTATAATTAAGCAGCTGAAGAGTTCATCTGACAACTGCATTACTAGTGAAGAGAAATTCAAATGAAGCATGTGCCTGATGCAAAACTCTCTATGTGGTGTGATAGAACTGTATCATTTCTCCTGGGAAGGTTCGGACAAGCGCTCCTTCAGTGAAGGAGGCTCCCTGTAAAACTGAAGTGTCAGGTGCAAACTGGGAAGCGCCTGAACATGGCCTCTTTTCTTCCAGCAGGACCAGATGTTTTGAAGAGCCATATGTTAGTACTTAATTAAAAAAAAACCCTCAGAAGCCTCTACTCTAAATACATCACGAGGACCGTTCTCACTCCGCTGGAAGCTGCTCTCCGTTGGGGCACAGCGTGTTCGCCCCAGCCCTGCCCGGCCGCAGCTGCCTGGCCCGGACAAGCTGCTCTGAGTCTTTGCTGCTGTCAAGGCAGCGGCACCGCTCCCTTCCTCCCACTCCAGCCTTGCCTCCCCACCTTATCCCCCTGCCACGCGTGCAAAAAAAACCCGATTATTTTTCAGCCAGGTGATTGCCTCAGTGTTTTATCCGACTGAGTTACACTGGGTATTGAGTCCTGTAGGATTATATTCTACCGAGGCTAGTAAGTAAAGGCACTCAGAATATTGCCAATCTATTTTCATTGACTCAGATTAATTAAAATGCTGCCTGTAATGTATAAGTCTGTGTGTTTAAAATATTATTGGCTCTATTTCTGCCATCATTTTTCACTTGTGACAGCGGCCCTCGCTTTACCATCAAGCCCACTGAAATAAGTAGAGCCAGCTGCATAGTAAGATACTTGTAAATTGAAGTATGACCCCAGTTTTAATCTACTACAGAACACAGAAGCTAATTTCCACTGACTCAACGAGAGACAGAGCCAAGTAGTGTGCAAAGCAGCAACAATTTAGTAAAGGGGAAGAATTCCTTAAAAATATCCTGGCTGTTTATTTTAATAACAAAGGAAAAAACAAGTATAGACAAAAAAAACCAAAACCCTCTAATAATACTGATTTGGCTTGACTGTACGAACGTGACAGAACGCATAATTAGAACATAAAAATTAGTGTGACTTTTCAACACTTCTTTGCCATACTGATGAGGTTCAGTAAGCTGAATACCAGTATTTGCACCTTTACCCTTGTTAAACCCCAAGGGCAATGAACTATTATGTGAATGTGAGAGCTGCACATTTATTACCGTATCACGTCATGCATACTGAACAAGGTGGTGAAGATGGAGAAGGTGGAAAAAGGTTTAGGTAGAACCACAGAAACCCTCTTGGCATTTTTTAAGCTGGCTGCACTGCAACAACAGATTTGCAAAGAGGCAAATTACAGTTCAATTAAGGTCAGAATTATTCCTAGTGTGACATTTTTGCACTAGGAAACTGAATCACAAAAATGAAAACATCCTGTGGGAACATGCAAATTTGAGACATTTCTGGTGGTACCCAAGTTTCCCTGGGCTTCTCTCTTGTTCCTTGACAATATGCCTGACAGAGATCTAAAATGCCTGGGCTTTTAGTGCCTAGTTACCTCACAGAGCTATTTTATTCAGGACACTGGATCTCACAGGCATTTTAGCTCATCAGCTCCAGGGATTTCCAGGCCCTTTTGTTCCACATCGTTTTGGCTAAGCAACTGCTGTACAAGGGCACCAGGACCCTGAGTAGTTTCAGGGTCAAGAGGAGATTATTTTATTTTTAACATCTAAATGTCCCAGTGGAGGATTATGTCAAAATAAAATACTGCTGATTTCCTGATCTGTGAAAAATAGTGAGGTTAAGAACTGTGTGTCCCCCCCACCTTACTCAAGACAAGAAATCTCTCCATCAAAAATCTCAAACTGGGAAAAGACCAGAAAGTCTATTTCCCAACCAGTTCTATTTAAAATAGTACCCACAATTGTCTGAAGTCAAGGAAGAAAGCCAGAAACTTAGATTCGTGCGCACAAAATGAACTTTTTTATACAACAAGCTGCCTTTAAGGAAGAAAATAAAATTCGTTTTCTTAACACACACTAAAATTAAAATTAAACCTCCATGGAAAAGGAAGACATGGAATAGGTGCATATTTTTGAAAGCATGAATAGGTATGTCTATACTACTAAATAAAACACTCCACGAAGTGAGATAAAGCTCTTGTCCCTGATCAGCCATCCTACTTAACTGCTGGCATCCTTGGCCCCCCAGCACAGATTTGCCTTAGCACTCTCTAAGATGATGCCCTCAAGCCACTATGTGAAAGACAGCAAGCATCAGTGACAACTCCCAGTAGGTGGCATGGACAAGGCTGCACCAGGTTTGGCTCCCTCCTTTCTACATAGTCCTCTGACTTCTGCTGCAGACTTGCGCTCACCTCTGCTATATAGATCAGGGCATAGCACGTCAACTCTCAGCTCCACACTGTAAGAGCTTCACACTGTAAGTGCTGGAAGGCAGCCTTCATGTCATTTCAGACACTCTGATTTGGGCAAATAAAGAAAAATATGAACTACCGTGTTTGAAGTCCACAGGGACACTACATAAGGTCCAGAGGATGCTCAAGGCCAAACACTGTGTAGTATTGATGTAGGCAGCTTGTGCCATTTACTTCAAGGCCAAGGAAGGTCCCTGACCATGTAAAAACATGTCAACATTGAATATGCACAGTTATCTGCATGCATGCTCCTGGGTGCAGAGTCCACACAAGCACCAAAAAAAAAAAAAACTTCTTCTGCTTCTAGAGTGTGTAAGATTTGCAAGAGTGACCTGCCCACTTCACATAAGTGTTAAGTATTAAAGTATACACTGTGAAGACAACATAACCTCGCATCCCTACCAAAATGTTGTACTTATTTAATCTGTTATATTCGTATTACACATGGGTTTGCCTCCACTGAAAATAAATGTAGGTTTCATAGAGGAAGTATACACATACCATTCAAATCTAACTCTTTAGTAGGGTATAATATTCACCATAAAAAAATATAGGATATAGTAGGTGATAAAAATATTAGAATATGGGTAGCAGTTGAGCAAAATGGTATCTATTACAGGTAGGTTAGGCCACCTTAGCTTTAGTCATGTTAAGCTGAAGCTATAGGATCAGAAAACATTGGAGGTGTGAGACAGAGATGAACTGGGCTTTCTCACCTTTTGTTTGTGGATGGAACAGCTTTAGTGCCAAGTAGCTAGGGAATCTAAATTTTACCTTACTTTAATTGTGGTAAAAAAGTACAATCAATCTTATAACTTTATATACTTTAATACATTTCTATTATTAAGATAATAAAAGCCTGACAGCTCAATTGCATTCCTCTGGCCATAAACCTTGAATCAGTGTTTATGCAGAGGTTCTCATGCAGATGTGCAAGTTATTCAACCGAGCTAGCCAAAAAATCCTACCTAGCCGGTAGGATTAGAAACTAATGAAACAATGGATTAGAAACTTTGAAACAATGTTTGTTCTAGATTTTATGTATTTACCTTTCTTCTTGTATATGTTTTTTATTTTAATTGTGTAAGCACATAATCATCATTTGCATCCATTTCATATCTCTGTAGCATGTGGATTTGCCATGTCATACTGGCATGCCATCGTCCTTCTCTACATGATTAGGTTCTCAGGTAAAATTCTCTCCCTCTATTACTGCCAACATATACTGCCTCAAGCACTATAGCTTGAGCTCTCGGGATTTTCAGTAGTGGAAGGGGGGCTAAAACACAGAACTAACGAATGGTAATAGCTATTACAAACGTCTGTGGCCAAATCCAGTAGTTGCAAGTAACACAGGACTAATGTGGAGGGGGAATAAGGGTGGAAAAAGCCAAAGCAAACATCCTTGTTAACCCTCTTTGCTCCACTAGGAAAAAAGCAGAACTACATTTTGGACCTAGACTGAAAACTTCGCTATATATGTTACGGTTTACGTGCAGTGAACCAAGGCCCTCTGCTTTGACTTCCCACGCAGACAGTGCTGGCTGGGGACTGGCACGAGTACTCTCACCAACGGCACTGTTAATGTGATATCAAGGGCGTAGCGGTCACCAGAGAAGGAAGCCCTTCAGCATTGCACATTTGTTCTTCTTCCACTGCACAGCAGCGTCCCTTTGCAGATACACCTTCAGAAGTGTTTCTCTGGGGGACAATGCCACAGTGCTACATGTAGGACAATTTATTTTGCTCCCAGCTTTCTGCCAGGGATTCTGCCTGAGGTCACATGTTGGTCTCTTAAGTGGAGTCAAACTACAGGAGAGTAAGTAAGTGTGGCTCAGTTCTCAGTGCTGAAATGTAAGAACACAAAACCACATTCTTTACCCTGCAGAACACCCTTCTGTACATTTAACCTTTCCAGTTTTATAACTGGTGAGCAAACAAAAAGTCTTATGCTTTTACTTATCAGGAAAAACCTTTACTAAACCTCTCCCTGAACTGAGACATCGTGAGTGCTCGGTATTGATGTACACCATTTGCTGTAAACTGAAAGACTTGTGAGACCACAGCCTATTCTTTATGGGCATAATGCATCCAGAGATTAAAGCATCAGATCTTAAATTTCTATTAGCTTGTTATTAAAGATTGTGACAGGCTTATTTCCTCCTTAGTTTATCTAAAGAATGAAAAATGGCAAACCCAATGAAATTCTATTTTCTGGCCAGCCATTAACTTGATTTACAAGGAATTTGTGCAGTGCCTGATTTATGCCAACGTTGTATTACTGCTTCTCTGCAAAATACAAACAATTAACTGATGATTTATGCTTATGCAAGCACGGGGGAAAGAAGATCATAATCTTTGCTCATGCCTGTTTCCCTTCCAGCATGCTCAGACCTCAAAAAATTAAGACTAATCTGGTCACATGTGCTTCAACAGTCAGTCGACACTTTTTAATTAGAAATAAGAGAACAACCCGGAGTGAACATACCCATCACTCATGAGCTAGACACGTGTCTATGCAAGACCTGACAGCAGCTGAAGTCTCTAAACACTTTGAAAGATATTCTACATTGGATTGGCTTACCTTACTTTTACTCTCCTAAAAGCTGAGATGCTGAAATTACAGCTATACACAAAGAAGAAATGTTAGCTATCTCCTTTATTTCTCAGGGTTTTACAGGATTTCACATTTTTCTCTGCTGTTACAGAAAACACTGGATTTTGTGCCCTTGGGACAGACTCCTTCAATAAAAACTGGTATTAATGTAGTGCACAAAACTGAAATCTTTTTACAGTTGGAAGTGAACCCCAAAAATCAATGCTATATTTATAGTGTCTTCATGATAGCTACGTAACAATCTTTTCACCTCCTGGGCAAACCGTAATAGTTATGAATGAGTACAAGAATAAAGTTAGCTCTTTAAAAATTAAGCATGCTCGTAAATCTTCCTCTGAGCTAATCAAAGCAACTTTTTATTCCAGCAGGCTTCCCATTTAAAAAAAATAAAAAATAATCAGCTAACAGGAATAATCAGTGCTTGCTTCGTTGTAATAGCCTTGAACAGAAATGTTACGATAGAACTGTCTCAAATGTGAAATGTTGACATCTGAAAATTGCTTATGAAAGTGAAAACAAGTATTTTTAAAGTCCTCATGAAATGAATGCCAAAATTCAGTGTCAAAATGCTACAGATT
This sequence comes from Mycteria americana, assembly GCF_035582795.1. NCBI lineage: Eukaryota > Metazoa > Chordata > Aves > Ciconiiformes > Ciconiidae > Mycteria > Mycteria americana. Next base: position 153,300,940 of record NC_134365.1, on the reverse strand, counting down.
TTGTTTCAATAGTTATGTTATGCTTGTATTTTATATTATGACCTGGCATTAAATAACAATGACATAATGGCATAATCATTTAACTATCATACCATTTTTTTAAAAATCTTTGAAAACAGGTGCTATTTTTTGAAAAAGACATGATTGACACACTGTATCCTCTTTTCAAGATGAAAGCATTTCCTTGTTTTGTTGTAATACAATGATTTACTTCTTTTAGTGGGACTCATCTTACATGTCTGCAGCTGACAAAAGTTGTCTACTTTGGGAAAAACCTCCTTGGATGTGACTTTCTTTCTCTATTCACTACAGAGAGAATGTAGACAAAAAAATTAGACTACATAGATGCTGAAAATGCCTTAAATTCTCACAGTTCTCAATACTACATGCTTTCCTTCTGTAGAGTAGGAATAGTAGTATCATCTTTACAAAGCACTGGAAAAATCTGTGTATATTCCAGCATTTTCAAACTGTCAAAGGAAAAATTTTATGGAAATCTCTTCACTGAAAGAAGGAAGGAGATCTGTGTATGCAAAAAATGGCGTCAGGGTAAAGGAGAAAAAGGAAGCAATGGGACTCATGATCTGTGAAATATGAGAGTGGTTACAGAAACGATCAGAAAAATTTTAAACAGAAAAAGAGTTGATATGCTAAGAAGTTTATATTTATGTAAGACCATTTACAGACTGTGACCTGATTCTAAGCAAATTACATATTCAACAGAATTAATTAACTTCTCGCAAAATGGAGAGAGCAATGATTTTTTGCCTTTTTTTTCAAGTTTTCCATGACTTTTTTATTAATAACTTTCAAAATAGCTGTCCCAGATATCACCTCACCTACAGGATTCTGAGAAATTTCATAACGGCAGAAGCCAAGAGAACTTGAGAATAACCAGATCTTCAAAGACCTGATCACTGATACATACTATATGCAGCCCAATGAATTTCAGCACTCCTCTTCTTTGAAACAACAACAACGAAGTCAGCTGCTTTGCATTTCTACTTGAGAAACGATCTAGAAATTCAGAGAAAACATATTACTATATAGGAATGTCAACTGCTCTCATAATTTAAAGCCCACTCTTCTACCAAAAATCCCAAATCAAACAATAAAACTGCATGCGCTGAGTGTTGTTATCACAGAATGTTCCTGCTATCACAGAATCCAAAAATGGCCTGTACCAGCTTTGTGTTTTAGCTGTGCAGTGGCTTGCACATGCAGAATTTGGCAAAGGTCAAACAACTGCCCAGTAAGGAGATGCTGAATATTGACTGCTGTGTGCCAGTTGAAGGCTGTACAGAAAACTTGGAAATATTGTTTTTGATTATTTTCTTGATGATGCTGATTATAAGTTATATGATTACATTACTTTGTAACATTTGATAATCCAGCAGACCCCTTTCATTACATTTTACTAAGATTTATTCCAATTCTCTCAGCCTAATATGAGACTTGTATTTCAATTAAGTTCCCATATCCTCATGATGATGTGACAGAAAACATCTATCCATTCATATGCAAATTGAATCTCTTTTTGCTTGTGAATTATATGGAATTATTATATCTTTACGGCAAGGTTTAAAAAGGAAAGGCAAAGTTATTTATCATTCTTCCTCTATACCACCAGAAGCTAGGAGAGAAAGTATGCATGAAGACCCAAAGGGAAGAAATAAAATTTATTAACATAGAATAAAAAAATAACAAGATATGGTTGTCTAATGAGTATAGCTGACTGGCTGAGCATAGATGCAGTTAGGGTCAAACATATTTGAAATTAAGTCAAATCCCAAATGTACTTAATCACATTTGAAAGAGATGAGCTACAGGAACCAAAGGACCAGGTGACATCATCTTCACCTGAATTACATTTCTTAGGACTTGTTTCATTGAATAACTAGAAGGATTTTGAGCTTTGCTTCTAAAAGGCCTATGACTACAAACCTGTTTTTATTTAGGGCTTTTAGAAGTTAGAGTTAATAGTACATAATTGCTTTATCAGTTTTCTCAACAGAAGTCATAACTTCAGTGACATCAAAGATAAAGTTTTAGAAAATCAAGTTCCTCTATAAATAGACTTATGAAGCATATGAGGGAATGATGGAACACTTATTACTTTTCCATTCTAGTCTTTGTATTATGTGAAGATAATTTCTTTTCAGTTTAAAGCATTGAGCATTCTGCCCTAATGTGTTGTCTTCCTACAAACAATCATTTCCAAATGAGCTGGAGAACTGGAAACAGTCACAGGAGCGATCCTTCTACTTTATAATCCTTTCCTGACTACTTTAATGAACAATGATGCAATAATTGCTTTTAGAGATATTTTTAACTGTTCCACATAGTACAGACATAAAGCAGGATTAAGGACTCAGAAGTCATAAAAATCTACATCTCTTCTTTCCTTTTTCTCTCAGACTTTCTTTGCGGGCACAGGAGATTTCAAAACCACCACTGTCATTTATATCCAATGCTTTCAAAAATATACTAGAGTCAAAATCTCACCATACAGAATTCAAAATTAGTTTCTTCAGGTTTATAATCGAGTCACAATTTCACTCTGGGGCATTACATCTTAAATAAGAGACAGAAGCACTCTTCCTCCACTAAATTTGGTAATTTGAAGTCTGGAAGAGGGGTAACAGCGAGAGGACCAGGCAGCTCTCTGCAGTGTAACCCTGACTGTCCCTGTTCCCCTACCAGGTGACTAGAATCAGAAAGGTTCAAGGGATGCAATAAAAAAAGGTGATCTGGTTTTCCTGTGACACATGGAAGTCAGAAATCATGTGGCACTTTTCAAAATAAACAACAAAAGTTGTTGTAAAGGGAAATAGTCAGGTAATTCCACTACCTGAACCCACATTTTGGTCACTAGTTAAACTAGCAGTTTATGAGGAATTAAGCATTAGTAGGTGCACCACAGGGTGTAGGACAAGGCATCCTGGTAAGGCCAACTTCTATCTCATGTGTGCTAGTCTTAAAATTTTCATTTAATATTTTTTTTCTTGGTTTATTTTTGTCAAAAAACAAAGTCAAAGTAGAACTGGGGTAATGACATGAAAGAATGTATTAAATGTTTTCCATTTCTACTTTTTCCTTGCTGTTCTCAAGTAAAAAGAAAAAAAAACAACACAGTAGTACTATCAGGTCAGGTCACAAGTCCATCTACTCCGGAACCCCGTGAGACAGTGTGACCACTGGCCCTTTGCCCACTTTAACAAATGGTCTATTGCACCAAGCAAGAATTGCCCGGTCAGATGTGTATTACACTATGTGCTTAAGTCTCCGTGCTCTGCTTACAATCCTTTTTATTGTTTTCCATGTCCTAGCTACAACCCATAAAGACCTGCTGAGCTTTGTTCAGGCACAGCTTTCGATGAAAGACGACTGGCAATGAGATGAGCCAAGATGAGAGTCTCCACAAAAACAATCTGAAAACTCATCTTGAAACAATGTTCTGGGATTCTTCTTGTCCTTGGGCAGGATTTTTATGTGCAAGTGGGAGATAATGCAGACTGAAGAGATCTCTCTTAAAAGTTTTACTAATTTTCATTAGGCTGGTTCATATGAGTTCTCTGGGCCCCTCAGTGGAGGATTTTAATCATATTGTGCCTTCTGCGCTACAGTGATCACAATGCTAATCTCTGTAATTCCACTTTTGGGAGCCCACTTTTCAAAGTGTAAACAACTGACACTGACTTCATAAAGAACATTTTTCCAGAGGGAACACAATGGTAGAGTCATAGAGAAGCATCATAAGCCAAAAACTGAAAAAAAAAAAAAAAAAATCTAATTGCACTAGGAGAAATAAACCATTCTCAGTTTCCTTCTCTTGTTCTGTAGAATGTGCATGAATAAAATATATGTGAATAATATTTTGTGAGAGAGAAAACTTTGCCCCTTTCTACTTATAGGTATCAGACGCATCATCTCTAAAGGAAAACTTAGGGATGAAACTGAATTTCAGCATCTGCAGGAATGGAAGAACAGGTTTCATAAAAACAGGAAACAAGATCAGCATGAGTGAAAACAGGGACTCTGAGGGAAGAAACGTCTAATAAAATATTTGTGTTTCTCTACATCTTAAAATCTGATGCACTGCCAAGTTTTCTAACAACTTCTGAAACCAGAGGTTTTCTTTGGCTCTCCGTTTTGAGCATTATTTTGCTTAGCACCTCTGAAATGCTCTCACTATTCAGAGCTAACATTTCCCTGGGACTTGTTCAACCTGCCCCACCGCTTGGGCCAGGCTGAGCTCGGCTCCTCCGACTGTGTCGCACAAGGACGGCAGCAAAGGCCATCTGCAGAACCAAACTCAGCCATCCAGATAAAGCCATTCTTGAAAAAAACCCATACCTTTAAAGAAAGTAAGTTGAGCAATTCCTAAGGGTCTTCGAGCTTGATAAATGGCAAGAGCTCTGAGATAATAGTACAGTCATGTTGTAATACTGTTTAATGGCATTTGCTGTTAACAATATTCATACAGGGATGCTATTGCCTTGTAATTCCTTGAAAAGACAATCTTTTATAAAACCTGTATTACTGAAATCCTTGTGCCTTTTACCATTACACAGATTGCAGATGACTTCATGGGATCTAGTAATGCCTCGAGTGACAGAATGCTACAGCACCTGACTAAATTTAGAGAAGAAAAAGAGAAAAGCAGACCTACAATTACTGTCCCTGCAAAGAGAAAATGCGGGCACTGTGCCAATTCTTGCATTAACTATCCCAAATCTATTAAGATACTTCTTCCACCTCAATTAATTTACATTGCAGTATTAATAACGGCATGACTTCTGCACTCTTGATCTCAGGATGCAATACCATTAACGCTACAATGCTCTAACATAAAAACTTCTATGTACCTTGCAAAAATATGAAATGCGTATTTCAGAAAGTTTACCAAGCAGCTGAAGTTGGGATAATGCACTTATGTTTGCAATGCTCCCACATTTCTTCTAATATATTACACAGAAGGTCATAGAAGGACTTTAATCTATGAGGCCAGAACATTACAAGATAATGAATTTTTTGCCCACACCAGAAAGTAACAGCATTACAACGGATGTAGTAACCTCTCTTAACTTTTTTTTTGTATTACCCTACCTACTCTTTGTAGTTTTATGTAAGAACTACTATACTTTTATTTGCGTATTGCTCACCTCTTCCTCCAGTTTGAAACATGACATACTTTAGCATTTCATAATCTACCCTTTTTATTACAGAATAGTTAGAGGACCTCAGACCAAAGGAGAAAAAGTCTGTAGTTCAGTGACTGTGTCATGATACAGTCTTTGGAAATTTATATATATGTCACAGGAAATTTATAAAATGCAAGATTTCAGGATTATGGTACTGGAGGTATATACATCACATATATACATGGATGGCTATAAACTCTTCAGGAGGGATAGGCGAAGCAGGAGAGGTGGTGGGGTAGCCCTATACGTTAGGGAGTGTCTGGATAGTTTAGAGCTCGATGATGGTGACGATAGGGTGGAGTGTCTATGGGTCAGAATCAGGGGGAAGGCCAACAAGGCAGATATTGTGGTGGGAGTCTGTTACAGACCACCCAACCAGGATGAGGAGACAGATGAACTATTCTATAAGCAGCTGGGAGAAGCCTCACGATCGCTAGCCCTTGTTCTTGTGGGGGACTTCAACCTGCCAGATGTCTGCTGGAAATACAATACAGCAGAGAGGAAACAGTCTAGGAGGTTCCTGGAGCGTGTGGCAGATAACTTCCTGGCACAGCTGGTGAGTGAGCCAACGAGGGAAGGTGCCCCGCTGGACCGCTTGTTCACGAACAGAGAAGGACTTGTGAGCCATGTGATGGTTGGAGGCCATCTTGGGCAGAGTGATCACGAAATGATAGAGTTTTTGATACATGGAGAAGTGGCGAGGGGGGTCAGCAGACCTGCTACCTTGGACTTCTGGAGGGCAGACTTCGGCCTGTTTAGGAGACTGGTTGAGAGAGTCCCCTGGGAGGCAGCCCTTATGGGCAAAGGGGTCCAGGAAGGCTGGACTTTCTTTAAGGAGGAAGTCCTAAAGGCACAAGAGCGGGCTGTCCCCATGTGCCGAAAGATGAGCCGGCAGGGAAGAAGACCGGCCTGGCTGACTAGAGAGCTCTGGCTCGAACTCAGGAAAAAGAGGAGAGTCTACAACCTCTGGAAGAAGGGGCGGGCAACTCAGGAGGACTACAAAGGTGTAGTGAGGCTGTGCAGGAAGAAAATTAGAAGGGCCAAAGCTGAGCTAGAGCTCAATCTGGCTACTGCCATAAAAGACAATAAAAAATACTTCTTCAAATACATTAGCAGCAAAAGGAGAGCTAAGGAGAATCTCCAGCCCCTAGTAGACGGGGGAGGGAACACAGTGACCAAGGATGAGGAAAAGGCTGAGGTACTTAAAGCCTTCTTTGCCACAGTCTTTAATAGCAGGGCCAATTGTTCTCTGGGTACCCAGCCCCCGGAGTTGGAAGATAGGGACGGGGACCAGAATGGAGCCCCCATAATCCAGGGGGAAATGGTGAGTGACCTGCTGCACCACTTAGACACACACAAGTCTATGGGGCCTGATGAGATCCACCCGAGAGTACTGAAGGAGCTGGCAGAAGTGCTCACCAAGCCCCTTTCCATCATTTACCAGCAGTCCTGGCTAACTGGGGAGGTCCCTGCTGCCTGGAGATTAGCAAATGTGACGCCCATCTTCAAGAAGGGCTGGAAGGAGGACCCGGGGAACTACAGGCCTGTCAGCCTGACCTCGGTACCAGGGAAGCTGATGGAGCAGATCATCCTGAGTGCTATCACATGGTGTGTAGAGAATAACCAAGGGATAAGGCCCAGCCAGCATGGGTTCAGGAAAGGCAGGTCCTGCTTGACCAACCTGATCTCCTTCTATGACAAGGTGACCCACCTAGTGGATGAGGGAAAGGCTGTGGATGTTGTCTATCTAGACTTCAGTAAAGCCTTTGACACGGTTTCCCACAGCATTCTCCTGGAGAAACTGGCTGCTCATGGCATGGACGGGTGTACTCTTTGCTGGGTAAAGAACTGGCTGGATGGCCGGGCCCAAAGAGTGGTGGTGAATGGAGTTTACTCCAGTTGACGGCCGGTCACAAGCGGTGTTCCCCAGGGCTCTGTGCTGGGGCCAGTTGTGTTTAACATCTTTATCAATGATGTGGACGAAGGGATCAAGTGCACTCTCAGTAAGTTTGCAGATGACACCAAGTTGTGCGGGGGTGTTGATCTGCTTGAGGGTCGGAAGGCTCTGCAGAGGGACCTGGACAGGCTGGATCGATGGGCTGGGGCCAATTGTATGAGGTTCAACAAGGCCAAGTGCAAGGTCCTGCACTTGGGTCACAACAACCCCATGCAACGCTACAGGCTTGGGGAAGAGCGGCTGGAAAGCTGCCAGGCAGAAAAGGACCTGGGGGTGTTTGTTGACAGACGCCTGAATATGAGCCAGCAGTGTGCCCAGGTGGCCAAGAAAGCCAATGGCATCCTGGCTTGTATAAAAAATAGCGTGGCCAGCAGGACTAGGGAAGCGATCATCCCCCTGTACTCAGCACTGGTGAGGCCGCACCTCGAATACTGTGTTCAGTTTTGGGCCCCTCACTACAAGAGAGACATTGAGGTGCTGGAGCACGTCCAGAGAAGGGCAACGAAGCTGGAGAAGGGTCTGGAGCACAAGTCTGATGAGGAGCGGCTGAGGGAGCTGGGGTTGTTTAGCCTGGAGAAGCGGAGGCTGAGGGGAGACCTTATCGCTCTCTACAACTACCTGAAAGGAGGTTGTAGAGAGGTGCGGGTCAGTCTCTTCTCCCAGGTAACAAGTGATAGGACGAGAGGAAATGGCCTCAAGTTGCGCCAGGGGAGGTTTAGACTGGATATTAGGAAATTTTACTTCACTGAAAGGGTTATCAAGCATTGGAACAGGCTGCCCAGGGAAGTGGTTGAGTCGCCATCCCTGGAGGTATTTAAAAGACATTTGGATGAGCTGCTTAGGGACATGGTATAGTGGTGGTCTTGGTAGTGTTAGGTTTATGGTTGGACTTGATGACCTTAAAGGTCTTTTCCAACCTATACGATTCTGTGATTCTGTGATCACACAAAGCTGAGGACCGATGAGTTTTCTGATTGGGATTCTTTTTGCTGAAATATAACTTATCAAGGAAATCTTTTACAAACGCCAGGAAAGCATTAGACGTTTTGTGTAAAAATTTAGGGCTTAGCTATTCAAGACTTCACAAATACTCAGGCAGTTGTTATGACCCTGAGTCATAACAACTTTAGAGAGGAGATACGACTTAATCCTCATTGGAGTTCCTTTGCATTTAACAAGCATTAGTTCCCTAAGACCTGGCCTCCAACAGGTTATGCAAGATTGGGTTTGATTCTTTTTCACTTCCACCATTTACAAAATTTCTCAGGGCTCTCTAACCTCAACATCCCAGAGGCTTCCTGGCCAATCTTGAAAGCACATGGAGGACAGAGGATTGTGGAAAATGCTATTCCTTCTCCCATTTTTTTCTCTGGACAGTCAATTAATCAATCAACCTAGTCTTCCACCAGTCTACTCAGTCTTCATATCTAAATACAAAATGGCTATAGATTGCACCTATCTTTTCTATGATGCTTTGTTCCCTAAGCATGTTTGCCACAACTTCTTGAGACCCATCAGGCAGATCAATGAGATCTACTACTACTTTTAATATAATTGAATTTAAAAAAAAAGGTGACTAAAATAACACAAGCTTACATTTAGAACTAGAAGCTAAAGCACATGATACAGAAGCTTCATCCATACAAGTATTTGTATGTTGTGGGTGATGTCTGTTGTCAGGAATGACAGTGAGGGCTGAAGGGAAGAAGAGACAAAAGTTTAAGAAAGTTGTATCTTCTGCGTATTAGTAGTAGCACATGTTCCAAGATCCTGCTCCTTTCTTTAAGGTGATGGTAAAGGATACTGCTGCCCAGGGACCAGATATGGTCTGTAACTTCATTTTAATGGTTTACAATCAAGAGAAATTTTTTCCATATTACTATTTCACAGTATTAAGAGGAGTACTAATGTGTGATTCATCAAAGGGATTTTACTGGCCCGCTCAGCACTCAACCAGGAGAAGATTTCCCTTTTGGGCTTCAAGTGTTCTGAAAGTTTTGACAAATCATGTAAAAGGCACGACCTTAATTCCTTATGACTAATCAGAAGTAAACTACATCCACTTTAATTCTGTATGAGAGCCTCTATTCAGGGATTTACTGCTTTTTTTTTTTTTCCATTTAACACCTTTAGTTAATTCATCTGAACATTTTAGAGAATTGCTTTTTAGAGAACACCTATACACTCATTCCTTTCTGATTATTCATCATTAAACCATTTTTTTACTGTCTCAAGGGTATTCAGACTTTGCAATACCATACCCCCTGGCAGGGTCTTTTGGAATATTCACTTTGGAGTATCTGCAGTACCCCTTAAACCAGTCAGAGGAGTGTCGGCGTTGTATCAGTCGTAGTAGTAATGGTGGTAGCAGTATTTAAGGAAACCTTTAAATGTGGCCTAGAATTACAAGGAGAAGCTGATCCCTGGGATAACTCTGCAAATTGCAATAGAACTGCGTTACTGTAGAGTTAGGTCTCCACAGATTAAGAAGCAGAAATTATTAAAATGTCATGATTGAAAATGAGGAAGAAATGCTTGCATGGATGTTTTATTTATAGACAGGTAAACATGTGTTGGCTTCTAGGAAAACCAGATACGCTGGTTTTCCTAGAAGACAATATTTTCAAACCACAAAGTCAGTATCTATATGGATATTATCTGGTTGTTCTGGTTGGATCTCTGGAGTATGAAAAAACTTGGTGAAGACCTCCTGCCCCCTCCTTCAGGCCTTCTGTGGTCTTCTCCATTTGGTTTTACTTTGTTATTTTGCTCTCTATCATCAGTGCTTCCAAACTCGATAGAAGAGAAATGAAACATATGTATCAGACCAGTTTGCACTACCAACAGCACACAGCAGCTTACCTGTTTAACGGCATAAAGGAGGCGACCATAGCAGTACATCATGACCATCACAGGGATGACCAAGCAGAATATGAAGAGACAGATGATATAGGATGTGGACTTGGCCGACTCCGAGGACCAGCGTACCGAACAGCTGGTACCTGCACCTTCTATCCCATAACTGCTCCAACCGATCAGAGGTGGCACAGTCCAGATGAGGGAATAAATCCATGAACCTCCGACTGCCAGCAGTGCCTTCCGGTAGTCAGCGCTGCGCTTGTTGCACAGGGTGAGAGTGCTGTAGCGTTCATAGGACAGGACAGCCAGGGAGATCAGGGACACAATACCTGCAATGAATGAAGCAATTTAAATGCTTACTTCCATTATTTTGTGCAGTATCCATTTTAAACCCCAAGAAACAAGAGCTTTTCTCGCTATTAGATATTTGAAGCACAGTGAAAACTATTTCCATTATTCTCTATGCTTAAATCCCCACTGGACCTGGTTGCTCTGTCCATCATGTCAATTTTGTTTAACTCGTATTTATCTTATATTGGAAGATTTTCATACTTGAGAGCTATTCCTCTTCTAGGCAGGTTTTCAGATTTAGCTGTTTTAGTATTACCCAGGGGAAATCCATTTTCTACATGAACTAATAAAATGTTGAAAGATTCCCTTGCTAAGAAATATTCAATGTTTAACATCCATGAGCATTTTCAAATATTGCATTGACTTTTATACATGCAGAAGGCTTTATATTCAAGATTGGGAGCCCAAAAATGAAAGAAGATTTTGCACTTCTGCCCCATCAGATAAATACAGCTTCAGTTCTGACCATTTGTATATGGAAACAACAGACAACCCTTGGCATGAGTGTGATGTGGCAGGTCGTAACTTTATTTACATAGACATCACATAATTAGTCAAAAAGTGATTTAGGTTAACACTGAGCTCTCGGTGTCTGAGATCAGTTATCTCCTCCTGTGGAAGATTCAAAAATCTGGGTTGTAGGACATTTCCACTCTCTCTTTCAAGGTCCTAACCCCCTCTACAAATCTTTATGGATTTGCATAGCAGGTTCTTACTCATGACTCAGTGGGGGTTTTTTTTTGCTATTTCCTATGTTTTTGTTCTCCTTGCAGCTTCCTTACAGTTCTTGGTGACACAACACTGGATACCACTTCCAAGTATTTATGACAGAAGGAACTTGTTGGAAGAAATTTAACACCATCTTTTCCCATGGGTTACAGGCCCCTCCTTTTGGTCCTGTAGGATCAAAAACCTGAACAGACCTATGTCAGTCCAGCTCTTCCCAGGAATTCTTTTTCTTGATCCTTGCCATTAGTAACAGCCAACCATACAGCAGCATTGAGATCTAGCCTGCCAAAATTCTCTGGTTTTGAGTGGGACCTACTTCCAGCAAATCTGTTAACAAAAAAGATGATCTTCAGGGGAATCCACAGCTGTAATCCATTTTTTTCCCCACTTAACGGTCAGCTTCTCCTATAGCTCCTTCACAGGTGTGGGACGGAGGCGAGTCGGAGACTCCCCTGGGGATTGCACTAGTGTATCCCGTACCTGGGCAAAACAGCCCCCACATATAACCCCACAGGGCACAGCAGGATACTCTCCCCAGGCACAGCATTTTGCTTCTCTTTCCCCCACAATTCAGTCCTCATTTCCTAGTTAGCTGGATGCAGGCGCAGCTATTTCTGCCGTCCTGACAACAATTTGCAGTTACTTTGTGCAGAGCTGGGTATGGCAAAGGGCCCAGGGGGAATGCAAGCACTGCTTGCTGCAATAGGATGCCTTATTTCTCAGGGGAAGAAAAGGCAAAAGGGTGTGAGGAGAAGGCAACTTTTGATGAAGAAAACATCTTTCTTGTTACAAGTGCCTACTGAATTATTTTCTGTATATTACTGGGAAGTCAGACCTAAAAACTAGATACACTTACAGCTGTAAAGTGACACAGCTCCACCACATTCAACTGAATTATACAGTTTAAGAGTCTAACTTTAAACCTGTTTTAAGGATAGACTATTTTAGAGGCAGTGGAAACTTTCTGATCATCTCTCATCTAATCTGATCTCCTACAGAACACAGCTCTTGAAAGCCCCTGGCCATAATTCCTGCATTGAACACATATCTCAATATAGAAAAAAAAAAATACTGGGTTCTGAATTACAGACTCAAGAACAAAGAATCTACCACTCTCTTCTCACTTCCAGCCCACACTTATTTATCTTCCTTAGCATTGCCTCTTTCCATGCTTTTATCTACTCAACTAAAGAGCTTCTTGCTATCAAAAACATTTAGCTCATGTAGGTACCTAAGGCAAAAATCCAGATTTTATATTTGAAACTTAGGCCTCAGTAAGGTCATATAGATCTATTCATGCATTTCAGATTAGACCATCACAGACTAACAGAAAACAGTCTTGAGAATAAGAAATCTCTCCCCTCCCAGCTGAGTGCTCTACAGCAAGGTTATATTATTCTTGCTTTACCTCTGATGGCAACTGAGGGCACAATAGCCCTATTTTGATGAGATGGCAGGTGAGACGTACTTTAGTTGAGAATATCCTACAGTCCTGCGGGTGCGGTGTTGCCTGGAAAACCCAACTGGGGTATGCAAACTTCTCTAGCTCAGGACCCTGCTTCCTGGACGGCTGCTTTAGCCATTGGGCTCTCAGGTCAAGTCTGGCTGCCAGCTCAGCCTGCTCGTCCCTGTGGCTGCACTACTGCTCAGCAGCTTCTCATGGTTTATATTGTCTCGATTTACAGCATTCGTTTACACTTCTTCACATTTTTGCCTACTGCCTAATATGAGAAAGATGCTCAGCTTTTCTCACGCTGATATTTATGATGGACGGCTTTATGGAATGGATCTGACGATAACTGGCCATGAATGCAGTGTTGCTTGCTTTGAGCCAAAGAAGAGTCCTGTCTTTAGCTGGCATAGAATTAATGCTCAGTTATTAAATTAGGACCATGGCAATGTCAGTAAAAAATAAATCAAATATTAGCAAGCAGACAAAACCACAAAAGTTTCCTTTAAATTATAGCTAATCATTTTTCTTCTCTACACAGAAGACGACTGGAGACTCTTAATTACACACCTTGGCAGGAGCCATTTCATCTTTACTCACCTTTTATTATTGAGTTCTACTGACATGACACAAACTACATTTTTCTCCGGAGGACAAGAACTGTGATATATGGAATCCCAAACCACAAAAGTTCAGAAAAAAAATCAATATTTATCTTTTTCTTTTTGTCACAGTAAGACCTTAAGGTCTGTGGTATACCTGAACTATTTAATATCACTGAAATTAACACCACTGTGCCTTGACTTCTAATGCTTTCAAAACAACAAGGGAAAAAGAGGAAAGCACTGAAGGGGTAGTTCATAAGAGATATTAAGAGTTAAAAGAATTCCATGTGGCTCATGGTTAAAATATACTAAGCCAGGCTAATTATTTAGAAAAATTACAAATACTTTGAAAGAATTAAACTGGTGTTTTGAAAGACAGAAAATGATGAAATTAGGAGCCATTAAAAAAAAAAATTAATCTTTTTTTCCAACAGTGAGATACATTCAATTGAATTGGCTGTGAGTAATGAAAACACCTATTACCCAGGTGAGGAAGAAAGAAAAACAACAGAGGCCATGGGAACCCTCTCTCAGTCTACTTAGCGTGACCTTGCACGGTGTACATGAAGTCACAAGATGTGCCCGGACCCTCTACGCCCCAACACTGCAGCTCCATCCAACCTTGCTGATGAAGGGCCTTCACCTTAACACGGAAGCCAAGACTGGACAAAACCAATACAGGATGCACATCAAGAAATAACCCTATTCCAATACTGCGGTACATTATCAGCTCCAATGTCTCTGTTTGCTAAGAATATCCTCAGCTTTTTAATTTTTTTAGTAATTTTTTTTAATCTCACACCTTTATCAGTTCAATAGCTGAATCCTGGGAAGATACAACTATCATTTGATCAATTATAGCAGATACACAGGCCTAATTTGTTGGACTGAAACAACATCATTTCATAACAAAGGCAAAACCAGGTTTTGCATCAGTATTTAGTTTGACACTGGGTGGAAGTAAAAAAACAAGGATCAGGTGTGTAACAGTTAGTGAATGAGCTTCCAGCAAAAAACTGATTGCCTTGCCCTTTACCTGCCTTTCAATAGCAGCCAGTATGATCTTCTCCATAATTTTTCCAGGTACGGAGGTCAGAATAACAGGTCCGTAGTTTCCTCGATCTTCCCTCATGCCCTTCTTGTAATCCAGTTTGGATAAAGCAGAATGAAGTTTCTCACTTTTCATTGTGCCTCCTATTTTTGTATATCAGAGTTTTCTTAATGTCATATGCACTTAACTGTTGTGGCCTTTGCCAGAAATCCTGCAGTTATCTGGTATTCTATTTCACGCCCTATCTATTGCAGTCATACGAATTAGTGAGAATCTCAGCTTTAAAACAAAAAGCAATTAAATACTTTAGAATTATGGCTGAGGAAAAGACTTGGTTGTAATCTCCATAGTCTTAATAACCAGAAAACAAATTAAAAAAATTAATGTAAGTTATAAAAAGAAGAAAATAATTATAATTTTAAAGCTAATCACAATGCTTTATGGTAACATTTCATTCTTATTTTGCAGTAACATTTATGACTGGGTAGACTGCATATATTAATTTCAAATGAGTAATGTTTTCTAAAATTGCAACAAAATTAAGTTCAAGAATTGCACATCTAAATAGAATTTGCCTCCAACAAATATTTAGGGCCTCAAGCTGGTACCTAGCCAAATAACTCCACAGGAGTCAATCACAGTGAGAAATGTAATTTGTTCCCCCAACATTTCATGCATATACAAGAACAAAGCTGAGGTTCTCACTGAACAGTACTGAAAGATGACATAAAAATCCACGGCAGATTGCATTACAGGAACAAATAATTATTAAAAAATTAACCATGGAAATAAGTGACTTTGAGACAAGCCAGGTCTGAGGCATGAGCCTTTTCTACACACCAATTAGTTGCAGTGAGTAGAGTGCAAGAAATTCAATTTCAAGTCATAAACCAGGACAGGCATCCATTTATAGGACTACCATCTGAGACATTATCTATTATTTACTTTTATTTAAAGATCTGTACATTTCTTCCTGGCAGCACAGCACACAGTATGGCTCTGGGTGAAGGACACAGTAAATCACTGTTTTGTTCCCGCAAGTCTCAACGAAGAGCATTAACATTTTCGTATTAGTTTTTGCTGGTTTACGCTGCTCACTGATGTAGTAATTGGAAATGGGATGCAGCTTGCTGATGGTCTGTAGGTTATGAAAACCTGAGAATCCCAGAGATTCAGCCTACACTGCGTAAATGTTTTGACTACTAACTTATGTACATATTTGCCCTCTTAAAGCTCCTGCAGGTCATTATCCTACATCCTGATTAGAGTCCTGGAGCATCACGGTTGCATGATGTAATGTATATACTGCACTGTATTCTGGTTATCAAGGACCAGGGGCAATGAAAAGAAGCCACAGGTAAGCTTAGGCAGACTGAGCTTGGAGGAATGCAATAGCACCTTCTTCAACAAGACATTAATGGATCAAAACTAAATGCAAGCTGTCACAAAAGGCCAAGATGATTTTATCGCACCCAACCTCCATGCAGGTTGATTTTACCCACTCACAGTCATTCTCTCATAGCTTTCATCCCCTCACGCTCTCACAACAACCAGCACAAAGGTCTGTGTTCAAGAGGCCTGTCCAGGATCTCTTTTGTGCAATGGGGAGAACAAGGTTCTCCGGCTATCAGTTTGTCAAATCTCTTGTTTATGGGTACCTCCCTGGAAACAAATTGGGTTTTGGATAGAGCTTTCACACACTTCAGGTGTCCACTGTTGTTATGAAGTGGTCCATTGGTTACAAATCCTGCCCACATGAACCTTGGTATGTCCCAGGTGAGGCTGCTGCTCCCTGTTTGCATTTCCTTGTGTGGGAAGTATACCTGCCTGGAATGTACTCACCTGCATGGGCACCGTCTCTTTCATGGTGAGCTACCAGGGAAAGAAATCGCAGATGTGATGTGCTGTACCCTTGATGCCATGCTCCTCTCAGTGGGGTGCAGGGTCCTCTGCCAATGAGCTCTTACGCTCTGCTCTTATCAGCTGGGAACAGTTTTCTTCATTACCTGCACTGGCCGTTCTTCTAACTCTTCTTCTGCAGTTTCTTCTGGCGTTTACGCCCGTTCCCCTTCGCACATCATCCATACCAACCTCAGTAACTCCATGGCAAGTCCCTACACTTCCTGATGCCACTACAGCCCGCGGCCAGGCCAAACCCAGCTGCCCAGACCAACGTGCCCAGACCTGGCTGTGAGGCTGGTGCAAGGCAGGGAACCAGAGCCCACCTGGCCATGCTGCTGCAGAGACCTAAGGCGTGATGGAGCCAGCTGAGCACCTCAGGCGAGCGTCAGACCATCTGCCAGCCACATATAAAACGCAGGGGGGAAATCAAGGGGATGGTAAGTGCTGGGGTTCCCACATACCATCTACAAACTCTGTGCTAACCCCAGAGGAACCTGCCAGCAGCAGAGGTTAACCAACAACAGCTCTGGCCACCACTGCTCAAATATGTTGCTGAAGGAAGAGAAAATAGGGATGCTCCATGTATTTACGAGACTCCATACATATATATGTGTGTATATAATACCTATTGCTATGAGGCAGCTTTAACATAATATCCTGGTTAAGGAGATCACACACCTGGAAGCAGAAGAGGAGCACGAACCAGCAGCTGGAGGGCTAGGACGCACCAAAAGCCACCCCTTGCACCCCTCCTGTTGAAGCCAGGCCACCGTGCAGTGGTGAACAGTGAATTCGGAGAGATAGCAAGCAAGAAAGAGCACAGGGCGGTAAGGAGATTTACAGGGAAGGAAGAAGCATGCTCTGGTCTCCGCCTAGAAATGCTGTGTTGGTAAATACCTAAAGCCAGCAGCAGGCAGGTTTCTCAGCAATGATGTTATGTGTCGTACATAACACAGCTGGGTTCCCTTCCCTCTAGTCCCTCAGGTTTCAGCTGATAAATCTGCTGCTCCATTAGCTGGAGAATATGCTAAAATGCCCTGTGGCACTATGAGATGGAGATAAGTAAGATGTAAAAGGAGGAAAAGGGGTTTGTGACTAAATGCACCCCAGGTTGGGAATACTGGGGAATCCTGCGCTGAGGTATTCTTCTGCTGTTTTTTCTGGCTGACCCAAGGACTTAGAGGTAAACGCAGAACAACAGCAGTAAGAAACAGCCCTCTTCAAATCAAGGCTCTTACTACCTCAATTTTAAGGTTTCAAGTTTAATTCCAAGTTGTGCTACCGAATGGTATTACATAAATATGTTATTGAGTTATACAAAACTACTTTGATCAGTGACTCAGTGATGTTTTCAAGGGAAATAACTTTCCTGAATTTAAATGAGAGCGTTTCTATTAGTTCTCTACAGAAATAAAACACTCCACACATGAAAATGAAATATAAACAATTTAAGCAACTTAAAAGACATGCCCTTTCCAACATATTTGCACTTCTGTATCTCCTTAGAAGCCTTTCTGAAAATACATCCTAGTATCATCCCTCAGGGACTGTGCATGAAATACAATTTCTAAGTCTAGTATTCACAAAAGAGGTTTGGAAGCTGCAAGAGGAAAAAAGCAACAAGCTCTCTTTCTAATGGTAGCTCAATCTTCAGGTGAAATTTTGTCAGCTCTGGGCCGAAGTACCTCACCTAACACCTGCCACAGCATCAGAGACTTTATGAGAGTGTACATGGAGCAATCTGTTCTATCATCAGCTTTGATTCCACTTTTTATGTACTAGTTAACGTTAATACTAATAAGGAAAACAACTGGGCTCTGCTTACCTTGAAGTCAAAGCATTTCTTCCACAAAAATACAGTAATTTCCATCACAGCAGTTGCTGCCATCAGAGACTTCCTTGCAGGTGAGGAGGTAAGAATATTATAGTGATAAAAGCAGAAACTTTCAAAAGCTGACTCACTGGGCAGAAGGAGGGGGAGCATTTCTGTGATTTGTCGACCTGACCACTGACCTCCTCACAGCATATGCACTTCTGCAAAAAATCAGAAACTACTGACGCACAGCATCACGGGGGAAGAAAGAACAAAACGTGTTAATTGTTAAAAAAAAAAAAAAGTATTCCATTTTGCTTTCTAGCTCCAAGTCTTATAACACACCCTTGCCTCCTATGGTCAAGATAGGGAAAAACCTATCTCATATACAGTCTCCAGTGAGGTTCTGCAGGTTACATCTCCTCTTCTTGCGTGACACCGGAATTGCCACAAGTGGCAATGAAAATGTTGATCAGCCTGCAAAATCTGGGATAGGCAGCCCAGAATGAAACAAACTCAACTAAACTAACAGAATGCAGTTAAGTTAGTTAGTTAACAGTTAGTTAACAGTTAAGTAAGTTAGTTAGTTAGTTAAGTAAGTTAAGTTAGTTAACAACTAACAGGAAGTTAACAGCTTCCACAGCCCCTGGGTCTAGTGGGAAAGTAGCATCAAATGAGCAAATCTAAGAGAGAAAGAAATAAAAGATTGTGAATATGGAATTTCACAAAATCATTTTTTATCAAGGTTTTTGGTTTTTTGGGTTTTTTTTTCCCATTTTTTGATAAGAGAAGCACAAATGAATATTCAGAAGGGATGCAAAGAGGTCTGGAAAGTGGCAGACATATGTGGCTGCTGTTCCTTCCTCACTAGCCCCCAGAATATTACCCACTTTTTCCTTTTCCCTCCCGAACAAAAAAGAGATACATATTTTATGGGCCAAAATCCAGCTGCCAACAGATTTTGGCAGAAGACGCCAGACATTTCCAGAGTTAAAAAGAAAGCCCGCTGAACCTAGAAGACTTGACAAGGTTAAGATGAATAGACTCCAAGTGAGCACTGGCCTTGGTGGACAACCAACCAGTACTAGCCTGACTTGCTTGAACTTTACAGCTCAGTATCTACACTTCAGTGAATAAACAAATCACAATAAATCATTTTATGATACAGCAAAATCACAATGTGAATATAACAACTCCCGATAAGCTCAGTGCTAATATAAACGATACGAACTGCAGAGGAATGCGTGGATGCCTCAGTAACTGGCAGAAGCAGCTGAGAATGGAATGTGCTTCCAAAACCCCATTGGCTGTATTTGGATATACCTATTAAATATCTATGTAACAAACTAGAGTAAACGGTCAAAGCAGTCAAATATTCTTGCATTTGGTGACTCTTACTCTACTTGAACACTCCCACGTATTAGTCATCAGATCACCATTTCTTTTTGATTTTTAAGGCATTAAAAGCACTTCTACTGATTTGAAATTTAGAAAATATTTCCCACAATCACTTGTTACACATTAGCAGTTACAACCAGTTTTTAAATGCTGGCAGTCTAGGCTTTCAAATATCAACAATTCACTTTGAATAGAAGTAAATACACCAAATGCTATTTATCGAATGCTTTTTAATTTATCTAATTATTTGTTTTCTTTTGCTTAGATGACTTGTAGTTGTGAGTCCTTTAGAGCAGGCAATCATTCCCTTCCCTAAAGAATTCTCTTCCTGCTTAACTCTAATAGGAGTCACAGTTTAACTCTGCACTTGAAAGAAATCGCTGTGAAATCACTGTTGCATCCAAGCCTGCTGGGACAAATCTGACAGCAAGCATTAACAGTCCTGTTCAGTAAATCTTTCCTGCTCTTTTCTCAACAGTCATTTCTCTATTTCGTCCTTTCCACGACATACCCTTCCTTCTGTGTTTGGTGATATGTTCAATACAAATAGTATGTATTCATTTTAATAGTAAAGAATTATCATTTTTTTCTTTCTTTCCCCCCTTGCTGAATTTTTAAATGTGTATATGTTGTGCTATAAGGGTGATCTTAATTCTTCGCTGTATCTTGTGTATCTATAATGTGCATCACTGAGTAGTACTATGCTTTTCTGCTATGTTATTAATATGCCTATCCATCAACCAACCAACCAACAACTACTCCTAGTGGCATAAATATAGCAAAGAATTCCCTTTTGCATGTCAATGATACCAGCACAGTAAAAAACCCCGAATATTAATTTCAGTCTCACTTTCCATATGTTATGCAGGATCCCTTTGCATTCTGGAAAGCAGGCTACACTTGCAAATTCAGCCTCCTAAAGTGGCTACCTCCATATCAGTGTATTTATCCAGCCGCCTTAGGGAGTCAGAATAAGAAATAATGTCAGCACTAGATGGAGCTCCTGTACAGCAACATCTCAGGAGAAGTCTTTGGGGCTCGTGTGCATGTGGAAAGCAGGGATGGATGTACAGCCTTGGCGCAGGAGGAGGATGCTCTCAGGGCGGTCAGGTTCACTGCAGCATCCCCATGTCCACGCCCACGCTGTCCTGCAGGACCCCCACCTCCCACCAGGACTGCTCCTTTGCTTTCCAAACGGGGGGAGATCCCTGGGACCTTCCTTCATGCTGAGCATCTGCACAGATGTAATGTGGAGCATGTAGTCTCAGAGTTCTACACATGGGGTATAGGACCAAGTAAGCTAAGAGGTGAAATTCCAGTGTATTACAGTATAAATTACTGAAATTACAGTATATCTGCCAGCCAGGGAGCCGAACTTCCACTGCAGCACACCTAGCTAACTTCTTTCCTATCAGCCTCTGCTTTTTCACTGAATGCAACTGCTCATTTTTAATAATAAAGGTATATTTCTAGAGATTTTAAAATGATTCTATAATCTGCTTTTTTCGGCAGTTACCATTCCTAGAGATGGAACACACTACAAATATTTACTCTTCTGAGTCAAGTCTCTGTCATAAGGTCTAGTGGTCAAATTGGTTTTTATAATAACTAGCTATTAACAGGTCAATAACTAGTCATATTTGATAATATGAATGCGGTGTCAAAATACGTAGACCAGTCTTTACACTGCCCTTGGGCCAAGAGTTTCTTGTGCAGTTTTACAACGCAGCAACCTCACATGCTATGGACGTGGGATGAAAGACTGGAGAAGGCTGCTCCTATCTCTATCCAAGATGACTTTGCTGGCTAAAGGATTTGCAGTGAGGAGAAGTGGCATTCTCCATTCATTAACCCTTCAGAAGGATCTCAGAAGAGGAGATCTTTTGCTACATCTATTAAGAAATGGTTTGTAGCTGATGCAGACCGAAATCCTTTGCAGTACATTTCATCCAACCGACAAGTCTAATCGGCAACACTGGAGAGATCGGTGGAAATTGCACTAGAGAATATAGTAGTGATGTATAAGGAGGTACGACATACTGGGACAAGCCAGCACGGGTACCGTGGAGGGAAGCCATCCCTCACTAATTCATTAGAAGTCCTTGGCAGTGCTATGCAGACAGGGGTGATATGTTCGATAAAGCCTACTTGGATTTCCAAACAGCTTCGACTAGCCCAAAGGCTCTTAAGGATAGTAAGCTGCCTTGCAATAACGGAGATCTTCACGTGGATAAATAATTGATTAGAGGCAGGAAATAAAGAACAGGAGAAAATAATTAGTTTTCTCAGTGGAAACTGTGGCCAGCAAAGTCCCCTACGGATCTGTGCTAGGCCCTGGGTTATTCATCACATTAATAGATGATCTGGAAAAAATGGTAAAGAGTGAAGTTTGCTGATTATACTACGCTGAATAACTCAAAATCAACAAAACCTGACTGCGAAGTACTGCATGAAACTGAGTCACTGAGCAGATGAAATGCAATACTGATGTCAACTGCCATATGTGGCGAAAAACAGTCCTAGCTCTAAATACACAGCGATTGTTTCTGACTGACTTACTGCTCTGCAAAGAGTGTTATGATCAATAGCTTTATGCAAACCACTTCCACTAAGCAGTAATGCTCAGCAGCATTTAGAAAAGCAAACATCAGGGCTCATTAGAAAAGGAAAACAGAGAAAAGAAGAGAAAATGTGAAAAGGTGGATGGGGGGAAGATTATTTAGTATTTCTCATAGTACAAGAACTGGGTTTTCAAATGAAATCATCAGGTTGCAGACTCAGAATTAACAAACAGGAGAAGGTACTCTTCTTTGCATAGTACATAGTTAATAAGTGGAATTCCTTGACATATTATATTGTGCATACCAAAATTTTGCAGGGTTCCCAAGAGTAAGCGGCCTGGCAGGTAAGTCCAGGAAGACCTATTAGACTCAAAAGTACTACTTCAGGGATAAAGTCCCTACACCGCAAATCACAGACTGCTGGGACTATGTACTGGAAAAATACCACTGGATGATGAAAGTTATCCTAACTTTAAGTTTAGTAATCTAGAAGCATAGCTGGGCAGCATATTTTTGAATGGCAAATACTTAGTATGTATATATACACAACACTTTGCAAGGCACAACTATTATTTAGTTATTGAAATGATAAGAAACAATTACAGCACAGTAAGAGGCCATTACCTGCTTATATCTACTATTAATATTTCTTTCCCAAACGTCTGAGTGCCACCAACCCCAGAAAAGATATTTACACTTGTAAAACTCTTACTCATTCTCATCCACAAATTTCTTGTTAAACACCCCTTGATGCACTGACCAACAGAGAAAAACTGTTATATGGAGCAAACCAGATGGTGGTATGTCTACTGCTCTTATCACAAAGAATATTAAGCTATGGCTTTGTCTTGCCTCATAACCTGCTTTCTACCCATTAGAAAAAGCCCATTTAAATCCTGACTGGCATATTTATCTGGCAGCCTTTCATCCTACTCCTCTGATGCAGTCTTTGCCTCTCACAAGGATATTAAACAGAAACACACTTTCAGTTTTAAGAAGTACATGCAGTAAAGCAATCCTCGACATCCTCACGCAACCGTTGCTGGACCTCGGCCCTCTTGCACTGCCACACGCTCTTTCTCTGAAAACTGAACAGACCAAAAACAGAGCAAAATTTGGCAGTTTGGATAAATTAAGGCAAACTGCTGGGATTTATTACAAAGACTTGCATGGAGAAGAGCTGCTTTGTGCACCGTAGTCAGTGTACAGAACATATACATAATACACACCCACATACCATGTAGATACTCCACCCTTTCACTAAGAGGCAGAATTTGTAACTCCTCATCCCTACGATATCACTTCCTACCCTAGAACTGTTTCTAATTAACTCCTGCCGAACCCGCACCGAGGCAGACGGCTCAGCGGCAGGGATGGCCGTCAGCCTCCCACGCGGTGCTCGCTCTGCCGCCGGAGGTGGAGGGGCAGGCAGCGCTCCCGACCACCACGCGAGATCCCCGCTCCAGGTTATTCTGCCTTGCGCTGCGCAGTGCGCTAGCAGCTTGCATAACTTCATTCGGGTGATTAAACATGTCAGTGTAAAGAGAGTCCCTCGGTAACTTCATAAACAGCCTGAACATAGATCAGAAATTACCTACAAACTGTAAATTTGGCAAACAATAATGCTTCGGTGTGCATATGCATGTAAGAATTAAGTGTAATGCAGACCCAACTGTATTCAACCATTGTGTGTCCTAAAATTTTCATAAGGACAAGTTAAAGGGGATTATCTATGTTTTTGTAAAATTCATACCATTTCTCAGGTCAAAGCAAATCTTGCCAGATGTTAGCGTGTTATTTCAGTACTATCTCAGAGGTCTGTACTAGACTCGGACAACACTTAGATACCAAGCGATAAAATGCTGCATATGCGAATTAACTAATGGTTTTGAATCTTAGACATTGTTAGAGTCCTAATCTAAGCAAAGTTTTACATTGCTGTTGATTTTTAAAGATGATCAAACTATTCCTTATGAAATACTTTCACAATCAAGTCTGCTTTTTTCTCCCCTTTTTTTCCTGACAGTTATTTGGTCCTGAACAAATTTCTATTGTTATAAGCCTCTACGAAAATAATTCAGCTTAAAACAGTTTCCGTCTATCGACTTGTCTGAAGCCTTCTCGCTTTGATCCCTTCTTCCTATAGTTATCTACTATTTCTGCTCTGGATAGCATTAGTGAAACCAATAGAAACAATAAAACAATAGGGGAAAAAAAGAAACAGCATAGAAGACGCAACTGAAAAACAACACTAGAAAATTAGCACACAGTGAACGTCTGCCCCTAATGAAACACTGTGGAATATATGTAAAGATTTACAGCTTACCCCAGTGAGTCACTAGCCTTCTGCGTCGTGGCTGCTATACTTTCATAAGGAACAGTAAAAGCTTGTATCTGGCCATAGAATGAGATTGTACGTCCAACATACTGGCATCTGTCTGTGAAATGGGTTTAAGAAACCACAAGCAGGAGAAGTAATGTAATTTTGACACATTTTGGTAAGAGTCGTTGGCTGAAATTGCCCACAGCAATTGAGCCTGATGCTGATAGCTGGCATGAGAAACCTTCAGCCAAAGGACATGAAGTCTGGCACTGTTACAACACAGCAGTTTTAAAGATGGTGACAAGGTGACCTTGATTAGAGGCACTACTGTCTGGACCAGCGAGAGATGAGAGGGGAGTCAGGCACCCCCGGGCAACCTGAGGCTTCACCCCTGTACGGGGTGAATGCTCGCTCATCTGCCTCCCCTCATCCGCACTGGGCCAGCGTGGCACGGGGAGAGAGAGGGGTAAGCAGGTCCCAAACCACTGGGGAGTCAAAGCACAGGGACACTTCATAGAAAAGTAGCGGTGGGATGTCAGGACGAGGAAGCGGCTACCCGGAGTGGTGCCCCCTTGCATTTGCTTTCTGCAGATATCAGATGTTCATCCTGCCTGTATCAGTTGTGGGAAAATTTACAGCAGCCAGGGGGTCATTTTGACTTAGTATTTAAAAAACCAAACAAACCACAACAAAACCAAGCCCACAAACCTTCCAGTAATAGGAGGCATTTGGATTATTTAAGTAGTGCATCATGTTAGCTGTGAAATCAACAAAAACAACAAGTGGTCTGTGAAGCAATAGAGGCTGTAGTTTATTAACTTATTAGACATTTACTGAATCTCCAGTTTCAGAAACAGTTTCTCAGCTAGTGTTGATACCTAGAAAAATACAAATCTAAATGGGGTAGCTCCAGCTTTTGAAGAAACTTATTTTTCCATGTCAGCACACTCTTTTAACAAACTACTGCAAATGATTCTCTCATCTTAATAGACACTCCTAATCAGAAAAGTGGCAGACACACTAACAGAGAAAAAAACACACAAAAAAACTGTGATTACTTTAAGTGTGAAGTATTGGCCACAGCTGAGAAAAAGGGGAAAAAATGAAATTGATAGTTATTACCTATTATTGTGTCATTATTTGGAACTATGCCAATGGTCCTCTATCCCTTTTATCACGGAAAAGCCTGTAAGTATTCATTTGCTTACTAGACTGGAAGATGTAGCATTCTGCTTAAATGCTTCCTAAAAAGAAACGGACATAGAAAATGAATGTCATCAGTTAAGAAAAAGCCACTAGGTATACAACTTGGATTTAAATAGCCAGAGATAACATCCTCTCTCTGGTATACTTCAGGGACTACAAGGGAAGTTTAAAAGCTTTCCAAAAAATTATTGAATTCTGTTCAGGTGTGTCAGCATGCAGATGGTATTACAAGTTACTAGAGATTATTAAACACATAGTTAAATAGAATATGATTTAATAGCCTTTCACAAGCAAAGTCCACTGCTCTCTAATATACTTTTTTGGATTGAATATTGCTTATTTACTGGGCTCTATTTCATTTTGCCCACTGAGGGACCAGCAAGCCAGCTACATTTTAGTAACATATTTCTTCACATGTGTGTGGCCTGACTACCGGCACAGCTGGTTTCTGCTTTTTCCTAAAGTAATAGAAAACTGACATCAGGCATAGCGTTGCCTGGATTAATGCCATGACCCAGGATTAGGGAAAAGGGCCTTCAAATGCAAATGATTAAACTTAACTCTGACAGAAACGCTGTTCCATCATCTCAAACACAGCTTACAGCCATGACCTTTTAGACCGTATTCACCGTCAGGATAATTTTGCAAGAAATCCGATGTGGTCTTTGCCTTTAAGCTCCTATTCCAGGTCTCTATGTAAAGTGATGTTATTTGTGTACTTCCTTGCATAAAGTCCTTAGCGTCCTGCAACACGTGGCCATAACGTAGAGCAATGTCCCAGAACCACAAGTATGCAAGTGAACTGCAAGCACGGCTGCTCAATAAGGAAGCATCAAACATTGGCAGAAATTTGTAGTCACTTGCACGTGCACAGAAACAGACTTTGGGCATGGGCAGAACATTTTTTTTTTTTACACAGGCAGCTGCCAACTACACACAAAAAATGCCAAAGAAGTTATCGATTTCCTTACAGAATTCTTCTGTCCTTCTGTTCCTCTTTCCAGGGACATGTACACAAGCTGGTGTCCACCCTTCGCTGTTCGTATCTCTGCATGTTTTCTGCTGTTTTCTTTTGGTCAGGCATAGACTCTAGATTATCATACAACAAAACACAGCAGAAAACATTAAGGATGGCAGTCAAGGGAACATACGATGACCCAACCTACACATGGCTGCTGGTGCACGCTGAGGGTACCCAGGGATCAGCGACCTGTTCAGAGCACACTCCAGCTCCTGTTTGAGCCATGTGCTTGAATTTCCGCTGTGCTGAAAGCTGGGAGGGGTGAGGAGGGGGGAAGCGGGGGGTACTGGTGCACCCCACAGTCCCACTGCAGTATGGTGTGGAGATGGGGCTGAGCTGGGGCTGCCCAGACAGGAGGGAGACAGGAGGGAGAAGCAACCATGCCTGGCAATTAAGACAGCGACTGCACACCACAGGATCTGACCTAACACTGTTAGCATCAACACCCATGGTCTGCAACAACTTAAAAACATGGGCAAATTGAATGAGACCTTAGACGATGCTCTGCCATAATGAAAGCAAAACCTTCTCTTATCCTAAACCAGTGTTCAACCAATTACCAGAGTGAGGTCTCTGATTTCAGGAATAATGTTCAAAGCACCACATCAGGTCTTCCGTTTCCACTTTCTCCTCATGATATGATTTCTTCTTTACCAGCTTTTCCAAAACTTTTGCCCAAGCTGACTCCCTGCTCCAAGCACTTAAATTATACACAAAAGCCCAATACTTGTGCTCTACAAATTATCTGTAGGGAGAGCAGACAGCATTTTCCCTACATGATGAATGAGGGTTCTCAAGATCTGAAAGAGGACTTGGGCACCTCTTCATGGAAACACAACAGATGTCTTCCAAATACTCACTCTCGGACAAATGATCGTCCACTATTCCAAGTGATTCCAACATTGTACAGTGTTTAATGCCTATAGGAACTAGAAATAAACTAAGAAATAAACCCAGAATCCAGGAAGAGGACACTGAAGTGGGGAGGGAATTGTAAGCAAAAGTAAGAAAATGACAGAAAGACAAAAGGAACAATAAGCACACTATTTGTGAGGGTCATCTCATGACTCCAGAGAGGTACAGAGCAAACCTCTACCCCTTTCATAGCTGGTGGAGATAAAGGGGCGCTTGTAGGGCACAGCTCATATCACCCTGAAGAGAACATCTCAAATACGTCAGACAATTTGCATGCTGGCAGTACAAATTTGTTTTTGTATTGATTATAAAAAAAGCCCAGGGGATTGGAAAGTGTCTGGTTTTAGTCAGATGTTTCCCATCTATCTCTAAGGGGTTCAGCGTTTCATTTTTCCATGTAAATATGGCGCTCAGAAGTGTATTTAATAATATACCACTACCTCATTGATTAATTATTTAAATAAAAAGAACAGCAGGCTAACTTCAGTATCCCTAGAGAGGGGATACCACAGAGGAATTCAGATTACATATCTCCTGATTGAGTACTTTTGTCTTTCCATCTACTATACAATCCAACACTTATCAGGTGCTTGAAATTAAGCGGAAAAATTCAGGACAAACCATCAGCCGCAACACTGTATTAAAATAAGTAAAGCCCTCTAGGTAATGACAACTTTTCTCCTTTTTTAGACAAAGGAACTGTAGGCACATTTGACCTATTCCCATTAGTCAGATCCCTTCCCCCCCCCCCCCTTTGAACCAGCGGAGTATTTCTGATACTGAACAAGCACCTGGGAAAGCTTGCATGGATCACGTTAACTGCAGGCATAACAGCGTATACACTTCCGACAGAGAACATTTTGGGGGCCTGATGCAGAACTACGTTTTCCTGAACATTACTGATTAGTTGTGCTTGCTGTCAGCTTTATTTATAGAAATACCACTTTTAATCCCATCCCAGGCCCACTGGAAAAGGAGCTATCCATGTTCAGTGGGCAAGTGAGGAGCTGCTAAGAGCAGTTTTGCACTGGGAGGTGAGTACTTGCTGTATCAAGGCTCAGAAAACTTCATGCTTGAGCTCTCACAGGATCAAGCCAAGGGAGATTATGTCTTTACTCCTGGAAATAAATGTATCTTCTCACAGAAGAGCCATTCATTTCACCTGAAGTCTCAACTGCATCTCATAAGCAGAGCATTTCCAGTATGTTAGAAGTCTGTACTCTAAATTTAAGTACTTTAGTTTAGTGCAGTGAGTCTAAGTCACAGCATATAAAATCAAGGTAAAAGATTAAGAAGAAAATTACTTGTTTAAGGTCACAAGGCAGCTGAACTTTAGAACAAAATCATGAGCAGCTCCATTTCTCATTCAGTGTGTTCTCTGGCAGTTTACAAGGGAATAAATCAATAACTGCTTTAATGTGACTGAAAAGATTATCTAACCGTATAGCTGAGTACTATGGGGTTTCTAGAAAGATTAAAGTTCTCGTTTAGATAGGACCTTGGTTTATCAATGGACATAAAGACACATACACATGCCTGCCTTCAGTTAGAGCAGGTTTAAGAACATAGCCCCCTCCTGCATCCAGGACAGACAGGACGCTGTGCGGGAAGACATGGCCTTGGATCACACAGCTTTCACGTGGCATAAGCATCTCTGTGTCCTCTTGTGTAGGGATGTTCACTTACACAACACTAACCTGAATTCATTTTTTAAAATGAAATATTGAAATCAACTTCTCAGGCAAACTGCCAGGTATTTTAACTACCATGAAGGCCGAGGAAGAGAAAACAACCAGCACACATCTGAAAACATGAGCTAAGAGTACAACAGTCACAAAAATATCCTTGCTAGTGATGCACCTAGAAACTTTTTCAGCATTAGAATCTAGTGTTGGATTTCCTCAGCCAGAGAAAGCTTCATATTTCCCATATGTATTTTAATATATTTAATATTTAATCCTGATATGGCACGGCATAAAGTAGTGAGTCTGAAAATTAACTCCAGAAGTTATCTGAGCCAAAATTCTGCCTGTCCTACATGTTTGGGAAGTCTACATTAGTGCAAGTATCTTGGGAAAAGATGAAATGTTTCTGACAGTTTTCATCTGTCCAGAGATTGGAAGTGTTTAATAAGGCACTGGAGAGGTTACGTGTGAGATGGTCAAAGCTGCATGACAAACTTCATCTGAGGATGGCATATCACTTTGTGTATATATGGTCTCTACGGGAGTGTGTTACTAAATAATGTATTTTCCCTAAATTAAAATCTAATGCCTAATCATTTCATGATATATTTAACAGTTCTTATTTCAGCTTGCTTGCAAAGTTTACTCAGAGTTCAGCTGGGAAAATGTGTCCTGTCCTTGTGTCCTTTTCCATGTTTGCTTAAATGTATAACCATGAGCCTGTCAAACCATGGCTAAGTGGTGGGTAATAGGAGCAAATTTAGCAAATCCATGCATTTTCCCAACTCAGCGACATGTGCAGTTTCCACTGCAGTGACCTCCTTGACAGAGCTGCAAACATGCACAAGCACCAGGGTACATTTACACTGGGAGCTCCCATTTACACTGGGAGCAGCCCACGCTGTTCCTCCTGTAGCTCCATCCCTAATGCTCCCCCAGCTCAAGACCCAACAGCTCTAACGCTTCCATAACAGGTCTCATGATATTGAACGTTCTCCTTAAAATCCGCATTACACGCTTATTGATCAGCATCTGCACCTCCCATTAGCTTCTAAAACTTCTGCTTTCTGTGAATGGTTTGAAATCACAAAGCAGACATGTGGAAAGCAGCAACTAAATAAACCAAACACCTATACTTTGCCCGTATTTTTTTCCACTGTGCCCATGGCAACCCCGTGGTGCTGGGTCTTGGGTCATGGTTTTTAAGTGCCTGGGGTAAGCAATGTAAAGTAAAGAACCCAGTAAAGAACTTACAGCTTGATTCCACAGTAAGCAACATCAATGTACATTGCACTGTCGATATTGCTGGGAGAAGAATCAGATCTGCTTTCCAGATCACCTCCCAGGGCAACAGTTATGTGATTTTAAAAAAGGTAAGACACTTTAGAGAAACAAAGAGTGATCTCTCACCATGCATTTACATTTGAAACAAATCTCAGCTCCCTACTTTCACTGGCTCAGGTTTCATCCAGGCCACAGACCTGGGGGATACCTTCACTCTCAATTTGGTTTTAAACAGGAAGAAGGAGGCTTTCATAGCATCACAAAACAAAGTAGGAGGGGAAAAAATAACCACTAAAATACAGTCCTTCTCAGAAGCCTTTTAAGATAATTAACTGCATTTAAAAATATTTTAACAGTTTGTAGTTGGCTTAGGCATGTTTTACACATCATCAAATACTCACCAAGTCATGAAGATTAGTTGCCCACTTAAAATTTCTTAATGATTTAGGAAAATACTGTAGTTTAAAAAAAAAAAAAAAGGTACATACCTGCATTTGGTACAAGAGAGCGCAACTCTACTGAAGCCAGGGAACTTACTGTAACATCATCTGAAATCCTGGCCCTATACTGATGTTTATCCTAGTAGGATAGGATCTATCCCGTGAGAAAAAAAGGAGCAGATAAGAATATTGAAGTGTTTATTCTTACAAAGCTTGATGTTGAACTTCAGTTCTTCTTAATTACCTTTCCTACTACACATCTCTATTCTGGACCCTGAGCATTAGGACCATTCCTCTTAGCCTTGACAGGCCAAAATCAGACATGATGCACAAAGGAGGGTAAGCTAATTTTTAGCGAATAGAAAGTACGTAATCTTTTTTAAGAATAGCTAAGGGATTGCAAGAAAGTGTAAATAACACAAAGAAATGTTCTCCTCCCAGCCTATATAGTTTTGCCATTTCCGTGTTCTTACACGCTCCTTTTATATCATAGCCTCATATAGTATTTTGTAGTCTTTGTGGCTTTTGCATTTCTGTTTATAAATCTAATCAGCTTTGCCACTCACAAGGCAGCCACAGTGATCAGGCCAAAGGCTATGATCTAAACGGGACTACTTAGGTGCCAAAAAATCCTCTTGCTGACAAAAAGCTTCCTTATCCTCAGTAACTACACTGCACCAGTCAGTGAGGTCTTAAGCCACCAGCTTATGACACAGAATATACTTGATTTTCTGCCTCTTGAGTTTCTGAATCACTTTGATAAGTTTTATGCAATTTTTCCAAAGTCCACAGAAGACAAGGAAAATAATCCTACAATGAATGAGACGCTATTTGTTTTTTCTTTTAGCAATAATACATGCAAGTGACAATAAAAAGCTCACAACTCTCTCATGTCACTTTCCAATAGTCATAAAAAAACACAACCATTCCATTCAATGGATCCTTGTTCAGCCTGTGATGCTTACAGCACCAAATGAAAAAAAAAAAAAGAAATAAAAATCATATACCTAAGCATTTTATTTTCAAGTGCTATGAAGACCTGCAAAAGCCATCAACACACTGCACACCTACAGTAGCTCTTTTTTAGCACACTTTGGAGTACAAAATTTCAAAAGACCTGATGAATAATTATATTTATCGGCTGATATAATCTGTCCATAGATACCTATAAATGTTAGGCAACCTGCTACCATTATTTGCTTTTACTCATGTTATTTTCCAGTGAACATTTTTTAACTGTAACTCTGCAAGCAAACTTCTTCAGTATGCCCTTTATACGCACTAGTGAAAGAAAAAACATTGTGAGCACTGCAAGACTTCGAGAAAAGAATTGCAAAAGAATTTTTTTTAACACTGTCACAAGAAGTTTCCATGTGCCCAGGTCAACAACCACCTGCATTTAGGCTGCCTCAGCCGCCCAGGACACCCTGCTGACAGCACCAACTCCACTCAGAGGAGCTGAGGTCACCTTTGGCATTCTGGGTTTTGTGTTTTTGTTTGCTCGCTTGTTCCTTGATGATCTAATCAATTTTAGGAATTATACCAGAAACTCTCACATGAGCACAGGTATCGCAATAGCACAGAAATCTGCACTCCTGCCACCTATCCGATTTATACAGAAGATCTGACCTAGAAGAATTATTCCATAAGCAAGTCACCCCAGGAGAAACGTACCCATTTGCTGGTTTAATTCCACAGTTACCAGGGTGGTAACACGCAGGTATCCTCACAGAAGCCAGCAGGCTCGAAGAGCACCTTCAATATACTTTTTTTTCTAATCCCTTAAACACATACCTTTTTTCCCCTCCCTTCAAACGTTATTGTCCCGTCCCACCCCTAAATAACAAAAAGAAAGCTAAATCAAAGGATAGGAAAAAAACAGCCCCAACCTCTTTCTCCCTGAGAAGACTAGTTACTGAAATATTGGACTTCATAAAATTCACAAAAAATGGAAATGAAACGTGGAAGGAGAAGACATGTCATTCTGCTCTGCACAGACCAAACCAAAAACAGCCCACCAAAACAAGCCATTATTGTTGATAATGGGGTCTATTTTTGGATGGCCAAAGTCAGTGTTTTTATATTATACAACACTGCTAACTCCCGAGAGCTCACTTTGGGCAAAGCAGCAGTTTCCCAGGGGAAGGTGCCAGGCTGAGTTAACTGTCACCAGTAGAGCACACGTCTGAGGAAGGGAAGGGCACCAGAGACTACACCACTGGAAATAGCAAGAGCTTATAATTCAGGTAGAAAACATGGGTTTGGATCCACAACCTGACCCTACAACAAGGGCTGCGGGAGCACTTCTCGGGCCAAAGTGCCTGCACGAGACGCGCCACAACTCCAGGGTGGGAGAAGAGCCAGGGATGCGCTTGGTCCTCTCCTGGTGGCCCGGAGGCACCAAAGCAGGACGTACAGCAAGAGGGAGCTGTGCCAGGTCCCCCAGTCTGGGTGAGATAAGGACCACATCTAGATGTGCACCCACAGGCTAGTTTATGCTTTAGTGGACCTTTTTTTGAACTTCGGAATAAATGCAGAAAGGGTCACTGCTTGGTGATATAATTCTCGAAATGATGGGCCACCTTGGAAGGATGAAGGCTGCCCTCTGACTGTGCTTTTTCCTTTGTCTTTGTTTAATAATTAAAATAATTTTCAGCTCAAACTCTTAAATCTAGCAGTGCAAAAGCTGGTTGCAGGGAAAGTTTTGTCTGGACAGGAGAAGAACGCTGAACACTGTTTTACCATGGCTTTGATGCACACTGACTATTTCCAACAAATCTATTCCTATGACTTAATTTGCTATTGAATCTGCAAGCATGTAATTTTAAAATAAAGATTTTGCTTTGGGGGAGAACAGAAAGCATCTAATGATGAAAACTGTCATTATCTGGGACATGAGGGAATTCATATTATAGATTGATAGACAATTACAAATGGTAAATGGAGTACTTTCAGGAGGCTCTGTTCATGACAGAAGCAGCACTGAGGGGCCTGTAGTTCAGCGTTGGCACAGATTTTCCTGAAAAAGAAGGAAGTATTATATATGTTCATACACTTAGCCAAACTCCTTCCAGTGGCTTGCCTCTTTCTAGATGCCATTTTTAGCTCTTAAAAACAAGTAATTTCAAAAAATGGGGTATGTTAGGAAATATTTATCAGATATGTGCTACTCTTTCATGAAGTCTTTTGTTAAAATGTTTTAAACCATGCATTTCACTCATGTTTGACCATAACAAGGCAATCAAAGCATCCGTCTGTTTACCATAGAGCAGCAGCGAGCTCACTGATCAAGTTGTGTCACACACCGGTGTTAAAAAGAATAAGATAAGAGAATTATCATTGAATTCTTACCAAAGCAGGAATTGACAAAGCCATACCACCTACAACCATGCTCCCCTCCAATCCATTTGCCATGGATGTTAGATGCAAAACTGAGGGTAGTGCCTGAGATGCACACTAACATGTCACTGACACTGATGTTCAGGAGGAGCATGTTGACTGGGTTACGGAGGGTTTTAAACTTGCAGAAGAGGATGAGGACAATCAAGTTATTCAAGAAACCAAAAAACAGGATAAATCCAAGAAAAACAGCCACTACTGTGTGCCCATTTCGTGAGAGTCCAGCCCTTAGCTCAACAGGATCTGTGGGTGCACCAAAGCTCAGGTTGTATGTCCAAGTGTGGTTCATTTCGGACTTTGACCCGGATCGGTGAGGGCAGAGATGCCAGGTGCCCTGTGCTGAAGTCCTCCAGCAGTTTCCCACAAGTGTCCCTCCATCACAGGTCAAATCATCTCAGGAATCTTGCGATCTTCACTCAGCTGAGATACCTCTTAGATGGTTATGCCGGTGTGAAATACTGTATTGCAGCACAGGAGTATCTTCCTGCACTGTGCCTTTCCAGTGGTCAGCTCTGCAGCTAACTCCAGGGCAGCAGTACCAAGCAAAGAATCACCTCAAATTCATCTTTGTTATTTAAACCCAGGATCATGTTAGATGATCTTTTTTGAATTTCAGAATGGAAGGTATCTTAAAAAGGTGCTTCAGCATGGTCTCTTCCGTCAGAGCAAATGGGCAGCCCTTCTACCAAAGGGCAGCTACTGCTGTTTCTTCTGATGATGGGTGTCCTTCTGAAAATAGAGAAGAAAACAAATGGTAAAAACAGAACAACCTTTTCCATACCAAGACCAAAACGTAGGTACATAATTTACTAACAGTTCCTCCCTTTTTGGACTGCAACAAATATTTCTCAGTCTTTTCAGTTTTCTCTCTGATTTTCAACGGAAAAATCAGTTTGTTGATGTTTCCTTGGCTGTTCTAAACAGTTTTTCCCTCGCCCACAGTTTAGCATGGAGAAGGCTATTTGCACCTTTCTAGCAAAGTTGCTCAGGTGAGAAAATGCATGATAAGACATATCTTTTGCAACAGCTTCCCAGAGGAGGAACTGTATCTTCCTCTACATTACGTCAATCCACACCAAGTGAAGCTTCAGTCTTGGCTAGAGCTTCATTAAAACGATTAAAATTTTAGGAGGAGGAGAAAGTATTTCTTTACCCAGAAAGACTCATTTCAAGCGCAGTCCCTGAAGCTCTCCTGCTTACAAAGGCTGGCAGAGCTGTGATATCCATTTCACTTCTCCCACATTTACCAGTGGACAGATGTTCTGCTTCATTATTTATAAAGCAGCCAAACACCCAAAGCTTCATCTCTCTCCCACCACAGGCATGAATTTGTACACCCGCACACAGTGAATACACTCTGTGTGTGTATGTCGTGAAGCAATAGCAGAGTGCTTAATGTGGATGCGTAACTGCTTAGCCAGCCTTCTGCATGGTTGCAGGCAAATTCTGCACAGACGTTTCTATAAAACCAGAGACGGAAATATATATAATGTGTATATATATATATATATGTAGGAATTTCCACTCCTCAGTGCAAAATGCATGATACCCATAGCTTGTTGAACTAAAAAATATGAAACCTTTTCTTTCATGAGTCATGTGCTCCTAGAATGATCACTCACATTTTAAAATGAAGCCTCGTCTACATTACCCCGAACCACTGATTTTTGGAGATTGGCTTGTAGGAAAAGATGTGTTAACCAACTGGAAAAATGAGAGTTCAGCGTTTACTGAAGATGCAGAGGTTATTTGTTTTTTTTTTTTACTTTTATCACATCTTTGTGTCATGGTGAAGGTTTATAGCAAGTATTTCTTCTTACTATTTCCCTATTTTCACAAACTCACTGTGGTAAATATGTCTCATTATTGCAGCAATTTTGAACTGTGACGTATATGGTCTGTCTTTACTTTCTCTTCTGATGAGTCAATTATGTACACTTTGCAGACCTTCTACCGTTTGGTCATTGACAATCATCTGAAATGCTGGTGCTTTCTACTTTTTCCCCCCATTTAGGAGGTACATGGTAATTTAGATTGGTAAGGGTCTCAGGTAGCATATCTAAAAGAAAGAACATTGGAAATCCTCTTTCTACCATTTTGAAAAAAAATTATCCCCTGTCCAATTCTGGTTGCAGGTTATAGAAGGAAACTAACTGGGACTAACTGTCAATATACTTTAAATTTACTCATAATTATGTTTAAAGGAACAGAGTCAAAGTTTAGTGGAACAAAACACAAATGAAATAACAACTGATTAAAAAATACCATGCTGAGCATTTCTCAGTCACTAATTGTATGACTGAAAAGGCAAACAGCTGCACTTTTTTTTGGTAGGAAAAAAGCATGCTGGCATTGTGCACAAGGAGAGCTTCAGATGGAAGAATTCGCAGGAAAACAAGATGTACAGTGAAATAAACTCAGTAAGTAACCATTTGTAGATTTGTTTTTTTTAATAATTCTGCTTACACCCTAGCTTCTACCAAACTAATCTATTCTTTTTCCATCACTTCAAAGTCAGTTTCGTCTAATCCGTTTGCACGTCATTGTTTATTGAGGAATGCAACTAAGGTCAGTTCTATCTGCTCCTCCCTTCTGCAAAGCATATTGCAGAATCTGGCTTCAAAATCTGAAGAGACTTAAATCTGATTTACATGCAGATTAATTTCAGTTACAGATGCAATTTTTTTTTCCAAGCTGAACTGGTTACACCTAGATAATCTGTAGCAAAGATTATAGTATGCCATCATAAATGTTTCTATGTGGGAACTACCTTCACCAGAATAATCACAGGCAAAGGGTCTGAATAATATTTATCGCTAAAGCATCACAGCCTTGGTGTTAGACAAAGCCAAAGGTTATAATCCCCTTAGCAAATATGACTGACTTTATTTATGTATCTCTATTAAGCTCAAAATATAAATAAAATGTAGATCTTTTATACACAGTCACATATATCCTGCATTCTTAAAGACATATTAAGAGTTCATATTTACAGTGTTTGTAAAAGGATGTTTACTCCCTGGATGGGGTTCAGCTAATTAAAATTTAGCAGTCAGACATCAGGTGTGCAGGCACAGCCCAGTGCCCAGGTCATTTCTCCACTGACCACTCCAACCCATCTGGCTTCAGGGGGATGAGTTCTGCCCTGGTGCGCTGAGGTAGGACCTCTTAACGCCCAGGCAAGAGGACGAGGCCCTGGCAATTCAGCGCAAGATACGTTTTCAAAAGTTAGTACGCACGCTGTGAAGGTCAAGCCGTGCAGCCACTTGAAATCAAAAGATGACAAAAAGGACGCATGAAGATGTGCTTCGAAAAGTTTGGGGTGAACTTAAGAGAGAGGAGTCTGCAGAGGAAAACATCTGAAGATCTGGGCTGTGTAGGAGTAAGTCTCTTACTAGTAGCTCATATAGAAAGTGCCAAGTTTATTACACCTTCGGATGAAGTACAAGCCAAATTCAGATTTCAATAAAGCTTCTAAACTCCCATACAAATCCCTTGAAGAATGGGCATAATTCTTACCTAATGTTAGCATTCAGCTGAATAATACACATTTTTGCTGAAAAACACCTGAAGATGGGCTTGTGTGCTCAAAGGTTCACTTTATTTTTTTTCTCCAGACAGCCAGCTTGGTTTAATAGAGGTTACTTTGCAACTCTGACAACCCTGTCTTACAGGTGACACTCTGTGCTCCCCAAGTCTCCACAATCTGGCAGGACATCCCAAAGCCTCCTAATTTCTAGCAAACTCAGGAGCTTGCAGGATTGAACTCTACCTAATTCTGCCAATTCTGCTTCTCAAAAACTGTTAAAAAAAACCCAATAAAACCTACAATTGCATTCAAAACAAATAAATGAGTATCCAGTTTGTCTCCTTGAATTCATTTGAGTTGATGTGGAATGGAAAACATACCCAAAGTGATAGAAAACATATGGCCAGGTGAAACAGGCCAAAAGTTCATTTAACGTCACCAGTTATTAAATGCTTCATCTGTTAACCGGTTCTGACAGTAGTAATCTAAAGATACAGCAAAACAGACACCCGTCACTGCTTGCACTTTTCTCTGAAGCAGTCTGTTGGAAAAAAAGGTTTCAAAAGATGTTATATCAGCTTCTGGGAACATGGGCATTAATACTGAGAGTGTAAGGCTTCTTTTTGCACTTGCCACCGTGCATTAGTTTGAGCAGTATCCTATAGCAGTGAAGCTGTTTTTTCTTTCTGACTGCCCCCAAATAAGTACTAACTTATTGAACATATTAGCTTTAAGGGTTTAGGGTTGTTTGGGGTTTTTTCTTAAATGAACTCATTCATTATTTCTAATTGGCAGATTCTTTACCATCTTCCCTTGCAAAGTTGTGCAACACGCCAAAGATGATGCTTAATTCACTTTAAATATTTAACAGCTGATAAAATTGCATAAAATAGAATCAAACTTCAAAATCATTTTGCTAAAAAATTTACATTACTCTTACATTATACTTATTCTCTTGTGATACAGAGGAGCTATAAAAAACCCCTTACATTTACATATGCACGCAGCCTTAATCAGCCTGTTGTTGAGTTCATATTAAAATCAATTTTTAAAAGGTGATTTTCCCTCATGTATGAACTTAGCTTTCTACTGAAAAGTTAAAATTTAAAAATATTCATAAAATTTCAAAGAATTTCCCAGCTGAAATTTTATGGAGGAGGAATCATTTTTTTGACCTGATGCCAGAATTATGCCAGGAATACTATATTTTTAAGTTTTTATATGCTAAACCTTGTTTTCCAGACCAGAAACTGAACTATTCTTAACAGCAAGCAACCACAACCAGAGGTACCACCTGAAATAATTTTTTTCCAACACAGTTGAAAGATGGGGGACTGAATGGGACTTTGCAACACTGCAGACAAAATTCTTGGACTATTTTTTCCATGCCCTAAGTCACACTGTGAGATGTCAAGAGACCCAGAGGTAGGTCTTTAGAAGTAATCTAGAAGACAGAGAGGAGGCTCCCAGTGTTTAGGTATCTATCTCCCAGCTAAACTCTCCCCAAAACTGTGGGAGAACCTCTGGCACGCAGACTTACAGACTTACTTTTAGGAATTCACATTCAGGCAAAAGACAAACATGAAAACGAGAACGTAAGTGCAGAATACATGAGATGAAGTCCACCGCTGTTTGCCACATTTGAAGCCATACTCTTTACTCGTGGGAAAATTCTAACAGCGTGGTAAAACAGCGTGAGAAAACCCTGAACCACTGCTTTTGAAATAAAAGCTACTTTGATATAGTATTTTAAAAGTTAAGGCAACCCCTCCTATGTGCGAAGAGGAATTTTTTGGCACAGAAATGTCTGTGCTAACAGTAAATGAGACGGACCCGCTCCTGAGCTGCGCTGAAGCCATGAGAAGCGTCTCTTCAGAGCCTCAGCCGGGATGGCTGCAGCAGGGGAACACGGAGCACCTTCTCAGCGCCCGGCTCTGCCCGAGCTTTTAAACGTTGCACCAAGCAAAAAGCCTCTTCAGCCAACCTCAGTTTAGGACTTCTCCTTCACAAACTTTTCTACACTTATTTGGGGGGGGGGGGGCATAGAAAACGGGAAGAAAAACCCACCTGCACCCATCATCCGGAGCAACCCGAGAAAAAAAAAAAGCCACCTAAAAGTCTCCGGCAAAGGCGTCCTGAGCGGCGACGCGGAGGAGCCCCGGCTCCGGCACCCTCCGGGCGGCCCCCCTGGGCGGCACGGCACGGCCGGGCTCCGCCGCCGCGGGGGCGATGTCCGGCGGCAGCGAGGGGCGAGCTCCGCCCGGAGGGGGGCGAGCTCCGCCCGGAGGGGAGCGCCCCCGCCCCGCGGCCCCGCCGCCCCCCGCCGCGGCTCCCCCGCGCCCTCCCCTCCGCGCCCGCGGAGCCGCGGCTCGCCGGGCTGCCTGCCGGCAGGGCGCTTACTTTCCGCGGGATGGACGCGGTGGGCTCGCCCTGCCCGCCCGCTTCCTTCTGCTTCTCCCTTCCCAGGCGGGCTGAGAAGACACCCAACTTCGGGATGGCGGGGGGGGGGAGAAACAGATTTTTAAAAATAAATTTAAAAATAAATAAAAATACAAGACGAATGCCAAGGCACGGCTGGCACCGCTCCCGCCCGCGGGCTCCCCGCGCGGCCCCCGCAGCCGCCGCGCTCCGCCCGCGCCGGGGCGGTGCTGCAGCCCGGGCCGCCCCCGCCCGGGACCGGCGGCACCGGAGGACGGGGGCGTAGGGGGGCACGCAGCGCCCCGCATTTTGGGAGCCCCTCCGGCTGCCCCCTCCCTGCTGCAGGGGTGCTCCCCTCCTGCACTCCCGCCAGGGTCTGCCAGGGCATCTCTGGCCGTGGGGCAGGTCTGCACAGAAAGGGTGGGCTGTACGCTCTGCGCGCTCTTACTGCTATGAAAGACTTTTTTTTTTTCCTTGCAAGCAAGCAGGTAGAAATACCTGTTCAGCAGCAGGTCAGGAATGCAATTTAAAAATGTGTCAAAAACGTAACAGGCATGTCTTGTGTGAAATTTATCGGTCGTCTGCTTTGTCTATATTTTCCACGTGTGTCTTTACATTTTCAGCATTTACAGATCGAACAAGCACTATGGCTACTGTGTGCTGAAATCTGTGTTTTCAGAAATACGTGTATCACAGAAATAGCATATGGCTTTAAAACTATATAATACTGTGTCTTTCTGTTACTACTACTACCTACTACTCCTCTTTCAGACTTCCACTGCTCTGGTCTTTCTACAGGAGAAAAAAAGCCCATGGGGCATGAATTGCTGGATAAAACTACTAGAGGAAAAATATTCCGGAGTGTACCTTGCTCTGTTGAACACCTCTTAGCTCTGCTTCTTGCTGAACCTCTAAAAAGTCTTTTAAATTTGTAGATCACAGTTAAAGCCTGTAAAGTGATCATCATAGTCATATTTTTCCACCTCAGCTAGATTTAACCTTTTATCTGATCACACTTGTCAGCTTTTTCGACTTCTCTGGCTTAAAGACAGACAAACGGATGCATCTATCGTTATCGAAAAACAGCCCAGCAACAAAGATGCTGTGGAGTCTCTTCATAAAATCTCTTCCCCATCGGAAGCCTAAAGGCAGACCTCCTATGTATTATTTGTTGTACTAATAACAAGGTTTTGTTCCAAAATTCAGCTTAAGTACAACTATTTAATTAAATAAAGTAAGAATTTTATGAAGAAATAAATCAGGAGTACACCTACTACCATCATCTTCAGAAAATACACGATATCACAGTTTTGCTGATTAGACCTCCACCGTAAACTAAGAACTGCTTCTCCCAGAATATAAAAACAAAGCCAAAAATAATGTGCTAATGTCACATTCAGAGAGAGAGCAGGAGATGCCTAACTAAAAATAAAAATATAAAGGGTCATTTTTTCACCATCACTTATAAAATGTGGATCTCTGAAATTCTCCATTATGGCATCTAGTTACAAAAACAACCACAGTTACCAAATGCACGTACTTCTAATAATTTTTCAGCAGCATGAAAATGTGCTTCTATAGGTGTTAAATTGTACTTCATTACCTGGTGCAAAGTCAGATGAAACCACTTACTAAAGATAGCTGGGTTAAAAAAATGGTTTGAAATCCATTTACCTCTTATGAACATGGAAGTTTTCAAAAAGTGAGTTGTACCAGCAAAAAAACTTGTTGACACAAAGAAACCATCAGGCAGTTTACATACTGTTTACATACAGTTTACATTTAGAATCTCGTTTTGTTTCACAGATCATGATTCAGAGCAGTTTGGCAGCATTAGTAATTGCTGGTGTGTGTCAGTGAAGAGCAGGCAGGCTGCCATGCTCTGGATGGTGTCCATTTGGGGTTGTAATTCGGAGGTCCTATTGGTGCTTCAGAAATTAAACTGGGGCATTTGATTTGAATTCCTGGTTTCGTTTAACAAAAATTAAAAGTGGCTAGGGAATTCCAGCATCTCACCTGAATGTCCTGCTTACCCCCTGCTTCCAAACACATGTTGTGAGTTTTGGTAAAGTCTCTAATATCATACAGAAGGGACGGTAAATGAATCGAGTGGGGAGCAATACTGAGAACACCTGCTGTTGTGTTCCCCCAGTGCAGCATTCGATAGCTGCATCTGTACTGTCCTTCACAGCCATGCCCAAGAGGTCACCACCCCAGTTCTCTGGCTGCAGCACGTGGAGATGCATAGCAAGGTGGAGAATTGGGTGTACACCAACATGTAAGCCAGGTGGACAGAGGAGGGATGAGGATTCATGTGTGAAGTTGAGATTGTGTCCATGTGCTAGTTATATCCTGCTTTCAGAAGCTACCCCTAAATTTGAAAGAACATAAGGGATCTTTACGTTACTTTCTTATGTTCCGATGGGAACTGCTTTTAGTGTCCTCATTTATAACCTCTCTAAGTTTCCCATTGCTCTTAAGACCCAGTTAGTCCAGCTTAGCACGAGGGGTAACATCCGTTCTGATGTTCTCAAAAGAAAAAAAAAGTTTCCTGACTCTTTCCCTGGTTTTACTAAAAAGACTTCAAATTTGCATCAGTCATCATAATTTCATTGGCTTAACATATGATGTTGGGTGGTTGCTTAGCTCAGTGACGTACTGTGCATACCCTGAGATACTAAAGAGTGGTGGCACATTACATGATTTCGCCAAGTAGTTGTTTCATTAACAGTGGAAGCATTTTGTTTTGCATGACAGTGATAAAATAAGGAGAAACTATAAGGGAAAGGGAGGGAAACTCTTCCCTTCTGCTTGCCCACAGCCGCAAACATTTACAATTCTTAAAATCCTTACTGCAAAGGTATTTACCAATGAACACTGGAAGCAAAACCAAAGTATCCTCAGATTTATCGCTATATCTCATAGCCTATACCTTGAAACCCAACTAGTTGATTACTTATAAAAAAATGGCAGCAGATAACAAATGCATTGGCCTCGATTCCATATTTAGATGTTTTGGATGGCACAGATTTCACAGTTTGTGAGTCTGGAGAGAGAACAGTTGATGTGAGTCCAAGATTGAAATTGCTCATAATCTCCTTATTCTGCACAAAGCATATGATGACAAGACTCTGAAAGCAGCTACTAAAATTTAGGGTTAGATACAAAAATTTAGTCATTCCTGTTTTGGAATTAAGAGAAAAGAGTATATTGCATCATAATAAAACCACCATCAGGAGACTTTGAAATGCCTTCTGAACAGTGTGAAGGAAGATTATTTCTTGTAAACGAAGAGAGAATTTGTAAGTCAAACACAATTTTCTTTACCTAGAAACAATCTTAGGTTCAGTTACCCACACAGAGATATCTAATGTGTTTTGAGACATCCTTGAGAATCCCCTCCAACCCTTTTCTGCTAAACCAGAGGAGTGTGGGTCTCCAAAAGGTGGTCTAATAAAAGACATTATCTGTATTTCAGACAAGAACTTGCGTGAGTAAGGCTCATCTAATTTTCCAAGTATACTATCTGGCCTAATAAAAGATGCTACCTCTGTCTAGAAACCTTGTCTTACCAGCCCTTTGACTATCACAGCAAGAGCAACACGACCATTCGGTGAGCCAGTTCTTTCAGTTGGTGTCTTGTTTCTGGGGCATGATTTTGCTTAGGCTTCTGCAAGGCTCTGAAATGCCTGCATGAACTTCTTTCTCATTTTTGTACTTCATCTGAATTTCTAAATTTCAATCAGCCGGTGCTTAATTTACCTACAGATTCTAAAGACTCATCTAAGTTGTGAGACAGAGAAGCATTTCCCAGGGTCTGGATCTAGACAGCACATCCCAGCTGCTCCCTGACTCCACAGTGTATGAACACTAGTTGTGGTCATGTCCCCTCTTCTTTCTCTAACCAGTCCCAGTGACCCCTCCCTTGGGGTGACTGAGGGATTCTCCAACATCAGGGGCACCACACAGCATATCTAGGCAGACAGCACGGCTAGAATTTTTCTCTTTCCAGTAGCTTTCTTTCTGAAGGTTATAGTAAATTTAAACCACTCTTTCTGTAGCTTTCCACTTTAAAAAATGCTTACTTCAGATTATTCTGAAGTTTCCAAAGAAGATCCTATGCTTTTTCTATTCACAGCTCGTGCCCAGAGTCTTCTGCCATCAGCAGGTAAGGGGAAGGCAACAGGAAAGCTTTCAGAAATCCAGGCACAAAGTTAGAAGTGCCCTCAGAAGGCATGAGACTTCAGGTAACACAATATCTGTGCCTCACTTCACTGTTGTAATGGGGGATATATGAGGAACGTCTTTCTTTGCTGCAGTAAAGGGGAAACCAAGGCAGAAGAAAGAACTTTTTTTCAAAAAGGCAGAGTGGGAACTATGGAGGAAGCTCAGATTGTTATTTGGGCTTTATCCAACTTCCCTTACTTTTATACAAGATGGGAGTTAGCTTAGATTCTTGTTCCCTCTGGGGATCGTGTGTTTCTCTGACCTGCTGTCACTCAGAAAGAACAGGGCTGACCAGAGCCAAACCGGGGGTGGGAAAGCTGCATGGCCGGTCCCAAGTATACAGCACAAGTTTCACCCTCCAAACCACTCATGGCATCTCTCTCTCTCTTTTCCTTGGGTAGCCAAGGGAGGGCACTGCATGCATTGCTGACACTGGTCCGGGGAAGACAGATGTTCAGTGCAGCTGCCAATT
Source organism: Mycteria americana (assembly GCF_035582795.1). Classification (NCBI taxonomy): domain Eukaryota; kingdom Metazoa; phylum Chordata; class Aves; order Ciconiiformes; family Ciconiidae; genus Mycteria; species Mycteria americana. Next base: position 153,256,141 of record NC_134365.1, on the reverse strand, counting down.
GAAGATAAAAGACAGCAGAGAAAAAAGATCAGAGGACTACGGAAGACAGGTCAGGCACTCTACATATTTGCATTTGGCTGGCAGAGCCTTTCCCCAACAGAAGTCCCTCAGAGATGTTCTCCATCCCGCCTCATTGCCAGGGCGTACCCTAGAAAAACAGATTACAGGCATTTCTCTCTCCTTCTACACTCTGTCAGCTCCATCACTCCTAGTGCTCCCAGTGGAAATCAGATGGGCCGTAGCTTCACCCAGAGGCACCTTCTGTTTCCCTTGTTGCCTGGCCACAATAAAGGTGGCTCAGAGGCAAGCAGGATTTTGGACTGTTATTTTGCAGTATGCCAAATAATAAAGGCTCAAAAATCACATCAGACTCCCTCCGACAAAAAGGACTTTTTAAACAAAGGCTTGGTTATTTGAGCCCTCAGCTTGCATTGCGCTTCTGGAGATACGTGTGTGCCTGTGTATGCATGCAAGCGATAGAGAGAGGAACATTTGTGATGTTCACTGTTCCATATTTAGCTTCTGCAAGCACATCTGTTCACTGTGTACCCAGGAAATAATGCTATCCTTAAACAGCCTCCCTAATGGCCTCTACTACAGCTGCTTCTTCAGAGTGATCCTACAACCCAACGGTTCTCATCAACCACGTCTGCTTCCCAAATTCTCATGTCAGTCCCTCTTGCACCTCAAGGAGTTCTGCGTCCACCTTATCAAAGTCCTAGGGGCTGCAGGAGGCTAAGACACAGACCCAGAGCTCTTCACCCTTGCACCATTTTCTGATCTGATACTTCTCTGAGGAAAGATTTTCTCCTGGGCAATAGAAAGGGGACAAAACTTGTGAGTTTCCTGATTCCTATTCAGAGACCATCTCTTGAGATGAGGAAGGGGAAGCGCTATTTTTCTCTAGCTTTGCCCTGTTTGGCCATCCTGCCCCCCACCAGTGGCTGAGACAACTGGGTAAGAGTCAGAGCTTGTCTGTAATTTGGTAGATGGCTGGGGTAGTTTTGCTTTCTAACATTATCTCCAGCTCAGCTGACATCTGGTATCCCCCTACTTATTATAAGACCTGGCCGCACAAATGTTAATGGAAAATACCAGGTAATTTGTCAGTCCAAGCTAACAACGCACACAAATGTCAGAGGCAGAAGGTAGGGCACTGAGATGTTTCATGTTTCTGAACGTGCTCTTGCCAAAGTTCATCATCAAGAACATAAGGGAGTGGGACTCGAGAGTGAGACTCAGCCCACAACTCTTCTGACTTCTCCTATACCTTGGTTTTAGAGGAGAACTGAGCATATAAATCAGCTGCTTGTCTTGAATACCCCATCCACATCCCTGAGCTGGACAAACAGGAGACACAAGGCAAGCAGTGATCAGCTGAGATGCAGGCTGATGCATGTCAACAACATGACTGAGTAGTATTTGTGTAATAGAGGTGGTGGGAACAAGGGCACGAGGGATTTGGGATCTGTCCCTAAGAATTTACTAGCTGCTGTCACTGCTTATGTTCTGGGTGATATAAAGGGTCACACCCATGGTCAGGACTTAAATTGGAGTAGATGTACAACTTTTTCCCTTATGTTCCTTATGTTCTTGATGATGAGTACCTTATTTTTTATCATGATTTCTTTAAGAGAAGAGGCTTGTTGTTGCGCTTTTTGTCTTACTTAAATCTCTAGTTTCTAGATTAATTTGTTTCCATGAGAATCAAAACTTTCATTTATAAAAGCTTTCACTTATTTAAAGATGTTTCAAACATGACCCCAGTTAAAAATGACCCATGAAAAGTATAGACAAAGACTTCAAAGTTACTGGTATTATACACTGTGTTTTTTTCTAAAATGGTAACTAAAAAAAGGTCAAATAATGTAAGCAAATCTGGAAGACGCAGAAGTTAAATTAAGCTGAAGTTACTAGAGATTTTAAAGTGGAATAATATGCAACAAGCCCAACAGTGGATTTGCTCATTTGATTTATACACACATAAAAAAGAAACATTTTGTGTCATTCTGAGAATTTCATTAATATTCAAAGAATCTGGCTAGGGACTCAAAATTACTAGCTTGTGAATTTTTGTGTCTATATAAGTCAGGAACAGAATCTATATTTCTAAAGTGCTGTCTCACTCTTGCCTCTTTCTTAGCAATTGGTCCTGGAGGGGTAGTTTTTCCATCAACATATTCTGTTTTCTGGAGGATGAAAATTATTTCCATCCATTTTAAAGCAAAACAAAGCATAGTAACAAGATTTCCCATGGAACACAAACTGAACTTCTTAAGAGCAGGCTTCTCAGAGAATTTAAAAAGACTATTTTCAACTCCACAATTGTAGTTATTCTGATCACTTCCAATCCACGTACTTAGCACTCCAGCCTGTCATTATGGAAGAAGACGACCCTCTTCCTCCCTTGCTCACAAATCCCTCCAGCAAGATGCTTCTCTACTAGAAAATATGTTGTGTCCTAGTTGGAGGCAGATTCCATTTTTGTCAAAAATATAGGTGGAAGATAGATAATGCGTCTTTCATATGTCTTTCTGTTGCTTTAGCTCCACTTTTTTTCCCTAGAGTCCCTCCTAAACTTTCATTTGCTTAGTCTTCCTATGTAACCCTTCTTCAGGTAAAATCTCAAATCTTCTAAGCCTGTCATGATGGAGTGGAGCTAAAATATAACTTTCGATGTTTAGAGAAAGCTTTCATTTAAGCTTAATCAAAAATAAATCTTTTAAATTTTTTTCTCTGGAAGTGTAATGGTTAAAAAATAAAGTTGGTGCAAATGGAGGCGGAGGATGGTTTCATTCTCAGAATGTTTCTCTCAGAAAAATGTGTCAGATGGTGTCCCACAAAAATATCAGCTCCATGACATTTTTCACCACTCAGGAAAAGCAACTTTTGCCATACTTCTGAATTACTAGCTCATGAACCTGTAGTAGATGATGGCTCTGCAGCTGGTCTGTGGAGACATGCTGAGCAGTGAAACTGAGAGTCTCTTTATTTTAATTAAATTAAAAGTCAATGCTAAGCATGCATTTTGTTCTATAAGAACTTTAGAGAGCTATCATTTCTTTCTTTCCAGAACTAGGAATCTATAGTCTCCTACAATTTCATTAAATACCTACAAAAACTAACATTGGCTTGCACTAACATTCTTCATGAACAATATATCCATGCATCGAGTTAATCTTTTGACATGAATTGCCCATCAACATTTGCCCATACAGTTCACGTCTGCCACTCAGATGTACCCAAGGCAAGATTTGTGCTTAAATTATAGAAAACAAAGTTTTGAATAACTATGTTTCGGGTATTACAAGGACTTCAGAGTGTTACAAATTCAGAAGCACGTTTTAACCAGCAATCATTTGTAAAATATATATTTGCTTTCTATTTCCTATTTTAGATCTAGTTGTAGAACAAGATTTTGCAGCAGATGTAATACATGCTGCCAACAAGAGCAGCCATGTTCTACAAGAGCAAGGTTTCTTACAAAATTCAGTAGATTTTTTAGCAAGATGACAGCTGTTTTTTCTTGGCATTAGTGATTACAAATCCCTAAGAGAACACTTTGAAGGCTTTATGACAATCCTGGCCAAAAATGTAATTGAATGAGAAGACCAACGTTCACATTCTGCAAAAACCAATTTGCCGAATACTTTTCACGTTCCATAGTTAGCATTACCACCTTTGGTACAGACAACTCAGTCAAATGGCTGCTGGGCACGTGTCGTAACTTTAACAGCAACCAGCAAATCCATGGTACAATTGGCTGGCTGATAGGAAACGAGCGATGTGAATACCCATGTGGTAAACACCGGGTGAAGGGTTCTGTGCCAAACGCAATAACCGAGGTGAACAACAGAGCAAGGACTACTGAGGTGTTTACTTTTATTATACAGAAGTTTGTTTTAGGGGGGGTATGTGTGAAAATTGCAAATGCCCAGTGTTTCCTTCCTTCCCTCCTCAGTAAATCAGGGGGAGGGTGGGGCATACTTTCCTCGTACTGGGATCTACTGGAAGATGTGATGGCAGGATTGCTCCGATGTTTCAGGATGTGTCCTCAGGCACAAGTTCCTCTCCTAATCCAGAGTCATGATCCAGATTGCGAGCATTAAATGGCTACTCAGGCACCTTTGGGACTCAGAGGCTTCGGAAAGTTAGCTCTGCTTATATTGCTTTCTTGTGTCCCACCTGTGATGGAAATGAATGTGTATTAACTCCTGTGGGTCAATGGGCTATAGGGACTGAGAGAACAGGACTATGCAAGGGGGAGGTATAACGGCTATGCAAACCACTATGAAATGTGGTGAATCTGTGATTCATTTCAATTATAGGACTTCAGAGCAGCAGAGCATTAAAATGTTGCTGTCTTTGGGTTTTGAGAGTCAGAGAAGAGCATTCCTTAGGTTTTGATTTAGAATTATTCTCCCAGAACTGGGCTTATCTCCTCTTTGCTGTTACCCTAGAAACTGAGCTGTGCTCAGGGAGGCAAATGGGATCAGGCTCTGGGGCTCCAAGGAGGAACAGCTTCTCTCAGCCAGGTTTCTGCCAGGAACTTGGAAGCACAGCACAGTACAGTAGCTATTTCCCCCTGGAATAGGTCCTTCCTTGGATGCAGCTGCTCCCATGGGCTGAGAGGGCACATCTGCCTCTGACTTACGGATTCAGTGGTGGGAAAGTTAAGCTTTAGCCTTTACGATGATGATTAGGCTGCGTTTGGTAAAAATATGGACAAGACAAATATATACCTGTGGAATAATACCTGTGTTAACAATTCATATATTTAATCTGAGATATGTACATTTGATATGGGTACATTTTCTAGGTGGCTGGTTGTTTGAGTCTGTCTCAAAAAATACCAGCCCATCTTCCAGGATCCCTGAATGCTTGCAGGAGGCCAATCAGTGTTCAATTTTCCAATGCCTAATGCATACAACCCAACCACTAGCAAGCTAAATTCTACAAAAGCCTCAAATACAGGTGTATGCATGCAGGAATAATCCTCAGCCTAATAAGCAATGATCCTGGCAAAGCACAGGCATCAGTTTTTTCTGACAGAGTGAGTCCCTGGACAGTATTAGAATGTAAAAGGAGAGCTGAGAAATATTTATGTGCTGGGCAGATGCTAACTGCTGCTGGGAGTACAACTGGCAATTACATTTTAACAAGAGAATAGGCAATTAAATTTTTTTGTATTCATTACCGTGCAAAAGGATAACAAATATTTGAATGGTAGTGCTTAATCACCACCTGGGTTTATGGATTACTGTGTTTTGAAAACAGATATTTTTGCTATAGCATGCTGCAGATCTCTGCGAGTGAGAGGTGTCATTTGTGTACAGTAGGAAAGAGGAAGGGTGGTACTTAACACAAAAGGCAAAAATGTTGAATTCCAAAATGGAAGGAGAGGAAAAAAGGCCTCGCATTTTTGCTTGTATCCTAGGGTTTTCTGTTGTTAGGTGGATTCTCCTGTAAAAGGTACTATCATGTCATTTAAATTAAAGTAGCAGAAGGTAATTTCCTGAAAGAGGAAAGGTGTTAAACGGTAAATGACTTATTTCACAAGGGCAAGTGCACGTGAGTGACTTCACCTGCAGAAGCAGCCCTGGGCAGGGAGCTCTCTTCAGCGGCCCCACGGCTCAGTCTTCCTGATGTCTTCAGGAGGGGAAAAAAAATCTCTTTTCAGGGAATTTAATTTCCAAGGCAAGGCCCATGTTTGTGCTAGTCTTATCTTACCTGTAGAGCAACTAGTAAGAAGCTGAGGGGGGAAATTAATCTAACAGTGGTGGGTATTTAGAATTTCAAGATATGCTTTCCTCAAAATGATTCCTATCAAAATGAGTTGTGCTCCTTCCACCACTTACTTAATGTGGACATTTTTTTTTTTAAAGGTTATGAAAAAGCAGGCTCCGTGGAGCTTAGTTTGAGAGCCAAGAGAACCCATTTAGTGTCTAGAAACCTTTCCTCAACCCTGCAGGTATGCTGAAACCACTGCCTGTTATCCTTATATGTTTGATTCACAGGCTTGCTGTCCTTCCACATTTGGCTGTCTGTATCTCTCTCTCTCTCTCTCTCTTGTTTTTTGGTTTTGTAGTTGGGGGGTGGTGGTGGTGTTTTTTTTCATTATTTGGGAACAGGACCACTTTTTGTTCAGGGTTTATACAGCACCTATGGAGTTACAACCCATGACCGAGGACAAGGATAACGGGGTTATAGCCAATGACTATAGTCCTAGGAGCAACTACTGCGGAGGTAGCAACTGCTACTCGTCCTTCTGAAGATAAAATCTTGGTCTCTTCTACCTGTTTCTGTTGAGTACAACCAAAAGATGGCAGCATTTTACTCGGCATCGGTGTGTGAGCCTTGCAACTGTTTACAGGCTGCAACTCTACACCCTCTCCGAGATGAAGCAAAAAATGCAACTTCTCATTGAGTAGTCAGGATTTCATTATAATCCATACTAAATAGAAGCCATTCCAAAATGTGTTTATACCATAAGTAAGAATAATTACTATCTTGGAAACATACTTTTTCAATTATTTTACTTAAAACTGTTTAACCATTGTTTTGAGAGATTAGAAATACAATGAGGGTTTTTTTGCAGTGTGGTCAGGTTTATTTTCTGCCTACCTTTGTGTTTCCCACCAAATCCCAGCTGTAGTCAGACCTGAAACTCAGTTTTGTTAATTTTGGACATGTGAAAGGAGAGATGGGGGAAATTTTGACAACTCCATAAGAGCTTTCTCTGCAGTGAAACCTATAAAGACTTTTTGTTTAATACTTATCACTTCCAGCAAACTTGCCATTCCTGTGAGGTGCAGATCAGCATTATTTCAGTCACAGGTGTGTAGAAAGTGAGGCAAATAGAGTTATCTGGCTTCTTAACAGGTGCCTTCTTGGCACCCTTCTTCTCGGGTACCTGCAGACACTTCTACGAATGCCACAAAGCACCTCTGCATCTGTAGGTGCAAAACACATTTGAAAACCCAGCCTGAAGTGACTCATGGTGCTGTACGAAAAGTTCATGCACGTAATTGCCTTTGCTTCTGGACCACATTATAAAGGCAGCTCTCAAAACCTTGCAAATCGCTTTAAAAAATAGGTAGCTTAGCTGACATTATTAAAAACATCAGGTTATTTATATCTTAATTTTAATTTTTTAAAAATAATTGTTTATTTATTTATTTATTTTTAGTGCCCCCGCCCCGGTTTATGAACACTAATGTATTTGCTAAAGTGCTTGCAGTTAAATTCCAGTCAGATGATACCTTGCAACCTCATGTAGGTGAAATAGCTAATCAGTGCCTGGAATACATGTACGTGATTAAGCGTACCTGGATTTAAGGGTATTAGTGTGCAACAGCGGTAACATTAACACTTTGTCTTAAAACCTTTCTCAGTCACTCAGCTAATTCAGATGAAGGGATAGAAAACAGTCTTCTTAAATCTATTGTCTGTTTGTCTTTAGTCTCAAAAAGCCTCCTGGGTACCGGTTGACATTTTGAGGCCTATCAGCCTAATTAGAAGGGCTGCAATTTCAATTTGTAAATGCAGGCTGGGTGATGTGTGCTGAATGCTTCATCTCTGATGCCTGGTAGATGTCTGCACTTGCTGCTGTTGTCCCGCTCTCAGCACGTGCGAGCGCGTGTGTGCGCTTGCAGCAACGGCACTCAGATGAAAACTGTTCCAGGAGCCTGGGAGCCATAGGTTACCCATCACTATCACTACAGAGTCCCCACAGGGGCCGCGGGTAAAAGGCTGTCACCAGCACCCTGCAGTAAGTCTTTTTGTTTGCTGGTTTTCATCATCTTTTAACACCATAGCTGGGAAAAATGTTTTCAGCTTTAAACAAATGACAGGCTGTTTTGCAGCAGAGAACAAAATTATTGTGTGGAAGGTTAAAGATGGTCAGCTAATCCAGCCTGAGCGTGAGAGACCAGCTGGAGCTGCTGACACTAGCTCTAACAATGGGTTTCAAGCTTTTCAGGAAATCATTTCACAAGACGCTACAAAGATGGCCCACCCTACCAAAAAGGTTGGGTTTCATACTTGATTTATGGCTGAACTTCATTGAAAATGAGTATCGTATGTAAGAGGCTGCTCAACCCTTATAATCTGGTAAAACTTGCTCAAGTTTGCATGATCTTTGCATCTTTGCTATAGGGAAACTGAAAAGAGGTATCGTCAAGGCAGATGGGACCGATGGTGTGAGCGATCGCTGCCCGGTGGGGCAGAAGAAGTGAGGGGGATCTGGAAGTCCTCATCCCTTACCCTGTGACCTAGCCAAGATGAGATAATCGTCTGCTTTTCACTCCTCACGGGCCTGACTGCCCCCTCACTTATCTTTGAAGCAATGGGGAATAACGTCACTGGTGTGTGGAGCTCTGGCCATGTGAGGTTAAGCAGTCAAGCTGTGGGCTGCTGAGGGGATGCTGAGGAAAATAAGCAAGGTTATGAGTTCCGAAAGGGTTAATATATCAAACAAACAAATAGATGTTAGGCAGTTTTCTAAGCCATCCATTGCTTTTAATTTGGTTATTTTTAACTGTCAAAGTAAAGCTGAGAGTAGCTATCTGTTAGTTACAGTGAAATCACAATCTCACGAAATAAGGTCTTGGCACACAGAGTGAGTTAATCCATTTGAAAATAATTCTCAACACAGAACATATTGTCTAGAGATTAGTTTATGGCCAGCGAGCATACAGAGCCTGTCCATTCTCCCAGCCACAGCCTCCACTGGCAATGGAAATGAAGCTGTGGATTAGGATCATTAGACCTCCAGCCACAAATGGTTGGAAAGAAAGCAAAGCTGTGGATCCACCTCTTTCTGTAAAACTGGTTTGAAGACATGCATTATTCTTTCTGGAGACTGCAGAACGGTTCTTCTCCAACGTGTTTTTTCTTCTATTTGTAACATAATTCCACCTTGTCCTTAATATGGATCACACCAGAGTTGATGGAGAACACATACATGCTGGATGTAATTTGCCTCCATGTTTCTACACCCATAGTTATTGGAAGCTTTCCCCTAGGATCTATTGGCCAGGCAGCAATCTCAGAAGGTAAAAAATGGAAAATAAAATTATTCTGAAACATTTTTCTATGCCACAGTTTTGTGCCTGTATATTTCTACTGAGTTGTATCACTTTCATTAGGACCTAAAGTCCTAAAAAATGAGATTTATCAAAAAAACTTGGTACTTTTAGATGCAATTCCAAGTCTGACACCAAGGCAACTGGGCAGGAAAAAGAATGAACTAACTTCTCTTTTCCTAGTTTTTGTGTCACTCAGGTGTTGATTTAAGACCCTGATTTTCTTCCATCTCAAAAAAGAAACTAGGTTTATGTAGTTTTTCTCATTCCCAAAGATTTATAACATATGTTCCAATTGGTCATTGTCACAAGTGTTTCTATTTTATTTTTATCTATATATACAGTCTCAGAACTACTGGAGAAAAGTGACAGATAGTTTTGAAAGTACATGAAGTAAGATTTTCGATGCTCACATGGTTCATACCTCATTCGCAGCCTATTGCATCTAGAGTGTTTTCGCCACTAGACTAGAAGGCAAGCCATCTTTTATTTATGTGAAAATCAGTGTACAGGGTGTTGTATGTGTTAGAGAATTTCACTGTTTGTGCTCACTTCTCCATTACTTCTACGCCAATTATATTGGGCTACCAAAAAAGTGTTAAAATTCTACCTGAAAGTTCTACTGACTTGATTATCCATCAAGGATAAGATTTCCAAGATTTCCATTTATCATGAAGAATAATAGTTGCTTTGTCTTGGTCTGCTCAAGAGGACTGTCAGAAAGATGTCTGCAGTTCCTAATAAAAAGTGAAAGAATACTGCTCCACTTAAGTGGCTGAGAAGTAAAAGCTGGTAAAAACCTACCATAGATTGCTAAATCCCATCTGATTAGCAGGAGATTACATTTTCTTTTGTTGTCTCTCTGTATATAGCTTTCCTCCCAGTACTTCCTTTGGCAGTACAGCTAAAATGGGCACTAAACCCAATTACATGCTTCAGTCATACATTTCTATTAAGATGAAGTTTCTATGAATTAGTCAGATGTACTCCTGATGATTTTGTATGACTCCAGCTGCTAAGTAAAGGTAGTGCTGGCCAGCAGAGCTGGGTGAGCTTACAATACCTGTAACAACTGATGTTCTCCTCCAGAAGCACTTTGCTGCTCCAAGCCTCTGTTGCAGTCAGTGCTACCGCTTCCATTGAATTGGATGAGGTCCATTGAGTATGCTTTAAAAAATAAGGTTTCCATCCAAAGAAAGGCTTGGCAGGGCTTTGGCTGCAACATCCAAATGCATGAATCAGAGACATTTGCTCCATATCCATCAAAATCAGGAGGTTTCCAAACAGGATCTTAGACGTCTGTGTTTTATGGGAAGTTTCTTGAGCCCTCTGTGGCTTTGTTTCTGCATCCATCCAGAACGGTACCAGTCAAACAGTGAGTGCTCCACACAGGCTGGTGTCTCAGAAGCTAGCAGTCACTTTACACAGTGCAGTGAAGAGCAGGGCAGAGATACCTGAGCTAGTTCTCCTACCAGCAGTGCTATTATAGTCATATTAGCACCACTGGGCTAGTTAGACCTGTTCACTCCTCACTGCACTGCAGACCATCACATAGAAGCCAAATCCCATTTGCCTCGGTATGAGACAGTGGTTCCCACCTCAACGCACTCAGCTGGAGGATTATTCATTCATGCTGGATCCATCCTTGGATTCCTGGATTCATCCTTGAGGGCATCTTTGTCTTTTACATTGAATGGAGCATGGTTTAAAACAAAAGCAGAATCTCAAACCCCTCTTCCTTGAAATGTGTGTCCTTCAAGCTCCCTTTCTTTACATGCCATGCACCTTGTATTTCCTTGGCACGGAGACAGAGCTTCAGTGGGAAGGTGAGGTCCATGGTGTGGTAGTTGTTGCCACCCTCCTTGGTGGCGGACGGCTCAACTCCAAGTGCTGTAAGTGTTAAGCTGGAGCTTCTCTCACCTTCTTCCCTGTGGTTCCTTTTTTTTAAATAAATACAACTGAATGAGGTCATGCCTGAAGTGGGTGAAAGAGGGCAAAGGGTTCCTAAGTCTGTACCACTACCTTTTCTTGCATGAGCTGTAGCTGTTCCTTTGAGCAGAGGCACACTGGCCTGCCTTCATGCCACTTCCCACCCTGCTGGCAATGTCACCTATTTGGCAGCATCCTGCCAGGTGGCCTCCTATATGCTTGATGTTCACTCCAAGGCACAACAGAGAAACATGTGCTACTGCGTGCAAACCTCCACACCTCTGGCATAATATGGACATTCAGAATATGGATAACTCACAGAATATGGGGCAAAGAGAAATGAGATACCAACACTTTCTCTTTTCTGAATTTGAAAAGAAAACTTTAGACATTCCTCAGTTCCTTCAAATGACAGCAATAGGTGCCAGCCTGCAAGAGGTCTGTGTTTGTGCTTCATTTCACATCAGGGGTACGCTTTTCAAGGAAATATCTCAATCATCACTACTTAACTGACTTCGGTTTGTGTTGCAGAGGGATCTCTCAAAAAGAAATCTTGCAGATGACATGAAGCCAAAAGACACACGGCCAGAGCACACCTAGCACGCCTAGTCCACAGTAGGTCCCCAAAATGCAAATGATGTGAATATGAGATACTCAAATGTAGCTGTTTCATTCTGCAGGACTCTTTGTGTTGTGCCACACATTGTCCTCGCTAACACAAAGCCAAGTGTGCCTGCTCCCAGCCCTGAGCCGGGCACCTGAAGTGTGGAGGGGATGGGAGTCCTCATCCACCCCTGGGCTCAGCCTCTCCCGCCAGCCAGCTCTGCCCCTTTGTGTGTGCGAAACAGGTACTGGACAGGGACTTCACACGTGGATTCTGCTGGAGCTAGCCCTGCATGAGGACCATTTACAGCCCTTAAAAATACAGTAAAAATATATGTTACAAACTCTTTCATCCTGAAAAATTCTGGGAATTTCCCAAATCAGGAAGGAGCTCTGTATGGGTTACAATCTGTGTAGGAGCCGGTCATCTAATGCATGCTGCACTTCAGCAGCCAAAGTTTTATCCATAAGCTAAGTCTTGGAATTTTGCGTGTTTGTACAGAAGAGGCAGACATCTGTTTAGGAATCTTGTTTGGTCTTTGCACTTAGAGTTTATTTTAATCTAAACAGCCAATCTCGTAGCTACTTGTTGAAATAATATATGCTAAACTTATATGCTTTTTGTTCTAAAACACAGGGGAAAGAAAGAACATCTTTGAAAATCTGATAGACTGTAGACATTTTTTCTCTCTCTTCTATGTTGTAGCCAAAAGGATTTTTTTTTAACCAGTGAAATACTGCTGTTAATTTCATTCGTCTAAAATAAGCCTCCCTTAATTGAGTCATGATATTTTCCCACCAAACTGTGGGAAACCATTTGGAACACAAGATGACAAATAATGCTGGAGAGACAGAGAAAACAAATTACCACCACCAGAACCACCTAAAACCATCATTCTGGAAGGAACCTATTAGGTTGTTGAGTCCTTTTCCTACTTTGCTCAGAAAACCTATTATTTTTGCCTCTCTCATGATCTGGTATAACTCTATCTTCAAACTGATTGTTTTGCCCCTTTCAAAAGGCTGAATAGAAACCTACTTCATGACTAGGCATCTGTGCATTTGATCTCATGCCAGCTTTCTGCTTTTACATAAATACTTCATCTTCCCATGATATCTACCCCACTGAAGTAGTTTAACAGAGTGATTGTATCCTTCCTCAGCCTTTGCTTTGCTAGACTATATAAACTACAGATATTTAAAGGATATCTATCCCTTCAGTGAAGCTTATCATGGATGACTTCTAGTGCCGATTGCAGTAAGTAAACGCACAAACTGTTTAGGACAAAGATTGAATTGCTGGAACCTAAGAGCAGTATAGACACATTCATGGATTGCTGTGCTTGACCCAATAAGTCTCTCAGCTGGCACTATTGCCCTTGTCAGATTAATTTCTGCCATGTTCTTATGACATAACATCTTTCAAAGAGTTTTTAAATTTTCATCGTAAACAATTTGCAGTATTGCTATGACAGCTTTAATATCTCACTCCCGTTCACCTTGCTGGCACCATGCGGAGGTGGAATATGGCTGCAGATATGGGTGGGTCTCAGGATGGGCTTTCATGAAAATCATCTCTGAAATGAGACTAGGAGAGCACCCGGAGCTTCTGAAGTTGTGTGAACTCATGTCCCATGGGAAATGTGTGAACACACATATTCTGTTCAAAAAGGCTGAACAGAAGGCTTTTTCACCACTTAGCTCCATCAATATGAACTTAATGCTTCAAATGTGCAATAAAAATGTGTCTGTACTGTAAAACACATAAAAATTTACCAGGATCATGTCAATAAGAGCAGTGATAACAGATGCATAAATAAACATGGTATCATGGCACTCAATTTTCATTTGGCAGCTACCTCAAAAGCTGTTCCTGTGGGAAAGTTATCACACATAAGAAGTCTTTACTAACCTATATAAATAAATCTGTCTGGTTCCAATTTGCCTTCTTACTGACGTAAGCTGGAAAGTTGCCATCTCGGAGGGCAGACTTGGGCTCTCAGCGTTATTACAAAGTCCACTGCTTCGCACTGAGGTGTATGGTGGGCAGTGGCTCTTGAGAGGGCAGGGTCTGTCCATGCACATACCGACAGCAGGGAGTTAATGCCTGAAATTCACAGCAAGTCCCCTTCTGATTGTCAGCTGTTTTCACAGAAAAGCATCTTTCTGTACCATGTCTTGTCTCTTTCTCTCAGACGAATACATACACATGAAATTGAGTGTATTATTTCAATTAGCTCTGTTTAGAGTATTAGGTAGCTTCCTTCAAGGCAACTTAATTAACATGCAAATGCAACACCAAAAGTTGTAACTCCAATAAACGTACCAGAGAGAACAGTTCTCGCATTGTGGAAAAGTGAGAAAAAGTCATAAATCCAGAAAAACAGTCATGACTTCCTTGTACTAGCATCATTTGTGGTCAGGCTTTGAAATTTTTGCCTTTTTCCAACAACGAAGCATTGTAGAAGACAGTCTGTACTTTTGACCTTGCATGAGGTGAGAGACTGAAATATTCAGGTTTTTGTCTCCCTGGGGAATGAGGAAAATAACAGAGAAAAAACTGTCTTTCCTTAGTAGAAGAGTACACAGGATTCATGAAACTCTAGCTTATAGACTCTAACAGGACCATATACACTTGAGAATATAGCAAATGGTGACTGGAGAAGAGATTGCTTGAAAGTCACTTTTATGAGTGTTATAAAAGCCTGGAGTCAGGAAAGAGAGAGGAGGTCGTAGTGCATATCTTGTTATCTAATGGTTGTAAGCTGCGTATTGACCTGGTTTTGAGCAGCGATAAATGAAGCCATGAACGCAGTTGAGGCAGATTGCAGAGTTTGACACAAGCATGCATCAGTCATTACTTGGGACCTTATGTTAGTGACACAACCCCGGTTAAGAGGGAGCCGTGTGAGACTGGAGCTTTGGGTAGCTTTATTATAGAAACAAATTTGGGAAGCTGCTTGGCACTCTGTCCCATGAGATTACCTTTGCAGAACTTCGGACGAACATGCAGGATGCCACAAAAAATGCAAAGTGGCATAGGCAAAAAAGGAAAGAAGAAATTTTCAGGCAAAAAGAATTCAGAATCAATTCAGGAATAACTTTAAAATATTTTACCATTTTTAGTCATATCTTGTCTTCTTTCCTTTTCACTCAATTTTTTTCATTATTTTACTTTCCTTTCCTCTCCAGTCCTCTCTTCACACGATGAGCTCATTAGGAAGGTTCATTAGGGCAGTCAAAAGCTAGTGGATATTCAGACTTTGACATCTGTCAGAGCAAAGTCAGTGTATGAAATCTCAGGAAAGGTAAGATCATTCATTGGTGTCACCTGTTGCAGAGAACTTTGTGCAAAGTTTTGCTTTCTGATACTATATTAAGAGGAACACATAGAAGAAAGAGAGAACAGGATGAAAAATAACTGTAGAGACAATTCAGAAATGTAAAATAGAAAGTAAAAGCCTATAATGTGTTCTTAAATTCAGGCTACTTTTTGCGTCAAACATCAGAAAAGTCATACTTTGTAATTCATCTGGATGCTCGTACCCTAGAGGGATCTATATTCAACTGAAATAAAGAAAAACAGATGCTAACTCACATGTAAACACTGGCATGAAGAGCACATATTCTAAAGGCTATTTGCATCCTTTTCTTCTCCTTCAAGTGTATTTTTCTCGGTTGCTTTATAGTGTAACTGGGACTACATGGGGCTCAGATTGAACCCCACGTATATTGGTTATTTATGCTCAGCTTCCCCTGTGGTGTCCCCTACCCTGGCTACCTTGCTTGCAGCACCTAAAACCCATCACTTTAACTAGGAAGTTTGGGGTTACCAACACGATGATCTACACGAGAGTACCCAGATATGGTGCCACACCTCATCTGAGGAAAACTTTTACAGGGAAGTCTGAGAAAATATCTTATAAGTAATCCTGCCAAGCTCAGCAAAGTATCTTGAGAAACTCCTACACTGATAAATAGCCTGGTAGTCTCTGTAGTATTTGAACAAAAAGTGTTTTCTGTTACTTCTATAAACCACCTTTCCTTTAATGTGAATACCCAGGGCAGCGTATATCTCATCTCACTTTAGACATCTACAATAAAAGCAGTAGTAACAGATGTAGTTGTAGGCAATTATTAATTTCAGTCTGAGATTTATCTACAATGGAAAAGTTATGTTCCAGAAAAGCCTATTTCTCTCCATTTATCATGGGGAATATTCTCAGGTGAGGACATCAACACAGCAGATGCCTAGCATGAGCTAAGGTGAGTCTCATCCCACATGTCCACCAACTCCTCTCCAGTATAATATTTTCAGTCCTTTTTTCTAGGCATCTGATCACTCTTGCTGATTTTCTTCTGGAACTGTCCTGTCCTCATTTTAGATTTGATCTCACATATCCTTTGGTTTGTTAGACTCATACAAATTCTGCAGTAGTTTCAGCTACCAGCCTTGCAGAAGTCTTTCTAGTGGTCTGTACTGGTTTCCATCTGATGGGTGTGAAGGTGCTTTTGACTTATATCAGGGTGAATGTGAGCCAATTAATTAAACCCAATTAAACTGAAAGTGAGCCTCCTGGTTTCTAATTATTTGAAACAGCTAAGTAAGCAACCATGTTTGGCTCAATACACACTTTTTCACTGCATACAAGGCTGATAATAAGTAGATTTAATCACTTTTGCTACATTAAAAATCTTCTTTGAAAAGCAAGATGTACATTTCAAAGTTACTGTAAGTACCACTCAGTTTTTAAAAAAAGCTTTGAAATCTTTTGCTTTCTCACACATTTAAATGGCGAGATAATTCTCTGCATCCTGCAATGTGTGCTACAGTACCACAGAAGTATCAGAAGCAGTTTAGAGGTGGTAGCATCCATGAAGCTGATGCAAGAATTGCTTTGCTACTCTGCGAAGTGTTGACAACGCTTTGTTCTGTCTAGAGCTTCTGGAAAAATGGAAATTCATCCCATTGAAAGCTTACACATTTAAAAAGTATGGTTTAGTCCTGAACTGGAACTTTTGGGGTTTGTGAGCTGCATGATTGGAAAGATTTTGCTAATTTTTGTAGAAGATATTAGCAAAAAAATGCAATTTACTGATTTTACTAGTTTTTAGAAAAGTGCATGGCCACTACGAGGGAGAAGCTGCCTTCCAGTTGGAAAATTAATTTTGTTTCTGTTGTTTTCAAATGGCAAATACAAAATCCCCCAAGGTAAATTTTATTTTTCTTCCAGAAAATTGTTCTGATGGAAAACTCCTAAGCAGCTCTAAATGAAACAATGCATAGTCAGCCATCATCCAAGTCAGGAACGCTATCTGACATGGTAGGGACTTCAGAGTGCTAGCGTGTCTGTTTAGTTTTCATATTTTTATTCAGTAACCGTTTATTTAACATTCCAAGATTTCTTTGAGAGTTCTTGTTTAATATTCATCATTCCACTATCAGATACATCCAGAACTGGAAATTCCTCCATGTTACAAGCTTTTGCTGCTCCCCAGCACTGCTCTGGGATAGCCACATCTTTTCTTTTTGAAGAAAAATCAGTTGCAGCTAAGGAAATAGCAGGCTTACAGAGTTCCTGTGCTGCAAGCCCAAATTTCCATGCTAGATTCTGCTTTTCAGACTGCTCTGGTTGAAATAGCCAAACATCAACTTATTTCATTAGTGCTTTGTAATTCCCAAGAGCCTTAAATTGTTGATATTCTTAACCCCACGTGAAACAGATTATTTGCAATTAAAAGCCCAGTTCCAAAAATATGCTGGCTACTTCATTGCGTCTGTGCAGCAAGAAGCCTTCTTGTGGGAATACCCTTGAGGTCTTTTTGTCCAAGTGTTTCTGTGATATGATTCACATGTATGTTTAGGTGATATTTTTGAAAAATAGCTGATTTTCTACTTTCCTGCCAGTGGCACTTGTGCAAACCGTTGGGAAGAAGCCTGAGGTTTCCTTTTTGATTTGTTTGCCTCACACCTTAACCCCCACAGCTCCCACCTCAGAAATGCTGTAATTCATCTCGCTTTGTATGAGCCATTAAGCAAAGCAGGATGTCGTTCAATAAATGCCTGCAATGAAGATGCAATGGCCCTCAGGGGCTGAAATTCTGTCAAATACGGCAATAAATTCTTACTGATGCTGTGGAATACAGGAATTATCACGCTGTTGAATTTGCTGTTACATTTATCTGTGGACTCAATAAGAAACCTATTTCTCAGACTGAGGACAGATATTAGTACCCCCAAAGGGTTGCACTTTTTAATTTGAAACAATAATAAAATATATTCTGAGGTGTATATGACTTTCCGTTTATTCCTTTTCTTCACATTTATGCGCTTAATTTCTTCAGGCCTTGGTCCCAGGCTTCTTGTGATTAAGTTTTTGTACCAAACTTAAGGCTGGGCATTCATGCATTGTATTTAAATAGATTTGGAGTCCTCTGTGAACTGGCTGGTTTTGGTCCATTTTTTTCCTATTTAACAAGCTACTAAATACAATTTCAGCACTTGGCTCTAGGTCAGCATGTGCTGCATCTTCAACCCATGACCTAGCATGATGGCTGGCTTCTGGGTGAGCATCTCTGTCCCCCTCCTCACAAAGTGACAGCCCACCCTGCCCACCAGCAGCAGCCTCGCCAGCTATACTGGTAAGCCAAGCGGTGCTGTGGTATGAATTGGGGCAGTCCCCCAAGCCCCCACTCCTGTGGTGCGGACGCTGCCTGGATTTGGCCCAGGGTGGGCAGCTCTCCCCTAGCCCAGCCCTGTCCCATGCAGGACACACAGCAGCAGCATGGGCTGGTCCCAGCAAGCATTAGTGGCAAGCACTAGTGCTGGGCATTAGTGCAGCCCTTCAGGAAAAGAAAGCTCACGCTTGCCGCTCCTAGCTACCAGAAAAGATGGGAGAAAGATGAGAGAGGCACCGAGGAAGATGATCATCCTCCAGGAGCTGAAGCATGGGCTGGGCAGGGTGGGATTACACCCCAGAGGCAGCCCCAGGACCGGGGAGCCTCCCCCATGCACAGCAGAGCCCATGCTCACACCAGTCGCTGCTGCACGGCCGTGAGGAGTGGGACTGTCTTGGTATGGCTGAAGATGTTGCTGGACCACAGTGCCTGTTAAAAACAGAGATGTGAGAGAGCAGGCAGCATTGCCTGACTGCCTCCCACAGCCCTCATCCCCTGTCCCAGGAGGTCAGAAGGTTTTTCCCACCACTCAAGCCTCCAGTCACCTGCACAGAAGCAGAGAAAATCAAGGACGTGGCACTGGTCATATGCTGTAAATGGCTGCTTGTCGCAAAGCTCATTTACTGTCCAGGCCAGGCTAAAATGCATTGGTTTCAGCTGGGGTGCAAGAAATAAAGTCTTGCACCACTCCCCACATAGAAGTGGCCCTGTGGGCACAAAGCGGACTTGCCCAGCTGGCTGGGGAAAGCCGTACCACAGCAGTGGGGCTGGCTAAAATTTAGCAGCTGCCTAACTACACTTTGGAGGGTGAGTCACATTGAGGATAGATGCTGCATCCTAAGCTGTGGCAGCTGTTGGAAACGAAGCCTTGGATGAATTTCTCTAGGTCTGTCACCCTCCGTGATAAATTTAGGCAGCTGAACCTGCACGTATTCACTTGCAAGTGACAGCTGACATTTCCTAACACTATTACATGGAAAAACTATGCCAGATGGACAATCTTGTCAGGAACAGCATTTGCTCATTTTCTTTCTCTGCTACTGTGCTGAAATTCAAGACGACTTGAAAAAACTACAAGCTGTATTAAAAATGTGCAAGTTGCAAAGCTACACACTTAAGAAATCTCTGAAGTGTCCTTATGGCCCCTTCTACATGTGAACAACTATAAATCTTTAATTACATGCTCACACGCTGTTTTTCACTGAACCTTGTCTCGGGCAGTAGCTGGATATTCAGTGTTTCTCTTCCTGTCATTCAGAGGGGTCTAGTTTAGCACATTTCGCCCAAACTGAACACAAAAGATGGTACTTGATGAACCTGTGATGTTCCCACCATAGTAACTGAGTGTGTCATAAGTCTTAATCATGTTTCAGTGACACTTTTCCTTATTTAAAATGCGGAAAAGGAGTTACAGGCGGAGAGTGGCCAAAGTTGGCAAGTATCCATCAACTGCAAGAGCCCAACTTCGGGATGATGTTTTTTCATAATATTTTATTACAGAGCACAACCCACCCTTTCACCCCTCTCTGGGACTGCTGATGTGTCCCAGGACACTTCAGTTATGCTCTGTGGGACCAGATTAACTCATTAGCTTGTACCAGCTCATGTCAATAGCTTGGACCTAAGCAGTTAGAAGTTGCCACTTCTGTAAGTCTTCGCTGGCAAGTGTGAAACATGCAAGAGTCTTCCTAACACTGCTTTGTACAAGGAGGTCTGCACCACCTCCCTCCTCAAAAGTTGATGTCTCAATGGCAACTTCTGCAAAGGGCTAAGAAATAAGCTTGGACTGCCTTTCACGGCTGTCACCCTCCAGAGTGACAGCAAAGAAGAGCAAGCATGCTATGCTTCGTTGCCACTACCCGTGCCAGATCAGCTGTGGACACATATAATCCGAGGATGTCAGAGTTTTGTTTTGACAGTACAAAATGTTTTCATGGGTGCTTTGCCATACGTTCATGATTAGTCTTGACTGAAATTTAGAATTTTAATTTTGGAAATTCTGACAATAAAAATTAAATACAATCCGAGTATTAGCCAACATTAAACTTAAATGGTTAAAATTTTTCTCTTACCAACAGTGGTATGACACTGTCATGAAAGAAAACACGGTAAGCATTGTGAAAGCAAAGCTTCGACATGGAAATCTTCCTTTTTACGTTCCTACAGAGCATGCTGCCTGAATTACCTACACTTCCCATCCTGTACCATCAGAGGAGAGGAGAGAAGAGAGCATGACATGAAGTCCAGAACTGAGCCTGCCCCGAAGCCAGCCTTCTAAGCACATTTTCCCAAAGATGCTGTGGCAGCATAATACCATAGTGTAGTTTCTGTTCTACTCAGTAAACCCAAAAACCTTGATGTGGAGTTCACTTATTCAAAACATAGTATTATATTTCACTTTTCCTGCCAGAATCCCAAAACATTCCATGTGGAAACCATAACCCTACTGTAATCTTTTCAATTTAGCATTTTCTACCAATTCTTTTCAAAGGAAATAACTCTCCCATTACTAATATTTATTAGCTTTCATTTGAATGTTTCTCTTATGTTTTTTTCTTCTAAAAAAGTCCAGTATGGTATCCTTTTCCCGTCTCCCAAGAAACTCCAGTACCTTCTGGGTACATCTGGTTCCCATTCTTTTCCTCCCCTGTATTTGCATACCAAAGCCTGCTAGCCTTAGCATGAGTAAAATTACATATGTGAAGGTTTTGCTCAGAAATCGTAGTTTCTGATAGAACGAGTAGTGTATACTTTCATTTAAAAGTACTCGTATTCTTTATTTCCAATTAGTCTCGTGGATATGCCCTTTTACTCACCCGCCATTTGAGGAAGAAAGTCAGATTGGTTAATGAAATGCTGAAGCTGGGGGTGACTTAGTGAGAGGCGGAAGAACGGAGAACTGCCTGAGCCTTGGGAAGTTATCACTTCAAACACGTATCGATTTGGTAACCTGCCGAGTGCCCTGCTACTCCTCCGCTAGCAAGTAGCGGAGCGCAACGGGAATGGGTCTGTAGATCAAAACGTCTGGTGCAGAGCACAGAGCATCGGCATGGTACGTGCTCAGGGGAGTTTACTTCCGACTCGTGCTCGTCCGAGCCAGGGAGCTGAATGCCCGCCTGCAGCTGCAGTTTGTTATGGGCTGTCTCCTGGAGGACGTCTTGTGGCTTAGCTTGGCTGAAAAAGGATCCATATCATATGCACTGAGGTCAGTCTGTGAGGGAACCAAGCCACAGCAAGGAGGACAGTTAGGAGGTTTGCTTCAGGAGTGCACTGCTGATCTAAACTGGAACATCATTGTAGATGCACCAAAGGCTGACTTCCTGGCACAACGAAGCCTAAAAAGTCAACAGATGTTCACATTATAATCGTGTGCCACTTCCAGTGCAAAATATCCAGATTATTGCTGACTCACGTTCAGCACACCTGGGTGCACAACCCTAGCAAACAGCCCTGGCCATCTCACGCCGACATTGCTGATTATAATATACAGAACAAACTAAACAACCTGCTTGTTTTTGTAGCACTTTCTACACGTGATACCTTCTTAACTTCATGGTTGATTTTGAAAAGAATCAGGATAGAAAGAGAAAGGCAAGTATTATGAATCCTCTTACACATCTTTCATTTTTATCAATAGGCATGTGGAATAACTTTGCACTGACTTCTATGGAGGCACCAAGGAACAACGGTGCCTCTTAGAGGAGACTCTGGGTCAGTGTTTCCATTTTAGCTGGGCTGTAAAAACAGCTATCTAGTGCTGCTTAGATGCATTCTAGCAGATTCCTGTTCCCTAAGTATTTTTTCCCTAGTGCTATGTAGATTTAACAGCTCAAAAACCTACAGTGTACTAATGTTGAATTGTGAAGCTGCATTATTCCTGAAATAAAGGAGGGGACCTGAGAGACAGGCTACTTTACAAACAGCTGCTATATCTCCTGAAGAACTGCTGCATTCCTACAAATATTTTCTAGGACATCTCCTTCACCAAATCTTCCAGACTACTATTTCCTAAATACAAGGTGACATTTTTCCCTCAGGAAATCATTAAACAATTATATATCAAAGTTGTGATGGAATTCAGAATGTCTGAGGGATTTACATTTTCATCCATCCTCACTCCTTATTTATTAGAAAACTACATTTTACCCTCAGGAATAGGACGTGCTTCCCAATCCCCCCTCAGTTTCAACTAAGCTGTAAGCATGACATGCTATCTCAATACGCCAGACAAATCAAGTTGTATCACATATTTGTATAATTCTGCTGTACATCACAAGAAAATTTGCTGTCACATGAAGTGCTTTTTGCAGGGTTTAAAGAGATGTTGACCTTTAAGTAAGCCTTTAAAACTTATCTTTGGAGTTGTAGCGTATGACATTTGATCAGCCATTTGTGCTGAGCTCATCTTAGATTCATTCCTGTGTATTTGCAGAACATTGGTACAATCTTTAATTCATACTTCTCTTTCATCCTCTGCTATTGACACAAATTTTAGAATTCAGGTTGCAAAATGTTGCAAACCGGTAATCTTGCTGTGTTTTTTTATTGAATTAGTATCTTGGTTTGAAATATTAAATTTATATGGTACACCTCTGTGCCTAATTCAGAGAGAATTTCACAGTATTTAATTTGGCAAGGTCCTTGGAGATCTTGCACTCTTAAAACAGAGAGCACTCACTTCACTAGGAAATAATTATGAAAAAAAAAAACCTTTTCATGCCCAGAAGGCAGCACTCTACAGCCCTCTTTCCTGGTATTTTTACAACTGCCAACAAAGGACATCATGGATACAATCCTACAGGAATGTTCCCTAAATCTATGACCTGGAATGGGATATGCTTAAAATAACTAAGTAGAAGATGGCTTCAACATTTAAAAAGCTTAAGGACCTGAGAAGGGTCAGTGGGATCACAGTGTCCATCCTGCCCCGTGTTCACCAAATGTGACTTCTCTTTAACATGTGAACACTGATCACATTCTTTTCTTCTTTCCTGTCTCAGCATCATGGAATAGTATTAGCAGATTTGCTTTTTTTTCCTGAGTGAATTATATCTTTCTACCTTTTATGTCTGCTGACTTCTATAGATAACTTGAGGCAATAAGAGATACTGGCCTCTGCCTGTCATGTGCAACTTTCAACTTAAGATTTTAATTTGGAAGAAAGATGAGAAAACCAAGAGATTCAGACAAATTTCTGAAGTCCATGGGGCTTGGCTTGAACCTAGTTGGCTAAAAATAAAGTGGGAGCCGGAAAACTGCCGTTTTATTTTTTATAGTGTAGTATTTACTGGGGGAAAAGCTATAGGAATTATAGTATTGTAGTATTATAGTAATGTGTACTATTTATTGGGGGAAAAGCCATAGGAATTAAGTAAACATAAAGGGAAAAGGTATAACATTACAGAGAATCTTCTTCAGCTTTAAAAATAAAAGAATGTTATCCATCCATTTGCTAGGGAAATGAAGCCTTTATACGAGTTGCCAAGAACTGCAATTGTTCTTCCATGGACAGACTATTCAAGTATAAAGGAAAGCTAAAGAACTGTTAGTGCATTCCTGTCTTAGAGGCAGGACTAGTAGCTCTCATGGCTGGAGGGAAGCCAGAGACCAGGGGAAAAGCAGAGAATGGGTCTTCATCAGCTCCTTGCTAGCCCATGGGTAAGGTCGAGAAAGGAGCTACACTTTGCTCATTAAAGGAGGAGAAGACATAGCCTGGAGAAGAAGGCAGGATCACTGTTCACAGAGGCAAAAGTTGTATCATGTAGTTATGGAAAGGAGGTGGAAAAGGGAGATGGACTAGTTGGACAAAGAGGTGAGAACTGGGAGGTCATACCAGTCCCAGTGAGAGAACTGGGGACCTACAGAGGTTAAATGGAGAGAGGGAAAAGCTGGGACTGCAAAAGAGGGAGAAGAGGAGTAAGAGTGATGAGGGGCTGAAGAGCAGACATCAGGAAGAAAAGGGACTGACTGAGACAGCAATCTAGACAAGGAGAGAAAAGGAAAGAGGGCGAGACAGCTTCTGAAGGTGTTGGTGAAAGGAAGAAAGAGTGAAATAGTAAAATGGGTCTGGGACAAATAGAGGGAGCAGAAAGAGCCTGAGAAGTGATAGAGCACCTGGAAAGGAACTGGCTACAGGAGGAGACCACAGCTGGGAGGAAAAGAGTAGGGGAGCTAGAGGCGGTAAGACTGGAGCTAGCTGGGTGAGGAGAGCAGTATGGTCATGGGAAGAGAGGGGCAAGGAAAAGACCACAGATTAATAGAAAGAAATACCAGGTTGGAAGGATGGAAAGGAATCAGCAGAGGAATACATGGACACCAGAGCACCATCAGGCAAAATCCAGAGCTGGGCTGTGACTAGAGCATGTCATGTCTCCTGCCTCTTGAGTGCATGTGAGTTCTCTTCACTGGAAGCCTAGATGTGACGGAGAAATCAGGGCAAAGCCATGTCCGACAGGAGGTTACAGCTTAGCTGGGTGAACACTTGGATCGAGGCATTTGGAAGTATTCCCAGATCCACAATTTAAATGCAGCTTCTGTAAGTTCAAATGCCAAAGTCTGTGTTGTCAATCTGAAGGCTCAAAACTGTGTTGGTGGCACAAGTGAGCAGAAAAACTTAGAAAGAAGTAAAAACTACTGATTGTTTTCCAAGAACACTATTGTTATGACAAAGTCAAATATCTTCATGTAATGTTATGACACAATGAATGTCACCCATGCAAACTCATTTTTGAGCCCCTTGTATTGTGAAGAAAACCTTAACTGTATCTTCCTACACTAAATTTGTTGCAGAAACCTTACCTTATTCAGTGTGCTGGGGACGTATCAGGACACCTTATGAAGGAGTTTGTTTTCTGTCAGATCCGTATTTAACTGGTTGCAGAATTCAGATTTTACTTCACATTATTTTCCTAAGCAATTGTACACAATGAACAGCCAACTGTCAAAATACAGAGTTTATAAATGTGCTATGTGCTGAAATTTATTATGGTAAATGTTCATTTCATAATTGTGGAAAGTATGTGGCACATTCATAGTGATCAGGTTTCACAGTGCTCAGTTCAACCAAATCTAAAGAAGGGCTGACATGAATGCTACATTTCTTAAGAAACTCAAAATGAAAAACACACTTTTAATTCAGATTGCTTTTAAACACAGAATTCAGCTACACCTCAGTGCATCAGCTTGAAAGCAAAAAGGAGTGCGTTCACAGCATCCAAATTGCATTCTTATGCTGCTGGTCTCTGCTGCTGTCTAGCTGCCTCATTTAAAACTGAAAGTGGAACACAGTTTTAAAGGATCAGTAGGTTCAGTGAATAATTTGAAAATCGGTGTGGTAAGAAACTGTAAAAGGAACACATTATTCGAGCCACTTGGATCACACTCAACAACACTCCTGACTGCTCCTCAGAGGAACGTATAACCACAGAGCACACAAAACCACCCAGGCACATCTATTTTAGTTACTTCCTGACTTCTCAGGAGGGCAATTTTTTAACGTTGAAAGATCTTGGTTTAAACAAGAGGTCAGTACCTGCTGTCTCAAATTAGACATTAAGTGGCGCCTTAGATGCTGGCTGAGGCACAAGCAGGCTATAGCCACAGTTTATGTTACTATCTAAAGTTCATCCTTGTGTGATAAAGGCTGTGGAGACAACAAGAAATTAGCCCAGCAACAGCAGTCTCTGCAAGCAAATGCAAAGTTTGAACTCTGCCACAGTGGTTCCCCAAGAAAAGGTAAAATCTGAGTCTGAAGCACTCTTCAGAAATACACTTAGCTCATCACGCGGTTAAAAACTGTGAATTCAATGGATAACCTGGAGGAATAGTCTCAGCAACCACTCATAAACAGCCACTGTTTTCCTTTTTCTGCCCATCTTTTTCTCAACATCAGCTCAGTCAGCTCAGGCTAAGTGAGGCAGAAATTATTATTTTTAACAGAATCCAGCTGGGCAGGCTTTGCAACCACTTTCTGACGGTGAATTCAGTTGCAAAAGTAAGCAGAGACAGTTCCCATCATGTCCTGCCTGTGCTAACGCAGAAAGACGTTACACAGCTCTGCTGCCACGGGTGACACAACTGTTGCACGCAAACGTGTCCATCACCTTCTGCACAATTCTTCTGGAGCCTGGTTGCCAAAGGGACTCCAGGCCCCCTGCTGGGAAAAAACCCAAACCTTCTTCCTTCTAGTAGAACGTGTCTTTCAAGATCTACAAAAGATTTACCTCTGCTGTATAAACAATCTGAGGGATGAACACACACACTTCTGTGCCTTGTGCTCCTCTGGAAATGGAAATAAAGTGCTTTAAATGTGTTTCTGTACATTGTTGTATGAGCCTGTCACACGTGGCCACCATGACTTTCCAGGTCCCTTGTACTGAAGCTTTTAAAAGATAATTGCCAGATAATAAATATAGGTTATTCAAGATGTGCTCTTAAGAGTTTTTTCCCCCAAATTACTGTTTTCTTTATTCTGTAAAACCATCTGTTTTTTTTTCTGCTAGTATAAAATGTTTATTAAAAAAGAAGATCAATAGAAATTTTAATCTAGACCAGAGTTCCCTCCATTGAGCCCAACACACAGACCTGCTGGTAAAAGGCAGAACTGGATTTCTGCCTGATTCTTTGTCAGTGCTCATGCAGAAAAGAAAAGGCAGACCCTGAACATTTTTAAACACTAATGGGGGCCTTGGGCTGGGCCTTGTCAGTAGAAGCAGAGCAATTTACTCATTGATTGGCCAGAAACGTGCAAGAAAAGGTATTTAGTGGGTATAAGCTTATATCCATCACATACTTGTATGGACTCATTTCTGCTCTTGACATATTTCCTTCACTTGCTCCACTGTTATCATATATTGCAAGGATTCTCACTAAAGGTGATGCTTTTTTACAGAAGTAAGCATCTATATGATTTATTTATACTATATGTATAATAAAGGTTAATTACTTCCTAATACTACTATGGATTTACATAGCTCTTGGGAAAGGACTTAAGAAAGATATCATATATAAGCTTAAATAAAACAAGGGCATTGGGAGCTTTCTCGTGGAAATAGATAATCTTGTTGTTAAAATATACTCACCAAATGTCATCAAGTTTTGTGTGAAAATTGGAAAGTATTTAAATTCAGAAGAATATAAGCAATAGCAGCTTTCTTGCAAGAGAAATGGGAGAAAGATTACTAAAAGGAGAGGAAGGCAGAGGGAGAAACAGATGTGAATTAAAATCTGGGGTTGAGAATAACAGGCTATTAAACTATCCAGTATGCAGATTTCAAGCTGAAGGCAAGGCCTACAGGTTGAAAGTTAAAGTTCCTTCAAGACCTTGTTTTGCCGACACTGAAAACAGACTTACCAATATGCTACGAAGCGGCAGTAAGGGCATAAGATGTCAGAAAAAGTGATTTTTTTTTCCCTAGGAGAACAATTTTAGACATCTGAGGATGTTTACCAGTTTCTGTGGAGTCCAAGGATCATACCCAAAGGGAGAATCAACACAGTTACTATTTGAGAACAATAGTAGAAGAAAAAAAACAAGTCACATACGAAATGGAAAAGTTCCCCATTGCATTTATTAAGCTTTTAAGCACTGTTAATCATGGAAGTAGATGTAGGTTAGCGGCTAAGTGATCTGCCTAATCAGTGGCTTTGTAAGTTGCAGTTATAGAAATGTACCTTGGGTAATATGTATAACGATTTGTGCGGAAATAGGGAAGTATTTCAATTCTAGAGAATATAAACAATAGCAGCTTTCTTGTGGGAAAAATGAGAATAAGATGAATAAATATTCTTGGACACAGAATAAGTCACTTCTTTTTATTATTGCAGTTATTATTTAGCAATAAAAGCATAATTTAGCAATACTTGGTTTTGTTGGAAGGTGTGTGTGGAACAGATAACTGAGTTATCCTATCACCAAGCATCCTAAGAAGGCATCTATGAGATCAGGTAATTTTGATGTCAATATTTTTAACATACTGATTCAGTCAGACTCTGATATTATTATGACTGTAGAGTTGCTGTTCGTGTAGAGGTGATGTGAATCCTGTTCAAACAAAAGAATAAAATCCTTCAAGTATACTGTGGGATACCTGCCTACATTTAATGTACAAGGAATTCATAAGTTAGCTGGTCTTGGGGAGAGCATGGACCACCGTCTGTTCTCAGTGGCCAATGTGGAGGAAACAGTTCAGTAAGATGAGCGCAAGCCATGCTCTATTTTATGTACTGGTAAAAACACAACCTTAACAAGCACTCCGCTATTTGATTCTACACGTGTAGTCTTAAGTCTTGCAATGAGACATGAAGATTGTTGTCAAGTATTTTTCAGTATTTTACTGCTGAACTAAATAACATAATAAGAAACACTCACCTGTGCTGAGATTGTTGGTTCTGTAACCAGCAATGAACATTGTTAATGTAAAGAAATGTAGGAGCTCCATAGCTGCATTTGGGTTGATGTTTCAATGCAGGTTACACTGTGCAGAATCACATGATATTAAGATACAAGGTATAATGATGAGCTATAAGTTGATATAAGAGATATAAGATAAAATGAGAGGAAAAACCTTTCCTAAAGGTACAGTCCCACCAGGAATTATAACAAAGTCCAACCAATTGAGTGTCCAAACAAGGACCTTGTGACAAACGAGGCGAACTGAGCAGGGAAGAGGTTAGTTAAGACATTGCTCCCTGCATAGGCTTGGCAGAACCTGGGAATGCTCAGCTACCAAAGCCTGACAAGCAAAATACGGGGTTGTCATCCCCAGAGAGAGGATTCACATGCTGTAGTCTCTGCATAATGCAAGAAGTAAACCGGTGATTTGCGGCAATGGACCATCAAACACCCTGCCCAGAGCCTGGCAGAAGTGTGGGCAGCAGTGAACATTTAGCAGCATGACACTGTTTCTTTTGCTATTATGAAGAATATTGCCAAACTGGAACACCAGGCAAACAGATCATCAGATGGCACCAAAGATTATCTTGATTGACCAAATAATGTGGAAATTGCTAAATGACAAGAAAACAGCAGAACAGTGAAGTCCAAGACTGAATAAAATTCAGTGGGAGACTCATACTGGAATTAAAAACAATGAAGCTTCATCAGTGATTATCATGGTTAGACACTATTTATTAAAGTTGCTGGTGAGACAAATGTCTATTGAGAAGTCAACATTATCTTCATTCAGTGTAGTTTCCCTTTACACTCATCAACAGAAGGAGGCCCTTCTGGGACACAAAACGTCTTATCCTAAGGTAGGCATCTAAAATAGGTCTGAGTGTCTTACCTGTGCAGTAATGATGAAGGGAGCCTAGGGCCAGAAACTATTATCTAGGCAACATACCCTTTTCAACAACCATTTGACACCTATGTTGCAAATGCCGAAAGCTAAATAAGGCTAATCCCACTCCCTGTGCTTTTGCGATCCAGCTGATTTGGTAGACTCTGGGATACTTGTTGGCAGTTTCAGGAGGGAAGGAAAGAATAGAATCATAGAATCATAGAATCAATTAGGTCAGAAAAGACCTCTAAGACCTCTAAGATCGAGTCCAACTGTTAACCTAACATTGCCAAGTCCACCACTAAACCATGTCCATAAGCACCACGTCTACATGTCTTTTAAATACCTCCAGGGATGGGGACTCAACCACTTCCCTGGGCAGCCTGTTCCAATGCTTGACAACACTTTCAGTGAAGAAATTGTTCCTAATATCCAATCTAAACCTCCTCTGGTGCAACTTGAGGCCATTTCCTCTTGTCCTATTGCTTGTTACTTGGGAGAAGAGACCGACATCCACCTGGCTACAACCTCCTTTCAGGTAGCTGTAGAGAGCGATAAGGTCTCCCCTAAGCCCCTAAGCCTCCTTCTCTCCAGGCTAAACAACTCCAGTTCCCTCAGCCGCTCCTCATCAGACTTGTGCTCCAGACCCTTCACCAGCTTCATTGCCCTTCTCTGGACACGCTCCAGCACCTCAATGTCTCTCTTGTAGTGAGGGGTCCAAAACCGAACACAGTATTCGAGGTGTGGCCTCACCAGTACCAAGTACAGGGGAAAAATCACTTCCCTAGTCCTGCTGGCCACACTATTCCTGATACAAGCCAGGATGCCATTGGCCTTCTTGGCCACCTGGGCACACTGCTGGCTCATATTCAGCTGACTGTTGACCAACATCCCCATGTCCTTTTCCACCGGGCAGCTTTCCACTGCTCTTCCCCAAGCCTGTAGCGTTGCATGGGGTTGTTGTGACCCAAGTGCCGGACCCGGCACTTGGCCTTGTTGAACCTCATACAATTGGCCTCAGCCCATCGATCCAGCCTGTCCAGGTCCCTCTGCAGAGCCTTCCGACCCTCAAGGAGATCAACACTCCCGCCCAACTTGGTGTCATCTGCAAACTTACTGAGAGTGCACTCGATCCCCTCGTCTAGATCATTGATAAAGATATTAAATAGAACTGGCTCCAATACTGAGCCCTGGGGAACACAAGCAGGTCACAGTTAAGGAAATACTGTTGATATATGGAGAATAACTATTCTAAGAGTGATGGAAGGATGGTGAAAGCAAATCAGAAGGAGCAACAACCAGTAATTCTGCAAGCAGAGCCTGCTGCTCCGAAGAAAGAAGCTGGTTGTGTCTTGGCATTTGCACATCACCATTGTCATTCCAGTGTCCAGTCACAGGGGATTCAGATTCTCTCATAAGCACCCTGAATCTGACAACACTTCAAAATAGGCAAGCCTTGATTTTCCAACACATTCTGGGAAGATTATTGGGATATATTATGCCATAAAATAGCATACTTCCACACTAGGTCCAAAAACCTTCGCATCTTACTGTGAGGGTGCATGTCTAGTGGTTGTGAAAACAACCCAGTCTTTGGATCCAGCAACGGGGCAGATGAAAATCATCTGTCTGAGATCAAAATGCCCAAGAAAAATTATAAATAACTTAATTTGTATCCTATAAAAGAGACTGGTGACTCAGGTTGTTCTGCTAGATGATTTATGATCTACCATAACTGGAAGACAGAAAGATATTTTGAATGTATGCAACAGATACTTAAGGCAGGAGCTGAGCTGATTTTTATATCCTCTCCAGTTGTTAGACAGGACACAGTCTGTGCATTTAATTTCTGCTGAATTAATATAAAGATGTAGATTACATCAGACCTCTTAAAGAGCTATTTTGTCTCAGAACACTAATTCATTTTAAATATACAGGAACTGATGCAGAGACAAGACAACTTTTTTCTCTGCTAGAAAAAAGCAAGGTTCCTGAGATGAACTGAACCAAGGAAATGTCATTATTACCAGGGAATTAATGAGACTTACAGGATAAACCACAGACATAAAGATAAAGGACTAACAGACTGCATAGAGAATTGTCTGTCATAGATGTAACCTGGCAAGCAGTTGAAGAAAATTATAAGAAGTTGAGACCAAATCTCACCAACTTCAGTGCCCTTTTGCTTTAAAATAAGATCCACAATTAATATATTTTCAAGTCCTGTCACACATTTTCCAAGCTTTATTTTGTCGTAGGCAGACATAATGTGATGCAAGTTGACAATGTGCACGATGCCTGAAAAAACACAGCATGTCAATGGCAAGGCATCCCATCAAAGAGTAGAGATAAACATCTGCAAGGGGTTGTTTGTGTGCCTGTGCTTGTTCAATTTAGGAATATGCTGCAAGGGATATACTCATTATAACACTTGTTCTGCCTTAAAATATGTGAAATGAATTGGAGACAAAGAGGCTGAAGACCTTTGATACCTAGCGACTGCATCAGGAGGCATGTCCCTAAAATGTTGGTAAACGGCATGTACCACAGACAGAGGGATATGTGTCTGAGAAATACACTACCAGGAACCGAAGCTGCCACTTCGGCCACCTCTGTGCTGCCAAATACTACAGTATTTAGTGCTTTTGTGGACTGCCTGAAATGTCATTGAATGAATAGTTTCCATCTCTTGAAAGCCTGTTCTTGCTTGAGCCAGCTCTTGGTAGAGCATCAGTATAGCAGGACAAGAAATCATCGTGAAAAACGCGCTGATTTCCTCAGGCAAGAAATGCAGCAACCTGAAGCAAATAGAGAAAAGCTCAGTAGTACTGAAAATCGAGGCTCTAACTGGGCCTCCCAGTTCCTGTAGGAAACCTAACATTTTAGTGCTGCAGTCACAGAAAGAGCTTGATTAGGTCCAAGCAACTGAAGATAAGGTGGTACTTGATAAAAATCTTCCTTGCATGCTCTCATTGCCAAATCTCCATAAAGCTCATCCCAAAATAGTAATACTGGAGCTGTACAGATCATAAGAAACATTCTCTATCTGTGCATGGTGGCAAGTGTGTGCTGGAGCCCTGACTCTGCCCCCAGACCCTGACCCAGGGAAATAGATTTGACCATGGACAGACTGGAATAGAAAGCAGATTCCCAAAGGGGTGCCTGGTATAATGAATCTGCCAGCTCTGGGCTCTGCAGAGCACCCATTTCGATTGCTCTCCTGGTTGTTGCAGTTAC
The DNA here is from genome assembly GCF_035582795.1 of Mycteria americana. Lineage (NCBI taxonomy): Eukaryota > Metazoa > Chordata > Aves > Ciconiiformes > Ciconiidae > Mycteria > Mycteria americana. Next base: position 153,223,329 of record NC_134365.1, on the reverse strand, counting down.
ACACATCCACACTTCCCTTAATAATCATCACAACTAAAACGACACAACGCAGCCGTTCGTATTTTTTAAAGGAACTGAGATTTCTTTCCTGCAAGGCAGATTTTCCCTCTTGCCTTGTACTGCCCCATCTGAGCTCTTCAAATATGGTTGGGCTGGTTTGCTCCCCTCCTCCTCTGGTTCTAGAAAGAAGGAAATAGTTGAATTAGCCAGCTGGCCAGCTCTGCTTTCCAGCTCTCAGTGATTCGTGCATTTAATAAAGATAATGACAAACACAAATATTTGAATTCTTTTCACGGAGCCGACCAAGCAGAAGAGGGTGGCACAGCAGGGGCTGGAAGTCCCTGCCTGCAAAGGGCAAGGCAGCTCATGGGAGCAGAGCACAGCCCGGGGCTGACTCTTGTCATAATTGGGATTATGGGAGGTGAGAAGAAAGGTACCTGCTCAGCATGATTTGCAGCAAGATCTGGGAGCAGAACGGTTGTTATGTTGGCCACCCCCTGCTCTGATAGCTGCCTGCTTGTAAGAGCTAAGCTAAATGCATACACGTTCTCTAAGGTACAGAAAATTTAATCTGTTGTTACTGCTCATGTGCTCTTATGGCACATTTGGAGGCAATTCTGCTTAAAACTGCTTATATAAAGCCAGCTGCATTTGATGGATATTATGTAAAAAAATCCTCTGTAACTCTTTCAAAATAAGGCTGTGTTTTTTATTGCCCATCCTTGGTTGCTTATAACATTCCTTATAACTTAATGGAATTAGAAAAGTTTATGCCTTGCAATTTCAACTCTCAGACACTTTGCAGTGAATTAAAGCTAAAGGCGTATCCAGGAGGATCTTGTCAGGGGGAGAGGACTGGGAAGAAGAGGAAACATGTGCCATGGCTATACATTGCCCCATGTTTTCTAATGATACAGAGTTGTATCAGAAAAGTACTCAGAAATCGTAAATGCTTATTCATTGGTATGCAACAGCTGAAAGTACGGATACATTATAATGAGCCACTAGGGAGTGCTGGGGGAAAACTCAATATCCAAGAATGTAATACAATTTTCCCTGTCACAACAGTACTATATTTTGCCCTTTCGTTTTGGGGGTTTTTTTCTTTTTTTTTTTTTTTCCCAAAGCCTGGATTAATTAGCTAGACAATAATTACCTGAGCAATCTCCTGCACAGCAATAAATGGGTAATGTATTACTCTCTCAGAATGACGCTGCTGTAACACATCTGTCATCTACAATGACTGCAACTGCAAAAAACATTGCAGAGATTATTGTTATTACACCACAGTTTATAATAGATGGTTGGTCAGGTTTTATACATTTGAAAGCCTATCAGGTAGAGGACATCTGTATAGCAAAAGAGATTTATTTACTTAAGTGCTAATTGTTTTGATGCAAGTACCAGAAACGGAGCAACAGTGGGGCATTATCTTATGGTTCATTTGTTTCAGAGGTTATTCATCAGGGAAAACAATCCTTAATGCCATACATCTTCATATGCATACCTTTCATCTGCTGAAGCCACCACTGGCTTTCAGTCTTAACACTAAATGTGTGTTTTAACTGGTTACTCAGATGCAACAAGCAATATTTTAAAATTTTATTGCCTCTCATTATCTTTTAAGCTTTATAGAGCATTGGTAGTTTTTCAGGACAAACAAAGAGGAAGCAGTTTTTGGCAAGCTGGGAGCAATGAATAAAACTGAGCACATCGTTTCCTAGGTTGCATACCCACTACCATCAGTTGTGGGAGCGCGGTGCTTATGTTCCCTCACATACTGACATCCAAGGCTCATGCCAGGCCCAGTTCGCCCTCTGAATCCGCCCATAGCGTCCACTATGTTGCTCATCCTTGCGGGACATGTATGCTGCCCCGAATGCACAGCCCCATCTCTCTGCCCTCCTCTAGGCTGCTCCATTGTAGGCATTTGTAGGGACCATAAGCACTCTCAGCATAAAATGCCTTTTTCTTTTAAAGGTCCTAGTGCGTTGCTCTAGTTGTCAAGTGGGGAAAGCAGAAGCAGCGTAGGGCCACCAACTGTTGACGTGCCATTTTTCCAGAGAGAAGAAAGCTTTAGAAACCTTTAGAGCCATTTTCTTTTCAGTATTTTCAACCCTGCGTTCCACACAAATGTTCTTTAATTTTCTAGTTTTTATCTAAGTGATTCAAATCAACTTTAAATATCATTACCCAAATGCAACAACGCTCATCTGGAGTTAATAGCACAGTGTAAGAACAAGCTTATTGAAATCCATGGAGTTTGACCTGTTTTAAACTGATGTAAATGTCATTTCATCTCATTTAGAAATAACATTTCTCAAAGAAATGTATTTATTGACGTGACATTAGTTAAGTTCAGGTGGGAAGTCCTGTGTTCTTGCTGGCAACCAAACTGAGTTTTGCAAAGGCATTCAGTGAGACCACAATTTTACAGTTGGTACCAAGTAGCTAACAATCCAAAGAACAGCATGGCAGAGAACTTAGATGGTTTAATTATAGCCCCCGAACTAAGGTATAATACACTGTGATGACTCTACTTCATTGGCGGTGGTGGACACTCTGTTTTTTTTAATCCTCATGTCTACAATATATGCCTGAAAGAACTCACAGACTAAAAAATAGCATTTAAATGATTGTTTAAAACATTGTCTAATATTTTTATATGGAGAAGTCTTGCCTGGCGGGGGACTAACAAAAGATAAAAAGTGATTGTCAGCATATTATCACTGTCCTCCAAATGTACAATAAGGTCTTGATTTTGTTTAGTGCATGTGGTTTCTGTTTTCAGAGTTTTTATGCATGATGTTTCTGGATGAGATGTGTGTGGGCAAAGGAGCGTATACTGCATTTCTCTGTGTTTTGCTGCCAGGAGATTGTTCCAGGTTAGTGGACAGCTGCTAAGGATGCTCCAGCTCCTTCATGTGTGGAAACCTTTCTCCAGACAGTGGCTGCTGGCACTCAGGACTAAATCCTCTCTTTAGGTATATTAAAACATATGGGCAGAGCAGCTTAAGTTCTGCCTAGCCTCTCCCCTTCTTTTCTTTCTCTCTCCCCCCTCCCCATTAAGCCTAGGAAAGCCTCATGGTGGTGGCTGTGCTGTGGAAGCCAACATTTGGACTCACCCAAACAGAACAGAAGAAGGAAAAAGGAAACACAGGGACAAGTCAGTCTACCAATGTGAAGTTTCCCCAGGCAAAACCTACAGCACACAGCCTTTCTCCCCTGTGAGTGGCCATTGGAGTAGCCACCATGCAGCCCACAGCAGTTTCTTATACATGGCTGGGGACACTGAGCTTCTGTAACCCAGATGCTGGCTTGGATGATGCCATACCTGAAAACTGCTTCACCATAACCCTACTTTTTGTCAGCCACTCCTGCTGGCAGGATTGTGGCCAGTTGTTTTTCCCAGTCTGATTCTCCACCAGCCAGTCCTGCAGCCTGTGGCTTGTGCCAGCTGTGCCCCGAATTGTAATCTCCCACTTGTTACTGTCTGCTGCCTGCAGTTTGTGGAGACAGGTGAGAAGCTGGGGTTCACGAGCTAGAGCCCAAGAGAAAGTCCTGGACAGGCAGGTGGCCCCCACATAATGTGCATAGCTTGAATATAGGTATTGCTTGAAGGGTAGGAATCAATCAAGGTTAAGACCTAACCTAGGACTATATAAATGGTGTCTACAGCACACTAGGGGATTGCTTCAGTTGCTTTTGGCGGTTTCTATAGTTATTTCATGCCATAGCTGCCAGTCTAGAAGAGCACAGGTTTCCTATATGTCCCATGTCATATCCTAGGGCATCTCAAATGACTCTAGGTTCCTACATGTTGCCAACCAAAGACCCTAGTCACTAGAGTCAATGGAGAAGGCATCAGATGAGTAGACATGAGGTGCCTGCTTCAGGGTGAATTGACTTGTGCTTCAGGCTCCATTGGCTGGATTGACCAGATCTCCATTGCCTGTAAGGACACATCCAAAACAGTGTGCCCCACACAGAGGTTTTTACAGACAAATGTGTTTACAGAGACCACCAAAGCGGTCTCTGTAAAATTGTGCTACCGACAGTTGTGCTTTGAGCTGGGACAGCACAGTCCCATAGCTGGACATGTCACATTCTGTGGTGTGCTGTGCCCCCGTGGCTGTCCCAGCAGTGGCACTACACAGAGATGTGATGCAGTCCTTTGGAAGTCCTGCTAGCACAGAAGTTATGATGTCACCTAACAGCTGTTTTCAAGTTTTATCACAGCTTTAGGCTTTATACCCTTATACCTTGAGATAAACTATTCAGTTGTGAGGCACAAGGTAATTTATGTGACTTTGCTAGCTCTGCTGATACTAGTAATGCAATCAGCTATCATACAGCTGGGGTCAGGATGAGATATGTGACTGTAGGCTCTGGAAGTAAATTTTTAGCATATGCATTCTCATATAGCTTTCTTTTCACTTGCTATGCATGACACAAGTATTAGCTAGGAAATGAGATAACTCATAGATGGTGCATAGTGCAAGAATGGAACAGAGGTGCTGTTTTATACAATGCAGAGCAATAGTATGATTTTTAAATATAATCATAATGGCACTTAGTGAAATAAATCATCAAATCTTAGGTTACCTTTCAGGGGTTTCAGGATGACAAACTGCCACCATCAACACCTGGCATTATAACATTTTATAAAAATATTAAAAGTGATTTTTATAAAAGGTGAATAATGAACTAAGTGAATAGAAAGTCAGCCCATGACAACTAGTTTCCTTTTCTGTACAGTATTTTCATGCAATCAGGACCACAAAGAGAAGTCCTCCATGAAACATATTAGAAACATGAACAACTTTGGTGATGGTCTCCTCTGAACTATGAGTACAAGTGCTGTCAAGCGTATTTCAATTGCAAACTGAAAGTCTGTAAAGCTAAGAAAAAAATTCCTATAACACACGACAATGAAACAGTGCTGTACACTTAAACAGTCACAGGATTTATTTCCTTTCTGTCTTAATAGCACTCATAAAAACATTGTCTATAATCCCCTGCTTTGGGCACCTATGTTTTATGGAATAAGCCCATAATGCATTTGTCCATGTGATGTTCATATTCTAAGGCTTAATTTGTGTAATACTTTTTGATCCAGATCCTACACAAATGTGTGAACCACAAGATGGCATATACACAGAATATATTTCAGTCATGCTAGAAGGACGCTGAGTTTAGGAGTGCTGAGCTTAGGAGTGTGCTTTGTATTTCTGACTGCTCATTCTAATTGCAAGGGGATGCTAGCCTAGGAAAGGACTGGTGTCTCCACAAGAAGAGAGTTTTGGCATTAGTATCCAAATGCAATATTCCTGTATTTCACTTTTAACAAAATTATCAAATTTTTGGACGTGGTTTTCCATGTGAACAATCACTATCAGCATTTTAAGGCTGATAGAGATTATAGTATGCAAGCAGTTTTGGGGAGTTTACCAAGAAACAATACAAGTCAACCTAGTAGATAATGTTTATATTCAATGCCGCACGACTCTGGGTCATCTCAAGAGATCAAAAAGCCCTGGGTTCACCTCCTGTGTAGGTACTTGTACAAAGAACAATCTCCTGGACAGCCAATCCAGCCCCTGAGGATGGGGGATGCTTCATACATGCACCGTCAGCCCTGCCATGTGTACACAGGCAGCAGTCTCTCACTGTTGGGCCTTGTCAGTGGCCCATGAAGGGAGCACGTACCTCTGTAGTAGTGGGAATAGCTAGCAGGATGCAACAGGACAGCAAAAATCAATTAAGATCAATACTGAATACAGTGTCCCATGCAAGAAACAAAAATGTGTGAGACAGCAATCCAAATCACTGAATTTGGTGGGAGGACTCCCTTGTGCCAACACCCTGTTTTCCCTGGGTGCCTAATTTCCCATCAGTTTTCATTCTCATTCTTGGTCTGTGAGTGCACAACACCAAATAATGAGTTTTCTGTCTTCATTGGAGTGCCTGGGTGCTATGGAAACACAGCTAAGTCTAAACCCAAAACTCAACAAACTTCTTGCTATTGAAAGAAGAGGTTCAGTCATCATTTGCAATAGTATTCAAAGAGTACAGAACATATTTTGGTTTAGAAACTGTATGTTTGAGGTGTGGGATATAAATATTATCTTATCTAATCATGGATCCCTCTGGCTCAGTGATCGTTCAGGCTTTGCTATATGAATAGCCACCCTTATATAGTCCATACTGTAATTGCTTTGCTTCTTTCATTTGCTCCCAAGTAAACTCATCTTCCAAAAACAAATACAAACCTCCCCGATGCTCTCCCAGGTTAATTTACTTGTCCAAACAATTCATAATCCTAACTAGCAGAAATACAGTCTCTGCCATGAAATTATTCCCAAAGGACTCAGCTTGTTTTCTGTCCATTCCTCATTCAAGCATACAGCGATGATTTCTTGTGCCTTGTTGGTATATGAAGTCTTAGAAATGTTTTCCATATGTGAAAAAAAAAATTTGAAAATAAACATGATCATACATTTCATTTCATAAGAGAAACCATATAACTATTTCAATACAAATAAGTTATTTTTTACATATCAGTGAGAAAACATAACCAATATTAGCACAGTCCACCGAACAGAAATAATGTTATTTTGTTCAAGTTATTATCATTACCTGAGGTGTAATAAAACTCCTGCCTGATTGAACAAACTTCTTATTGTTCCCATCCTAACACTCTATTTTCTGCTCTACAGGCTCTTTCAGAAGCAGTCCAGCATGTCCTCAACCACCTCCATCTTCCTTGCCTGAGCTTCAGATAACATCACGCTCAGCAGCAGAGCAGGGCGCAAGATCAAAGACATTCCTTCAGAGCCTGCATTCTCCGTGCTCAACTCTCCATCACAGGTAAAGATCATTAAAGTTTGCCTGGCTCCTGGAAATAACACCAACAGCAACACTGCAGTCCCTGAGAGTCCCTGACGGGCTGGGTGAGGGTGAGGTGCTCCTGTTCCCAGAGGACCAAGGAGACAACGGCTGGCTGTTCTGCAGGGAAGCCCTGGTGTAGAGAGATCCAGCTATCTTTGCACCATGGGGTGTGAAAGCTTTCACGTGGCCAGGAGGAGCAAAGCAAGCACAGGACAGGCGGGCAGCAGGGGGGGACCTCTGGGACAACAGGAGGATCAACCCCATCCCCGCCAAGGGTGACGCAGAGAAAAGGGGGCTACTTTCTTCTTTGAGGAGCTACCCAAGAGAGTCATAGGCACTCACTGTGCTGGCTAATAACATTGTAGGAGGGCAGAGGCATGAAATATCTGAAACTTGCTTTCAAAAAAGTTTTTCCAGAAGAATTTCAGAAGAATTTTCCAGGTCTCAGGCTGCAGGGAGTGCCAGAGCCTTTCACTGGTAATGGATGGCGGTAGTGAGAACAGCTGTGTGAGGTGTGACCGGGTGGACGATGTGCTCAACCTGGTGGCAGAGCTACGAGAGGAAGTAGAAAGGTTAAGGAGCATCAGACAGTCTGAGAAATAGATATACTGGTGGAACGATGCTCTGCCCTCCCTGAGACAGAAACAGGAACAGCCACCAGAAAAAAACACGAGATCAAGGGGATTCTGTATCCTCCCCCCACCAGGCTGAAGGCAGTAGCTTAAAGGAAAGGAGTGAATGGAGATAAGTCCACACCTTGGGTGGCAGGCAAACTGGCTCCTTGCCCACCTCGCCTTCCCAGGTGCCTCTGTACAACAGGTATGAGGCTCTGGATGTGGAAGGCCAGTCAATGGATGATGTGGATGATGCTCCATCTACACCAGAGGTGTTGCCAACCCCCCGTAGGCTTACCCCCCCATATCATGACCACCTCCACAAGGAAGAAAAGGGTTATAGTTGTAGGTGACTGCCTGCTGAGGGGGAACAGAGGGTCCAATATGCTGGACAGACCCTTCTCTTAGGGAAGTCTACTACCTTCTTGAGGCTCAGGTTAAGGACATCACTAGGAAACTTCCTAGCTTGGTATGGCCCTCAGACTATTACCTTTAATATTAATACATGGCTCCGTGGCTGGTGTCACCACTACAATTTTGGCTTTTTTGATAATGGGATGGCCTACACGGCACCAGGCTTGCTGGAGTGAGATGGGATTCACCTTTTTCAAAGGGGAAAGAGTGTCTTTGCTCATGAGCTAGCAGGGCTCATTGACAGAGCTTTAAACTAGACTTGAAGGGGGAGGGGGATAATATCAGGCTTGCCTGTGACAAGCTGTGGGATGACACTTCAAGGTTAGAGGGACGGGGATGCCAGCAAGGGCCCTCAGCCTGTTGCTCTGAGACGTGCTGGGTACACTGCAGCACACTTGAAGTCTTACAGAGATGAGCCAGGGTCTCCTGAGGTAACAGGAGCCAACATGGAAACACCAGTGAAATACCTCTTAATTCCTGAAAAACAGGAATTAATGGGTGTTCCTGTAAGAAAGTGACATGGCCGACAGCCCAGCTGAACTGCCTCTACACCAATGCACACAGCATGGGCAACAAACAGGAGGAGCTGGAAGCCACCATGCTGCTAGAGAGCCATTACTGAAACTTGGTGGGACAAATCCCATGACTGGAGTGCAGCTATTGATGGCTACAAGCTGTTCAGAAGGGGCAGGCGAGGAAGGAGGGGCAGAGGGGTTGCCCTCTACATCAAGAAATGGATAGAGTGAGAAGAGCTGTCCCTGAAGAATAGCCACGAGCAGGTTGAAAGCTTATGGGTAAGAATTAGAGACCGAGGCAACAAAGGGAACCTTGTGGTTGGTGTCTACTACAGGCCGCCCGATCAAGGGGAGCCTAGTGACGAAACCTTCTTACTCCAGCTACAGGAGGCATTGCGCTTGCAGGCTCTCGTCCTGCTGGGGGACTTCAACCACCCTGACATCTGCTGGAAAAGTAGCACGGCAAGCTGTAGGCAATCCAGGAGACTCCTGGAGTGCATTGATGATAACTTCTTCAGCCAGATAATATACAGCTCTACCAGAGGGGATGCAATACCGGATCTGATGGTCACCAACGCAAGTGAGCCAATCGGTTATATCAAGATTGGAGGCAGCCTGGGCTGCAGTGATCATGCACTGGTGGAGTTCGCAGTCCTGAGGGATGTGGGTCAGGCAAAGAGTAAAGTCAGGACCCAGAATTTTAGGAAAGCAAAATTCCAGCTCTTCAAGGAGTTAGTCAATAGGACCTCCTGGGAAACTGCCCTCAGGGACAAGGGAGCAGAACAGAGCTGGCAGATCTTTAAGGATGCTTTCCACAGAGCGCAAGAGCTCTGGATCCCCAGGTATAAGAAATCACAGGGAAGGCAGGAGACTGGCATGGCTGAGTAGAGACCTGCTGGTCAAACTAAAGGGCAAGAAGGAAAAGCACAGGCAGTGGAAGCAGGGACAGGTATCCTGGGAAGAGTATAGGGACGCTGCCCGGTTGTGTAGGGATGGGGTCAGGAAGGCCAAGGTGCAGATGGAGCTGAACTTGGCAAGGGATGCAAAGAATAACAAGAAGGGCTTCTACAGGTATGTCAGCCAGAAAAGGAAGGTCAAAGAAAGCGTACCCCCCCCGATGAGCAAGACTGGCAAACTGGTAACAATGGATGAGGAGAATGCTAAGGTCCTCAACAACTTTTTTGCCTCAGTCCTCACTGGCAACCTCTCTTCCTACACCTCTCGAGCAGATGGACTGCCAGGCAGGGACTGGGAGAGCAGTCCCTCCCACTGTAAGGGAAGATCAGGTTTGTGGCCACCTGAGGAACCTGAACATGCATAAATCTATGGGACCTGACAAAACACATCCCTGATGTAGTTGCCAAGCCACTCCCCATGATATTTGAAAAGTCATGGCAGTCAGGCAAAGTCCCTGGTGACTGGAAAAGGGAAACATTGCACCCATTTTTAAAAAGGGTAGAAAGGAGGACCCTGGGAACTACCGACCTGTCAGCCTCACCTCTGTGCCTGGGAAGATCATGGAACAGATCCTCCTAGAAGCTATGCTAAGGCACATGGAGGATGGGGAGGTGATTCGAGACAGCCAGCATGGCTTCATCAAGGGCAAGTCCTGCCTGACCAACCTATGATGGAGTGACTACATCAGTGGGCAAGGGAAGAGCTATGGATGTCGTCTATCTGGACTTCTGTAAGGTCTTTGACACAATCCCCCACAACATCCTTCTCTCTAAATTGGCGAAATATGGATTTGATGGGTTGACTCTTTGGTGGACAAGGAATTGGTTGGGTGGTCACATCCAGAGAGTAGTGGTCAATGGCACAATGTCCAGATGGAGATCAGTGACAAGTGGTGTCCCTCAGGGGTCCAATACTGGGACCAATGTTGGGAAAAATACTGTTTAAAATCTTCATCAATGACATAGACAGTGGGATCGAGTGCACCCTCAGCAAGTTTGCAGACCACACCAAGCTGAGTGGTGCGTTTGACACACCTGAGGGATGGGATGCCATCCAGAGGGACCTGGACAAGCTCAAGAAGTGGGCCCTCATGAGGTTCAACAAGGCCAAGTGCAAGGTCCTGCACCTGGATCAGGGCAACCCCCGGTATCAACACAGGTTGGGGGTTGAAGGCATCGAGAGCAGCCCTGCCGAGAAGGACTTGGGGGTACTGGTGGTTGGAAAGTTGGACGTGAGCCAGCAATGTGCGCTCGCAGCCCAGAAGACCAACCATATCCTGGGCTGCATCAAAAGCAGCGTGGCCAGCAGGTGGAGGGAGGTGATTCTGCCCCTCTGCTCTGCTCTGCTGAGACCCCACCTGCAGTGCTGCGTCCAGCTCTGGGGTCCTCAGCACAGGAAAGACATGGAGCTGTTGGAGCGGGTCCAGAGGAGGGCCACAAAAATGATCACAGGGCTGGAACACCTCTCCTCTGAAGAAAGGCTGAGAGAGTTGGGGTTGTTCAGCCTGGAGAAGAGAAGGCTCCAGGGAGACCTTATAGCAGCCTTTCCGTACTTAAAGGGGGCTTACAAGAAAGACGGGGACAAACTTTTTAGCGGGGCCTGTTGCAATAGGACAAGGGGTAATGGTTTTAAACTAAAAGAGGGTAGATTCAGACTAGATATAAGGAAGAAACTTTTTACAATGAGGGTGGTGAGGCACTGGAACAGGTTGCCCAGAGAGGTTGTGGAGGCCCCATCCCTGGAAACATTCAAGGTCAGGTTGGATGGGGCTCTGAGCAACCCGATCCAGTTGAAGATGTCCCTGCTCATTGCAGGGGGGTTGGACTAGACAACATTTAAAGGTCCCTTCCAACCCAAACCATTCTATCATTCTATGATTCTATGAATTTACCATTTCCTGCTTGCTCTGCTCCACTTAGCAATCTAGATGAAGTTTGGGGAAGCTGCAGGGTTTTCTTTTTTCTCAGGTAACCTTCCTCCAGTCTCTGTGTGCACAGGAGCAGCAACTGAAGGCACAAAGTAGGGGGTAGAAAGGGGGAGCTGCTGAGTCGGTGAGATAATGTCCATGTGGACATGATTACAAGAGCTACACTAATCTTCTTCAGAGGAAGCAGGATGGTGGCTTTTATCCTGGGGGATATAAGACAGCATAATTTCATCTGAGTTGCTTCTCTGCTGCAGATAGGCAATTAAACATCTTCATCTTGTGCAGCTTGCACTAAGCAGCTCTAAGTGGAAACTAGTGTAGATCTAAAATGAGGCCTGTGAAACTCAGCAGATGTACCAGTCATTGCATTGTTCATCGTAATTCGTTAGAGAGTTGATGTCTTTTGATCTGATACTTTAACACTCTGAGGCTGTATGGGTTTTGTGGCTACAGGAAAAGACATAAAACTGCAGAGCATGAAAGATTTGATTCAGAAGGAGGATGATTTTCAGACCCACACATCTGTATCTGGACATTTTTGCACTTAAGGGACGGCTTCCATCTCAGCTGTCTTCAACCATAGGAGTTACATGCTAAGCTCTGTTTAGCATTCCAGCTACCTTCATAGTAGTTGGGAAAGACAGTACCTCCAGGTTCAGCTACTCGTCTTAGGACAGGAGGAATCACTCTGCAAAGCAGCCTTTTTTTAGTTGACTAGCTTATAAGAGCGGCCTGTTTTTCAGGTGAGTGGGATGAATCCCACCTATAATGTCAACATCTAAGTCTGTTGTTGCCAACAAGACACCTTCTGTGGATGCCAGTGAGGGCTGCTCCACCACCCAAATATCTGAAAAAAATCCTTTCTGTATCCAGCTTAAAAGTACCAATGTAGAGCAAAATTATTCTTATAAATTTGAGAGCTTATACTAAAGCCATGGTCTGGCAGGAAATGGCCATAATGGCAAGTAGAAGAATTGGAAATAAGATGAATCACATATCAAGCGAAAAAATCCTTCCCTGGGGTCACCTCTGTGTCTTGTGCTAAAACAGAAGTCTGTTCCTGGAGATACTCCATGAACTGCTAAAATTTTGCTCCTGAAGGGGCTATTTATTCACTGAAGAAGATAAAATCTACGCTGAGTCTGTTTTTTCCTTCACTAAACTTCCAGGGTGTTCTGCCCCCGCTGCAGGCAGCCTCTGCGGTCACACGGTTTCTGGGCTGAGTGGTGGCATTCCCGTAAATCATTTCAACACCCGGAGAAGATAGCTGTGCTGTCTTCAAATACAGCCCTGGGATGTCTCCAAGAAGAGGGGAAGAGAGAAGCAATATAAACAGACACTCGTACAGATTATATGCAATTTTTTCCTCTTGTGACCACAAAGAACCAAAATAGCACCTGGCCAACTCAGCTGGGGACTGCATTCACCTCCCCCACAGTCAGCACATGTGCATCCCACTTTCTGAGGTCCTGTAGGACAGCAGTTGTCTACGGATGTGAGAGGGCGCGGCAACTGTAACACGTGCCAGGGACAGGAGGGATGAGCAAGCTGCCCTTCAGCAAACACCTCCCATTCCTACATTCTCCCTCTCCTGCGTGCCTCAGCCCCCCACCATGAGCAATGTTCACAGCCGGGATACACCTCTTCTTGGCTTCAGCATCCTCTTTGCAGCCCGATAACCTGCTGGTGGTCACGCAGGAACAATTCTCCTGCCTCCAGCCTGTGCATTAGCTCCCAAATCTGAGCTTGCACCTGAGCCAGGACAGCAGCGTCTGGCAGCTCCCTCCACCCTGGTTGGCAATGGCAGAGTGGCAGGACTTCCATGACGAGCTGATCCATCATGGTCTCAGAGGAGGACAGTTTCTTACAACAGTACCCTGAGTGTTGTTTTCCTCTCTCTTCTGTTCCTGCCTCCTTCCCATCCTTCCTATCTCTCCTTAGTTTGACTAGGAGTTAAATTTATCCAACCAAGCTTTTAAGTTACATAAATACATATGTAATATGTGTAGCATTTATAGCCACTGTATAAATTGTATATGTACACATTATTTAACAAGGTATGTTGTGACTTGCTTTTTTTCCCTTGCAAGCACAAATACAAATAATTAGGTCTTTAATCTTCCCTTCATGTTACAGATGTGTTCACTGGGTGCTCTACCCAAGCTATAAGAATGCTATAAGACATGCCTGACTACATATTATGCAGCCCCCAACTTTATAAGAGATGTCAGGGGCTTTTTAAGGTGATCAGATATTACACATCTGAAAAATATAAATCTTGAATATCCTTGGCTTTTAAAATCCATTAGGATGTCACATTTTTAAAGGCTTTTTTTAATTTGAAGACAGGTAAGTAAACTGACAGATAAACTCTCTAGGGGCCTGCAGAATGCATTTTAATTAGTCATGAAACATCATGCTTCTACAGAGAAATTATTTTATATTTGAAAAGACATGCAAAGCCTCTAGGAACTAAAATAACTTCAATCTCTGTGCACTGATTTCAGTTCTCCTGCTTGCCTATAGCTCTGTACTATCCCTGATCCACAGAGACTTTTAATCTCTTGGACATAAACACAGTAAGAATGATAGTAATTCAGCAGCTGTTGTTCCTCAAGTAAGGAGGAAATTCTATGCAAAGACTAAGAGAGAGTAATATTGGTATTACACACAGATACACACACATGCCCACACACATACAAACTAAAAGTAATACAAAAATTTAATTAAAGAACTGAAAGGCAGAACTCCCTCACCAACTTCAGAAAATTAGCAATTCAGCAAAACTAGATTTGTTTTTAAAAAATGGCTGCCCTTTTTGTTGTTTCATAATGAAATATACAGTAGATGTCTCAATAATCAAATAATAAAGAACAGTGAAGCTTTCTTTTGAATGGACTGCATCTTATGGTAAAGGGTGCAATGGAGTATCCAAGAAACTCCATCGTCATTTGGAGTATTTGTTCAATTTTTTCTTGATTAGGTAAAAATTATTTAGAAGATTATTTTGGTTGTAGATATAGAATTTATCATATTTGGGAATCTTATTAATTCTCTTCAATAAGATTCTTTTTTCCCTGTTCTATGCAGACTTCTGTATGACTTGTAATCCTATACATATAATTGTACCTTATAATAAGATGTGCAGTTTTACTAGGTATCCACATACTGCACCTAGCCTTTCTGGCAGTAGGAAAAGGAAGAGGGAACATGGTGAGGGGTAGAGTCAACTTCATATTTTTATTAATATTAAAAAATATGTTGGGCCAGTTGTCTTATACACTTCATCTGTATTGTACCTAACCAAATAAATTTTGCATCTCATTTCACTGTGTTAAATTTGCCAGCAGATACAAATGAATACAATTTTCCATCAACAACATATCATTTTCAAATTTTTGGAAAACTAAATTTATCTTAGCTGTGTCTCTGAAATCCCCTTTCCTGTGAACAGAAGCCCTGTGCTCCTCTTCAGGGACAACATGGGCAGAATTCAGAAGGACTCACTATAATTGAGTTGGAGGGAAAGGAACTTAAAGCTAATTTTATTAGAATGAGATTCTCTGCAGGAATGTGTTTTACTCTCAGATGTCTGCTATCAAAAGTCAGAGCTAAGTACTCCTTGTACTCGATTTAGTTAATTATGATAATTGTCTTCCAGTTATGTTTTTCTTTTTTCTGAACAGCATTTCCTGTTTTTCTTGGCTAATAAAAAGTTCATAGTTCAAGTTTATAACTGCATTTACTCTGTGTGAAGATGAAATGTGATAAACAGGCCAAAAGAGTTTGGGTAGATCCAAAAAAGATGGAGACATAGGGAGGAGTTAGCTTAATTTTATGGGCGGATCATAATAAGAAGAGTTGGATAAAAATAAGATTCTAGCCAGGAAAGTGCAAGCCAAAATGTTGCTGTTGTTCTTTGAATATTCTCAATAATGTCTTACCAACTCTGCACAGTTTACAAGTACAAATCTGCTTTCTAACTGCCAACCCTACAAACTCAGCATGGGATTAGAAAGTCAAGCTGTGGAATTTTTGGCCTATATACTGTCAGAATTAAAATTATTTAAATTAAATTGATATTTTGCATTCTTGCACAGATCAGCACCTCCAAAAATCCAACATTATTTTTTCAACCTGTGGTGGCGCTGGCTTGGTAATACTAAAAGGACTAAAATGCCATCATTGATGCTGCACTTTAAGCTGTTCATAAAGTACTCAGAATTTCTACTTATCCTTTCTCATGCAATTTTTTAAAAATATTTTTGTTATTAACCGGCACATTATACCATCTAGCACTGTTGATATAAGCAGATCTCCACTATAGTGAAAACAGTCAGCCCTGTTGAGGCACAAACAAATAGCATAATACCCATCCAAATCTTCTGTTTTCACTGCACAGGCTGCAGCTTGGAAGGACGGAGGGGAGTAACCCTGACGGTGCCTTGGGTCTGCCCTCTCGCGCAGCCCCCTGAGCGGCACCAGCCCCTACGTGCCCCTTGGTCAGCACAAACCCCACCGCAACCGCATGGCCGTGTGCTTGGGCACGAACAGGAGCCGCGTGCCTTCCTCTGCCATCGCCATCACGCCCTGGCTGGAAAGGAACTATCTTTTCTTCTGTGGAGAAAGTGCCAGATAAGAACAACCCATGTTCTTTGAGTATTTTCATCCACAGATTTAACATAGCCGTTCTGAGAGACGAAGGCTGAGAAGGGACATGGAGGGGTGGGACTTTTCATCATTAACATCAGTAATCATCATTAACAAGTCACTGTTTTCCATTAAGCACACAGAAGGGAAGCCACATCTCCTATTTAAAGGAACCATGAAAAATAGTTTGACTCGGGTTTCACTGTTCCCTGTCATGATCTGTAACCAAGTTATATATTCTGCACTCTGTTTTGCTTTCTCTTACTAATTCAAAACTGCACAGACATACAGATTGTTGGGACTTCTAATGTCTATGTCTAGGCACTTTTTTTAACTATTAAAGAGTTACGATTTCTGTGCTTATGCCTGGAAATTCATACAACTAAGAAAACTATGTAAGCCTTATGAAATCAATAATGTATGATGAGGCTAGTGGGTTGTTATTTCAATAAAAACAGTATTAAACTGTACTTACTTCCTTGAAAATTCTTCTTTTTTATTATTTTTCTCAGACTAGGTCGCAAAAAAAGACATTCAAAGATCATTCATGAGTAGATGTAGCCTTTTGTGCAATTAGAACAGGGTTAGATTACTCTGTTTGGTTCTGCTATGATCAAAATTTGCATTTTTGCCTGGCAAAGACCCAGCTAGTTGATATGATTGTTTAGAATCACCTTGCATAACTGATCCACCACTCTGACAACATTCTGCCTTTTGTAATTATGCTCCTTCTGCCACTAAAACACCTCTATCCTTTTATTGCTAAATGTTCTGTACAGAGATATCTAACCTAAAGCAATTAACTTTAAACATGTTCTTAAAAAACTTACCTGCCAATTCATGCCATGAACATTTATGCAAGTCATAAGCTTTGAATGGGTTTGACATAGCTAGTTCCCAGGGCTATAAAATACGCAAGAAAGATGTTCTGCATTCAGAAACCACTGTTCCAGCTTTTAAACCAAAATGACATCAGTCTCACTTTGGCGCCTTCCCAAGCTTCCCAGATGCTGCTATGTTATTCATAATTAGGACTACATATTTTTTTTCAGTGATTTTGTTACAGTACTGTAATTCACACATGCAGTAATATAAACATGAAGGTAAATTAATTCCTAAATAACACTTCATTTATCAATATACATTTGTAAATGATTTTGCACCTACATTTACAATTGCCATCTGAAAGATTTCGAGAAAGCTAGCGGTTTCTGGATTTTCTTTTTCTCCTCACAAAAGAGCATAATAACAATGAATTCCGCTCAGAAACAGTAGCACAAAGGTTGCATGTGTTGCCACACAGTTGCCTAATCATTGACAATGTTGTTTATCAATACTATATGGTGCTCAGCATAATGGCTGAATATACACACTAGCTGTTTCCCCTCTCTCAAGAATAATCAAGAGATTACCAGTGCATAAGATTAGGGGCCTAATTTATGAAAGCAAAACTGGGGGGAAGAGGAAGGGAGCCAACCGTGACCATTGCTCACACCAATATGATAATACAGTTGGTTCTGCAAATTTAGCCTGTTGGAGTGGAGAAAATTTCCTGACACCCAAAGAAGGCTCAGCAAAGCTTCTTCTAAGCCTTAAAAATGGTAATCATTTCATATATGAGCTATGTGAGTGCAGTGAATTTAAGCCTAAAAGGCTTATGAGGACGTGAAAGCAAAATAGAAGTTGTTCTGTCCCCTTAACTACAGAAACACTTACCTTTGGTATCTGTCCTAATAGAAGAGAATTACCCCAGGCTGCTCCTCTGGCTTTGCTCTGGACTCGCTCTTACTTTGCCTGCACATAACAGCTGAGAAGGTGGATCAGTCTCCCCACACTCAGCTCCAGAAAGGATCTCATCCGCTCCCTGCTTTTGCAAGCTGACTCACTCACTGAGCAGGATCTCATTAAAACTAGCAAGGTTTCTTGACCCTTCTGCTCCCAATAGGATACCACTTCCAGCCCCTCCTTACCTTAGACCCTCATTACACTTATGCTAATATTATCCATTCAATTGCTTTCTTTTGCATGTGGCCTTCATTGTATTTAGCATTTAGGCTGGCCTGAAACCACTTTCTGCCCTGGAGAAGCACAAAACCACTCCTTATCATCTTTCCCACAAAGGGGAAAAAGAGGCATGACTCCACAGGAAGATCTGAAAATGCATATGACCTTATTTTAATCAAACTAGCTTAGACCCCACTAGGAATGAAAACATATCTGCACAGACTTCAGCTTTGGCTAAATAAGTCAGCAGTGCATCGGGCCCACAGCACCCCTGCCAGCCAGTGCTCACTGCATTAGAAACAGCCTGAGTGCACATTTCTGGGCAGCAGTCACACCTCCAGCTGCAGCGCAGGGTGGCCCATGGGAACCAGGACTGAGAGGACCTTTGGTGCTCAATCCACGATGCCCTGCAGGGATCTCGTGTGTGCATTTACTGTTAGATGCTGTCTGACAGCCGAAAGAATAAGTTCTACTTTTACAGGTTCCTGATAAAAATACCACAGCTGTGATGTCACAAGCGTATTCACCATCACCCTTCTCCACAACCCCATGACACCTCCTGCTCTGTGCTGTGTGATGAACTAGAGCAGGAGAATGGCTGAGGTGAAGAAAAGCTCTCCAGAAAGAAGGCTTTTTCCCCTCCTTCCAATAGATGAGCTTCTTGACCCAGCCCATTGACCAACAACACAAAAGTTGGTGCCAGCACAGCCCAAGAGCCATGATGGGGCTGCACTGGCCAAGGAAGAGAGATTGATAGATGACAATATGAATGACAGCATTAAGGTGTTTGAGAAGTTCCTCCCTGTTCACAAGCAAGAAGTTTGCACAAAGAGATTTCCACAGAAGAGACCAGAGCAAGCACAGTTGCAAAATAATCAACAGGACCCAAGACTACCACTTCTCCACAGCACACTGTCACCCCCTGGTCCCTTCCCGGGACAAGTGATAGCAAGGCTTCCCTTTCTCACTCAGTTATGACCCACACACATACTATCCCTGGCAGAGTGTCCAGGGTCCAGCTTTTGGGCACATCTGGCTCACAGCTGTAAAGGATGCACTGTGCCAGCAGAAGTGATCGTAGCTTCCTAAGTGGTGAGCCCCCACCCTGCCTACCACATCATCAGTGGAGTGTCTGTGGGTCAGAATCAGGGGGAAGGCCAACAAGGCAGATATTGTGGTGGGAGTCTGTTACAGACCCCCCAACCAGGATGAGGAGACAGATGAACTATTCTATAAGCAGCTGGGAGAAGCCTCACGATCGCTAGCCCTTGTTCTTGTGGGGGACTTCAACCTGCCAGATGTCTGCTGGAAATACAATACAGCAGAGAGGAACCAGTCCAGGAGGTTCCTGGAGCGTGTGGCAGATAACTTCCTGACGCAGCTGGTGAGTGAGCCAACGAGGGAAGGTGCCCCGCTGGACCTCTTGTTCACGAACAGAGAAGGACTGGTGAGTGATGTGATGGTTGGAGGCTGTCTTGGGCAGAGCGATCATGAAATGATAGAGTTTTTGATACGTGGAGAAGCGGCGAGGGGGGTCGGCAAAACTGCCACCTTAGAATTCCGGAGGGCGGACTTCGGCCTGTTTAGGAGACTGGTCGACAGAGTCCCCTGGGAGGCAGCCCTAATGGGCAAAGGGGTCCAGGAAGGCTGGACATTCTTTAAAGAGGAAGTCCTAAAGGCACAAGAGCGGGCTGTCCCCAGGTGCCAAAAGACGAGCCGGCGGGGAAGAAGACCGGCCTGGCTGACTAGAGAGCTCTGGCTCGAACTGAGGAGAAAGAGGAGAGTCTATGACCTCTGGAAGAAGGGGCGGGCAACTCAGGAGGACTACAGGGGTGTAGCGAGGCTGTGCAGGGAGAAAACTAGAAGGGCCAAAGCTGAGCTAGAGCTCAGTCTGGCTGCTGCTATAAAAGACAACAAAAAACACTTCTTCAAATACATTAGCAGCAAAAGGAGAGCTAAGGAGAATCTCCAGCCCCTAGTAGATGTGGGAGGAAACACAGTGACCAAGGATGAGGAAAAGGCTGAGGTACTTAATGCCTTCTTTGCCTCAGTCTTTATTAGCAGGGCCGAATGTTCTATGGGTACCCAGCCCCTGGAGTTGGAAGATAGGGATGGGGACCAGACTGGAGCCCCCATTATCCAGGGGGAAATGGTGAGTGACCTGCTGCACCACTTAGACACTCACAAGTCTATGGGGCCTGATGAGATCCACCCGAGAGTGTTGAAGGAGCTGGCAGATGTGCTCACCAAGCCCCTTTCCATCATTTACCAGCAGTCCTGGCTAACTGGGGAGGTCCCTGCTGACTGGAGATTAGCGAATGTGACACCCATCTTCAAGAAGGGCCGGAAGGAGGACCCGGGGAACTACAGGCCTGTCAGCCTGACCTCGGTGCCGGGGAAGCTGATGGAGCAGATCATCCTGAGTGCTATCACACGGCATGTAGAGAATAACCAGGGGATCAGGCCCAGCCAGCATGGGTTCAGGAAAGGCAGGTCCTGCTTGACCAACCTGATCTCCTTCTATGACAAGGTGACCCGCCTAGTGGATGAGGGGAAGTCTGTGGATGTTGTCTATCTAGACTTCAGTAAAGCCTTTGACACGGTTTCCCACGGCATTCTCCTGGAGAAACTGGCTGCTCATGGCTTGGACGGGTGTACTCTTCGCTGGGTAAAGAACTGGCTGGACGGCCGGGCCCAGAGAGTGGTGGTGAATGGAGTTTACTCCGGTTGGCGGCCGGTCACAAGCGGTGTTCCCCAGGGCTCTGTGCTGGGGCCAGTTCTGTTTAACATCTTTATCAATGATCTGGATGAGGGGATCGAGTGCACCCTCAGTAAGTTTGCAGATGACACCAAGTTGTGCGGGAGTGTTGATCTGCTGGAGGGTAGGCAGGCTCTGCAGAGGGACCTGGACAGGCTGGATCGATGGGCTGGGGTGAATTGTATGAGGTTTAACAAGGCCAAGTGCAAGGTCCTGCACTTGGGCCACAGCAACCCCATGCAACGCTACAGGCTTGGGGAAGAGTGGCTGGAAAGCTGCCTGGCAGAGAAGGACCTGGGGGTGTTGGTTGACAGCCGCCTGAATATGAGCCAGCAGTGTGCCCAGGCGGCCAAGAAGGCCAATGGCATCCTGGCCTGTATCAAAAATAGCGTGGCCAGCAGGACTAGGGAAGTGATTGTGCCCCTGTACTCGGCACTGGTGAGGCCGCACCTCGAATACTGTGTTCAGTTTTGGGCCCCCCACTACAAGAGGGATATTGAGGTACTGGAGCGCGTACAGAGAAGGGCAACGAAGCTGGTGAAGGGTCTGGAGCAGAAGTCTTATGAGGAGCGGCTGAGGGAGCTGGGACTGTTTAGCCTGGAGAAAAGGAGGCTGAGGGGAGACCTCATCGCTCTCTACAACTACCTGAAAGGAGGTTGTAGAGAGGTGGGGGTCGGTCTCTTCTCCCAGGTAACAAGTGATAGGACAAGAGGAAATGGCCTCAAGTTGCGCCAGGGGAGGTTTAGACTGGATATTAGGAAATTTTTCTTCACCGAGAGGGTTATCAAGCATTGGAACAGACTGCCCAGGGAAGTGGTTGAGTCGCCATCCCTGGAGGTATTTAAAGGACGTTTGGATGAGGTACTTAGAGACATGGTGTAGTGGTGGTTTTTGGCAGTGTTAGGTTTATGGTTGGACTCGATGATCTTAAAGGTCTTTTCCAACCTATATGATTCTGTGATTCTGTGATTCTGTGATCACACTCAGCACCCAGCTCCCCGTCCCTTCCCTGACCGTTTCCCATCACAGCGGACCCAATGGTCAGTTTGAAAACACCAACACTAGCTGAACCACAGCTCCTCCAAAAACTGGGATTAGGGGCAAGAGCTGAGGAAAGGAACTGTATTTCTGGAGGAAAGCTCCATTTTTCTACCTCACAGCATCGATGATAAAATTTAGAGAAGTCATAATGGTATCTCTGTACATGGCTTACAACCTACAGTCATTCTGGGTGCATTCTGCAAACCATCCCCCCTGTTCCACCAGAGAAGCCAGACAGAGGAAAGGAGATTGATCCAACAACAGTGGAGAAATCCAGAGGAGAGACCCTCTCTTCCAGAATACCAGGAGCTGTATGAAGACTTTACAGCTTTTTCAAGGCAGAAAATCTTTGCTCTTTCCAAGAAAATTTTGATAAATTGCCATGCAGTTCCAATGCCTTCATTATGGTTTTGTGAAGACAATCGTAATTCAACTGAATGCAACTCTAGGACATGCAGGGAAAAACATATATCCACAGCAGGAAGCACAAAATTCAATCTTCTTTAATGCAGAGCTTCACGAAATCACCTTTATGAGGTTTTATCCCTGTGGCTTAGTCTTCCAGCACCTACGTGTCTCTTACTGCTAGGTGAATGGAAAGAGTGAGGGTTATCTTAAGGGAAGATTAGAAAATGAGTTGTGAATTGTCAACAGGGGGAAACAATTTTACATAGGAATATATAATGAATACAAACTACAGAGATGGGGGCCTTCTTACAGATGTCTATGTAATGGGGGTAAATATGGCTCAGTATACCGTAAGTGAAGACATGATAATTAAATCTGAAGGCGATGGAATTTCCATGCTTCAAAACCCAGCATAGGACAATAAATGAAAGGTGAAGATCCTGAACCACAATGCAGAACAACTTCCACAAACCCCTGCCTGAAAGCATCCGTCCACCTGCCCCTTCTGCTTGGGCTGAGGTTCGGCACTTCAGATGAATGCTTAATCTGGCAGCGGGTTTACAAGATGGCAGGAGCACTATCCAAAACACTGAAGATTTTCTTCAGAGGTGAAAAGGTGATATTCTGAATTTCAGCTCCCATCTGGCAGAAAATGTGAGTCTCACATGCTCCTGCTAAGACACTTTACTCTGCAGACAGGCTGCCGTATTCCAAAGCAGGTCATCCTGAAGGTTGTCTCACTTGATTTAAGGGCACTGCAATAATTTAACATCAAGGAATTCTCTAGGAGAAAAAGAGCCATCATCCTTTCTCCACAACCTTCCCAAATTCCATTATTCCTCTCATTTGCTCCAGGCTTCCTCTTCTCCTTTTCCTATCCATCTTTTCTTCTCCCAGACAACTTCCTTGTGAGAATAACTGATTTCCTTCTGGTGTATGCACAACTTTTTCATAGATATCACTGAATCAATCTCAAGCTTCTTGCAGAAAAACTCAGCCACGGTAGAGACATGTAGGGTTAAAGGCATTCCTGAGAAAGATCCCTTTAAGTAAAATAAGTTACACTGAGGCTGAATTTATCCAACAATAATGAGAGCTGAAAACCTGTGTTAATAAGCCAGAAAAGCATAGAAGTGTTGCAGAGTATTTCAATTTAACTTTTAAAGGTAGACATTTTAAAGATTTTGCTGTTTTATTTACAGTCAAAAGCTGTCCTGTCTAGTGTAGTATTCCTTAAGAAAGAATTCAGATTGCTAGTTACAAATGTCAATGAAAAGACAAGGCAGGGAACTAAAAACCATAATGTCGTGTGACCACTAATAGATTCATCCTCTAAGTAGATTTAAGATAATCTGTAACAATGGAGAATACAGCGGAAATTTCCTGGCCATAGGTGAGCTGACAGCTGCCCAGAAGTTGGGGAAAAGCAAGGCATTTGCCTCCTGCAAGGCTGCTTCTGCCACCAAGCTGTCAACAGCCCGAAGTAAGCCCATGAGGCACTTATGTACCCTGATATTCAAGGGGTCAGACAAACGTGAATCACTGTAACTGTCATTCATTTGCACAAAAGCTAGCTTTTTGGGGAAAGAGGGGAGAGAGGCATTCACATTTCTATCTTAGTCGATAGTCTACCCTCATACAAAACATACTTTCAAAGCGTTGCTACTGCTGAACTGTAACTTCTGCCCTTCCACCTCTGTGTTCCCCTGGCTCTCTCATCTAAAGTGTCTGATTTTTAAAGTGAAAAAATAATCTCTCCTTCATACAGAAACTGGAGCATGAGTTTTTTAGATGGATTTACCCTTAAGAATTTATGACTTATAGTTCTTCCTGTCACTGAAAACAGGTCTACCTGACCTACTGCTGTGGAGAGCCTTTTCATAACATTTCAGGGTCCTTCTTTCTTCTCTCTCTTTTTACCTTAGTTGAGCAAACATCTTCCAGATAAATCTGTATTCTTAAGAGAGGTCTTTCTCTCTCCCCTGCACCTCCTTTTTTATTTGTCTGGCTTCTTCCATGCATGTATTTTTTTACTAACAGAATTCTCAGGAAGTCAGTGATCTTCTCTCAATGTAGTTTCAGTGTCACACATCCGATTTCCCTTTGGCAGACTCTTGCTATCTGGTTTTTTTTGAGACTATTCATTATAGGTCTTCCTTCTTGACATTCATAATACATTGAGAAGAAAGGAAAACCATATCACAAGGAAACTGGGATGATGGATGAAAATGGCACAAGCACATTTCTTTTTCCACATTTTCATATCTTACCTTTTCTTATTCACCTCAAAAATCATTGCTTCACTCTAATTAGGTACGGTAGTTTAGAATATGCACATTTGAATATGGCTATTTAGCTTCTGTGTTTCTGATCTAAAATGCAGTAGACAATGGGCTTTATGGTTTATGGTTAGCATACCATTACATACATTATATAAAGCTCTTTTCTTCTGTATTGGATAATAGTTAGCTGTGAATGGCGGACGACAAAGGTTATGCCTTCTTTTGCTTGAAAAGTGCTTTGCTAAGCACTTTGCTTTGCTTTGGGTGCCACCACAAACAGCAAAATAATGATCTCTTGCCTTTCTCTCCAGCTGTTTAGTCTAACATATGTTCTCTTCCTGATACACCATTAAGTCTTACCAAACTAGGAAATAATTGTGTTTTGCTTGTTATATATTTGTCATTGGAAAGTCTAAATTTCTGAGTGACCAACAGATGTTTTCCAACAGAAAATCTGAATGAAAGAAGGAAACAAGAAAGACCTCTCCTCTTCAGAATTATTTGCATTCGAGGACATGAGACAACTACAGATGGATGCTTGCTTCAAAAGACTTCCAAGTGTTCGAGTCTATAGCATCCCATAATTCTTACCAAATTATACCAATGGATGGGTTTCCTCTCTGATGACTTTAACCACTTTAAACTTACACATGTGAACTGAACTACCTATCTAGAGTCAACAGGAACAGAAAAATACTTCCAAGAGCTGTTCATCTCACACTAAGATAGGTGTCTAAACTGAAAAGGTTCCGTCACCCTCTCGAAATGCTTTAACTTTCAACACTGAATGAAATTTTAAAAAGCTCAAAAGAGTTGAAAGAATATGATAGGTTTAAATGACCTATAAAGAATTTTTGTCTCACACAGAACATTAAGGAATGGCTTTCTTCCGTTCAGGAAAAGAGAAAGATTTCCAAATAATGGACACCCTTAGAAATGGAAAATATTGTTCCCAGGAAACCCCATTTGTTTATGCTACTTCCAAATGGAAAACCTGCAAAACTGTTTTCCCTTATTGCATTAATCAGGACAGGAAGGCTGGATAAGGACTCCAACCAACGTACCACTGCTGTTTATTCCTACCATAAGAAACCGCCCTCTCAGCCTCTGTGCAGAGAAAATGCTGCCCATGCGTGGGCAGAAGGAGTAGGAATCAAGATGTGGTACTCATGCAAAAACCATGATACAATTAAACCATGGCCTGAGTCTTCCTTAAAGCTTCACTGCCTGGTGTTTAATAAACTATGAGATAAAAACTAACACTGGACTCAAAGCAGGGGGGGAGGAAAAGTTTAATTGGGTTGACTAACCCAATGTAATATCCTTTTCCTCCTCTGTTAGTTCTCAGTACAAGAGACTTCATGACACTACAAGCTGTAGGGCTGGTCACTGCTTGTATATGATTTTATGGCTCTACACCAAAATGCCAAGTGTCTTAGTTTTTTCCTTGAAGTGGGTTTGGTGCCAGTAATGTCAGGTGTATGTTAAGTATATATAAATATATTCACTGTCCTAAAACAGTGGTGTTAACTTTGTTTATGCAGATAAAACTTTGCAGCGGTGCCATTTTAGATACTTACAGAGATTTTTTTCAACCAGAGTGTTTCTTCCTGTGCTACTAGTCTGTGAATTATCAGTCATCTAATTTACCTCTAGAGTCATATAACTTGTTCCCACCCGCTGTTTTTTTCTTCATTAGATGCACTTAATGTTTCCTTTTTGCCAGTGCATGTATATCTGTGAAAGCTGATATTTCAAACCTGAGGAGAAAGGTGATTTAATTTTAGGTGGTTGGGGTTTTTTTTCTGGAATATGACGAACTTTTCAGAAATTAAGAGAGATCTTTCTTGGTAATTACCAATTGTTCATTTCTCTCAACAAAATGAGAACTGATGCTATTAGGTTTCTTTAAACATGCTGTTAATACCTATAAACGAGCACAAAAGGCCAAGCTGTACCCACTGTAATGTTCTGATTTTTCCTGGTGGCTTGTAAAACACCCAGTGCAATGAGCAGCACTAGAAGTTGTACACTGTATTCTGAAATCTTATATCTCTGCACTGTTTTCACAATCCTGTTTTTATGTAAACATTTACAAGAATTATAAAAATGTATATTTGATATGCAAAAAAATGCCTTGCATTTCACTGAATTACTGTCATGGTGATAAAGGAATTATAATTCTGCTCTGCTGCATACTGTAAATTAGTCAAGATGCTCGATTGTGGACCTACATTATGAAGAGCTGAGTGGTATATATTTCCATTACCTTCCTTAGGGTATAACCTTGCAGATGCACGGTGCATTTCAGTAGTCAACACAGGCTCAATCCTTTTCCCATTGGCAGCCAATAAATCTTCCCAAAAGATGTTGCTATTGTGGAAGGCTTGCAGAGCATTTGTCTGTCAGATGTTTAAAAGACTGGGTTGAAAATATGACTACTTGTACAACAGCAAAAGAAAAAATAATCAATTTCTGAACTTTGTAATGAGCTTTGTCAGTCTGGGTCAGCATTTACGCCAGTTAAGAAGTTCTATTCGATACAAGGGGTTGAGGTCATTTTCCTTCTCAGGGTAGAAAAAGGAAAGTAGAGGGAAAAAAAACCCCAGAGGTCTGAAGACCTCCTTTTGCAAAATGACACATGAGCAGCAAAGACAGTATCGTGCCAAGTAGGATTAATATCATTGTGCCAAAACACAATTCCCCAGGCAACTTCATGCACATTCTCAAAGAATTTGCCTGGAAGTACTATCTTCTCAGCATCTTCTGGACAGAGTGATGTTTACAGATACATAAAGCATTCCCTCAAGTGGTGGTTAAACACTAACAATCTGTTAAGAAGATGCACTGACAAAACCTTTACAGATCGTTACCACCACCCACTTAGCCTCTAAAAGACCTTTGAGTAGTACTCAAGATTCATTGTGTCCAGAAGAAATGTTCCAAAGCAAGGAAAGATGAAAACTCACTCAAAATTTCTGGGGCACGGGGTATTTTTAGTCTCTGCTTTCACAGCTCTACACCAAGAATTTGGAAATTTCACTGGGACAAAGCAGCCACAAAACCTTTCAGGGGGTCAGTGGTCTCAGAGACTCATGGTCTCAGAGACTCATGGACACCAGATATCTGAGGATGTCTGCCACATACCTAACATCATATCAGGTTCTCTAGAGGTCTTATTAGAAGGTCAAAAGAGCACAGGAGAGTGGGGGCAGATCTTCATGGTGTAATGCAGTAGGTGCAGAGGGCCCAAGAGACAGCGTGAGGACCAGAATCTGAGAAGCTGGTTTATGAACCGAGGTGTGATACTGGTTGATGTTAGATTATAAACTCTTGCTGCTGCACAGTGGTGAACAGTGCCATGTTACCAGTTTGAGCTCATCTCCAGAAATGATGACATAGCTTCTTTCAGAGCACTTAAAGAACCAAGCCATTCTGATTCCTATTTATGCCTTTTTGCAAAAGTCCTTTTAGTTTTAAGCGTCCTGCCTTATGAACAGTGGTGAAAGAGATGACACCATTTGTCCTTCTTGTTCACTTTGTGTTGCTCAGCATCTCTGAGGTGTTGCCACATTGAGGCTTCCTGCAAGAGGAGCAGTTTTATCTGCATCTGAATCTGAGTAAGGACACAACTGATGGAAAACATTTCTCTGAGACTTGCCACCCAGCGTCCTTTGCATCCCTTGCATGTCTTCTTCCTAATGTCTTCTGAGGTACCACACTTACGGTGTTTATGAGGTGTTTTCTTCACAATCTCATCTTGACAGACCTCCTGCTTGAGACTTCTCATCAGGTAGAAGAGGATTCACAACACTAATGGGTACCTCCCTTGGGAGGGTGTTTGACTACTTTTTTTTACGCTATGCATTGTGTAATCTTTCTGGGTGAATGGATAATTTTTCCAACACGGGTATCCTGCAGCTTAGGACAGAATTAGAACACATCTCACCTATTAACATCATGATTTGTAGTGTAATTTTGTACCATGAAAAGGCCATCATTTGTCATATAAAGAAGAAGCATTTGCAGCTGGAAATGTTTAATTATTTCTTCTTGGAATGACCTGGTCATTCAGTGTCTCACATTATCTTTGCCTATTTGACAGAAGGAAATTAATAACATCAATAAGATCCTGGGAAGTTAGATAATGACCTCTCTAGGTATCAGCTCTTTAGTTACACTCATCTTATAATTCCTAGTCTAATGTTTAAAGCTCACCAGTTGGTCTCACTTCAATGTCTCAGTGTCTGTAGAAGATAATACATGGAAGTTCAGAGTTAAAATGAGAGATGCTGAGTGCATCTCTACATCTGTTTTAATAGCTCTCAGGCCATTTGCATGGGAATAATTGAAGGTTATGAAAACTTTCACAGAAATGAACAAACTATGACTACAATTTGAATTTTAATATCCAATTTAAAACTATTGTCTAATATGGCAATGATTTACTCATTTGTAATTCTTTTGAAAAAGTAGGGCTGTATGCAGATAAAGTAAGGCAGGTTTTAGCCTTAACTTAGTGAGCCCATTCTCTCTGTTACAGACAGGTTGCTGCATCTCTACTTAGTACTGTCATTACAGTAATTACTGAGCATGTCTATCTCATCGTGTTATTGACCCCTCTTCTGTTCTTTCTTTTCATGTCTGCAGACTCATCCTCTCATTTCTTGTCTCTTTTCAAAGTTGGCTAAAAGACTCTGACCTTTTGACAATTCTGATTTTTCTTCTCCTGGCGTTTTTTGATCTTAATCACTTCAGTTCACTACAAAAAATAAGATGAACAAGCACTAACGGGCAATCAAGTAATAGAAATTACAGTTTAGAGTATCTTCACAGTCATAGACTGGAATCTTTTTTCTCCTCTCCTTTTTCCTTTGTAAGATATTTCCATGATGTTTATTTGAAACTAAATCTAAGTGACTAAGTTCTCATGCAGCTAAGGGCTGGAAATTGGCTTCAGATACATCCTGCAGCCTGCAGAAATGTGGTGACAGGAGCACAGGCCATTCCCAGCGTCACCAAGCCACCTGTAGCTCAGACCTCCATGTGAGTCCAGATTCCCTGACTGAAGCTGGAGAATGGAGCCATGGAGCTCTCCTGGCTGGCAGGACAATGCCCCCCCTGCAAGCCCTGCCCTTCTGCGCAGTATTGCCACAGCTACGGCTTGAACCATTTCTCCCTGCAAATTTAAACCCAGACTTCAGCACAGTTGTCAAATGTGTTGTTCTCATAGGTTTAGTGAGGCAAGGTATAGAGGGAGGTGAGAGCAGCACTTTGTGTCCTCTGGAGCCTATGCATTGTTAGTCAGCCTGCAGGTAACATCCAGGGGTATCAACGTGCAGGTATCTTTGTAAGAGAGGCATCTATGAATCTCTTAAATAGCTAACAGTGACAGGAAAAAGATTTTTTAGTCACTGTTTCTATCTATCCATCCAGGATTCTGGCTGTCTTGCAAAAAAACCTGTCCCTCTGGTATTTGTGTGCACAGTGCCTAGTGCAAGGGAGCCCTGGTCCCTCAGTGGAATCCTTTTTTTTTTTTGCAGTTGAAATACCAATACTATGCACAAGTAAGCTAAAGGTTTCACACTACATCCCACTAGTGTTTTTTCCAAATACTGTAACAGCCTTTCATTCTTTAGCTGCTCTGTCTTCATTGCCAACTTTTTTTTCTTGAAGCAAAATTCGCTAAGGAGACAATTCTAATAGGAATATCAGATATGAAAGCATAAAATATTAATGTTTTTACTTCAATTCCTGTCGATTTGCTTTTCTTAGTGGAGTTCCAACAGTCAACTGCTTCTTTTTTCCCTTGCTAGAGGAAGTTATGTACTCATCTGTAGCAGAGATTGGCGAGTCAAGTTTAACACTGGGAGAGCAATAACAGCCTGCAAATACAGTGAAGTGCAGAATGGGTATATTCATCTGCACTATTACAACACTTAATATTAATAATATGACCATTAAAAAAAATTTTCGAGCTTCCAAAAAAAAAAAACCATGCTACAGATATGATGGGATCTTTCCCAGAAAATATTTCTGTAATAAGATGGTCATTCCCAGCTCTCTTTTCTAGAACTCTGAGGGGCATTTCCAAGTGCCTCTTGCCAGAAGTGATGTGCTGGCATGAGTGAGTAGGGCAGCAGCGATGGGAAGCTGCGGTCGTCGTGTGACCCCTGCTGGCAGGAAATCATTGATAATAAAATGTGAGAGGAAAAGAGATTTTTGTTTGCAATGAATGACACGCTGCGATTGAATGAGTAAACTACATGAATTAAATAGTTGCAGTAGCAATGGAAGGAATAAATAAAAGGTCCTGTCGTTGTGGAACAGAAGACAAAAATGAGTAAAAATCGTTAATTTTAAATGTTAGTTGACAACTGCATTTTATCAAGAGAGGACGAAAGCCTCTGCCAGCCTACCTCTGCACGAGACTTGTCCTGATGCAGGGTGCCTCACAGACGTCCCCGAGAGCCAAACCCTCCTGTGATATACGACGTGCACAAACTGCCTCCTTGTGCAGCTGAGCCCAGTGCCCCGAGAGCTCACCTTCTGTCCCCAGTGACTGTGGCTAATACGGGCTAGCATCCAAGCTGCTGCACAGGAATGTCTGAAACAGCACATGAAGGTAATGTGTAAGTGCCAATCTTTGACAAGGTTACTGGCGTTTCCTAATGGTTTTGGCACTACTACTGGCCACAACAAATCCAGGCTTCAGTGACACAGAGTTGAGCGTGGTCCAGATCTGACCCCCTACTTCCAAGAGGGACCACGCTGCAGTCAATAGTACGCTATAGCATATTTCATGCTGCGCATTTGCTTGAAGCCAAGTAAAACAGGAGACACAGAACAAAGAATGCTCCAACAGACTATCTGTGATTTTGTTATTCATTCTTGTTAGTGTATAGCAAATATCTGTCCTGGTTTCAGCTGGGATAGGGTTAATTTTCTTCCTAGTAGCTGGTATAGTGCTGTGTTTTGGATTTAGCATCAGACTAATGTGATACCACACTGATGTTTTAGTTGTTGCTAAGTACTGCTTATACTAGTCAAGGACTTTTCAGCTTCCCATGCTCTGCACAAGAAGCTGGGAGGGGGCACAGCCAGGACAGCTGACCCCAACTGGCCAAAGGGCTATTCCATACCATATGGTGTCATGCTCAGTATATACACTGGGGGGGGAGTTGTCCAGGGAGTAGCAATCACTGCTTGGGGACGGGATGGGTGTTGGTCAGTGGGCGGTAAGCAATTGCATTGTGCATCACTTGTTTTGTACATTCTTTTATTCCGTTATTCCTCTTTCAAAATGCAGTTGATTTCCAACACACTCTTAGACTAGTTGCATGTTGATAAGCTGTCATGCATTTTATTGGTAACTTGTGTTACTAAAGCTGGGACTAACTCATGACCCATGAGTCCAGCACTCTTCTTTGGTGCTCAAGTCTCTCCCTATTCCCTGGCCCAGCCACTGAGGCACAGCCCCAAGCTGGAGGCCTTTCCCATGGAGCAGTCGGATGAGATCTCTGCTGTGACTCAGAGTTATTTTCTTTGTCTGAAACACCCACAGGATAATGACATTCATTCAAAAAAAGATGGATGCAGCTAAAATAAAAAAAGAATACATATAAAAGGGTTAGTGTATCTAGGTCACATCTGCCATTTACCTGGGGAGAAACAACCCCAGGCACCAGTATATGCTTGGGGCCATGCAGTGCTGGAAAGCACATTTGCAGAAAAGGACCTGGGGGTTCTGGTGGACACCAAGTTGAACACGAGCCAGCCATGTGCCCTTGCCATAAAGGAGGTGAATGGTATACTTGGTTGCATTAGACAAAGTATTACCAGCAGGTTGAGGAAGGTGATCCTTCCCCTCTACTCAACACTGGTAAGGCCACACCTGGAGTGCTGGGTCCAGTTCTGGGCTCCCAGTAGAACAGAGACATGGACATACTGGAGAGAGTACAATGAAGGGCCACAGAAATGATGAAGGGACTGGAGCATCTCTCCTATGAGGACAGGCTGAGAGAGCTGGGACTGTTCAGCCTGGAGAAGAGAAGGCTCAGGGGGATCTTATCAACGTATATAAATATCTGAAAAGGGGGGGCACAAAGAAAATGGAGCCAGGCTCTTTTCAGTGGTGCCCAGTGACAAGACCAGAGGCAATGGGCACAAACTGAAATACAGGAGGTTCCCTCTGAACATCAGGAAACACCTTCTTACTGTGAGGGTGGCACAGCACTGGCACAGGTTGCCCAGGGAGGTTCTGGAGTCTCCATCCTTGGAGATACTCAAAAGCCATCTGGAGATGGTCCTGGGCCACTGCCGGCTGTAGGTGGCCCTGCTTGAATAGGAGGGTTGGACCAGATGACCCCCAGAGGTGCTTGCCAACCTCAGCCATTCTGTGATGAGCTATGCCATGAAGGACACTGGAGGTCTTGATCTGCGATCAGCTTACTTCAGTTTAACAAATTTCCATGTTTTAGATGACTTGTGGTGACTCCCCAAAAGTTAATGCTCATAGTGTGTAGCAAATGCTTACAATTCCTGTATTGCTCATTCAGCTAATTCAAAGTACTGTGTGTTTGCCAGGCTAAATTTGCCAGCCCCCCCCAGCCCAAAGAGAGGGAGTCTGGCTATTTACAGATGATGAAAGTCAAATTATCCTGGTTATCTGGCTGATTCATTGAACTGACTTGCCCTTTCCAAAGCTCCATTTTACATATCAACTCCATGTTACATATCAGCACATAAACAGTTTTACACATCTTGCAAACCTAACTCATAAGGAGAGTTCCCCATCAGATACCTGTTCCCACTGCCATGGAGACATAGAAGAAATAAAATATATTTCTGTCCTGGTTTCAGCTGGGATAGAGTTAATTTTCTTTCTAGTAGCTGGTATAGTGCTATGTTTTGGATTTAGGATGAGAATAATGTCGATAACACACTGATGTTGTAGTTTCTGCTGAGCAGTGCTTACACAGAGCCAAGGCCTTTTCTGCTTCTCACCCCACCCCACCAGCGAGTAGGCTGGGGGGGCACAAGAAGCTGGGAGGGGACACAGCTGGGACAGCTGACCCCAGCTGACCAGAGGGATATTCCATACCGTATGGCATCATGCTTAGTATATAAACTAGGGGAAAAGCTCGCCGGGGGTCACTGCTCGGGAACTGGCAGGGCATTGGTCAGCGGGTGGTGAGCAATTGCATTGTGCATCACTTGTTTTGTGTATTCTTTTATCATTATTATTATTGTTGTTGTTGTTGTTATTATTTTTCCCTTTCTTTTCTATCCTATTAAATTGTCTTTATCTCAACCCACGAGTTTTACCTTTTTTTTTTTCCAATTCTCTCCTCCACCCCACTGCGGGGGGAGTGAGCAAACGGCTGTGTGGCGTTTAGCTGCCTGCCAGGTTAAACCACAACAATTTCCTAAAGAAGATGTCCACAGCCACAGCCTGAAACCAGCTATGTGGCAGTTACCAAGCAAGACTGCAGAGGAGAGGACAAAAGAAGATGCAGGTTTTCCGTGCGGGAAGGAAACCCAACAGTGCTCTGGCCTCCAGCGGGGATTTGAGCAAACCTCTTTATCAAGGGGCTGATCTCAGGTGAGCACTTTGGCCTAGCAATGTTACTTTTGCATTAGCTTTCCCAGGTTTAGGGAAATTCTAATATGACGTAGAAACTAAGTGCTGTCTGCTGGAAACTCCTGAGTTAAAGCACTAGAAGACAGAGGACATACTGCAAGTAAGACCGGTGAAAGGTCTTATTAAAGACATCACTCCTCAGGTGAGTCCCAACAGCTGGAGTAGCAATTCGGATGCAGTGAATTGCATTCAAAACAGAGCTAGCCCTCCACTCAGAGAGCTGGAGAGATAGTTTTGATTTACTTCTCATGTGTTTCTCTGCTTCTGCATGAGCACTTTAGATCTAGAGACACTGAATATGTGCTTTCTATAAACAAAACGGACTCTTCAGAAAGGTGGCTGTGGAGAATGACTTTTATAATTGATGCAAATGTATGCAAATATATGCCTGGAAATTGCTGGTCTTCAGTGGCAAGCTAAGAGTCTTGGAAGCATTATAGCATTTGTATTTGATTGCGTGTTTAATCAGCTTTTGAATACTATTCCGACATGCTATTCACAGAGTAAATATTTCTCTGTCTTAAACACAGAAGTAAATATTTTGCAGATTTGTGGGCTTGCAGGCTATGATTATTAATGACTATCTTCAGTGTAACTTTTAGCACTGACGTTCTTAAATATTTTAGTCAACAAAAACAGGCAAGCAGAATTTGTTTATTTTTTATCAAAAGTAATAGGAAAGTTGAACTCAGGGCAGGTGTGGCTTAGCCACCCGTATCAGGTAAGAGCAGATTCACTTTATAGAGCGAGTTTACAAAGGAAACATTAATTTCCTTATTTTAACGAATTTTTACTAAATAAATTGTTGTTCTTAATCTAGAATATCCCAGAAGAATAAAAACACATGTAAAAATGACATGTGTATTGGTGGGCAGAAAGAAACTCACAGCTGACATCTGGACAAAAACCTACCCCACCACGAGGGACGCTGGGAGTTCTCCCGGGTGATGCTGTGGCAGGGTCACAACCGGTGTACAACGCGGACGCAGGTGACCATAAAAGCACCGTGACAGGAATCAGCCGGCCATGGTTTCTTTTGTCTCTTTTCACACTTTGCACATTATGCTTTTACAAGTGCCTCAACCCTTTTAGCTGTTTTTGCTGGTTTAGCACTTTTCCTATCACAACATTTCATGTTGCCATTCCAAATCAATTCCACTCCTCTGCGCTGGATTCTCTCCTTTTCTGACCTTTTATTTTCAGAATGAATTAAGATATACACAAACAGGCATATGACTCTGGGAAAGTGTGTCCCCACGTACAGCTAATCAGCAATAGCAGCAGTACATTGAATTCACACTTGAAAGAAAAAAGTTAATTTAAATTAATTTTCAAGTAAAGCTATGCTTAGAAAACATTTTAGTTCACTTTTCAAGGCTATAATAAAGAGAGAGTAAGTACTTACTACTGTAGCTCTCTTATTATCCTCTCTCTCTAAAAAATACAAATTAAAAGGTACATTGAAACAACCATCAGAGGGTGCATATACACCATCAGTTTGGCTCGATCCCTATTTCAGTCTTAGGTCCTGGTACCGTAACTGCCCATGCTGTGTACATACCAGCTCTTCAACAGCAAGCTCCCACCGAGCTCCACTCTCTCCCCCTGAGGATTCAGCCCCAGCCTAAAGGATGTGGGCCAGATCTCATTAATTAATCTGAAAGGGCAGAGCTTCCAGCTCACAAAAATTGTATGGTTATACTCAAAATCTTTGTTGCCTAAAAGGGGAGGACTTACCCTTAAAATATATAGATGGATCCAAATGTGAAGGATGTTTCCATCTCTGCTGATAGATGTTTTGAGATACGAATTGACTTGCAAGGTATAAATCATTTTTTACTTGCTACTACAAAGCCCGTGAAAAAAGAATCAGAGGGGAAGGATTTAAAATATAAATGTGGTGATAATTTAAATTGCTGCGGTACCAATTCAGGGAAGCATTTTCATTCAGGGCAACGTTGCAAGTCTCCTTTAAAGTAGCGGATTTGAGGGTACATTTAAACATTTGCATAAACCAGGACATAAAAGACTAATAAGGTTTATAAACTATTTATACACTAATAATATTTATACACTACATTCTAGGACTGTAGAATATCTGGCTGTTAATAGAAGAATAAAACCCTGGAAACTTTGAGGTCAGCAATTTCCACTTGTTTATCAGTAGCACACACTAATGAGGCATCCGGAATTTTATTAGAATATTGAAGAAAATTATAGATACACATATTTTGTATATATGTAAGTCTATACATGCATATAAACATACATGCATATGAAAAAATAAGGAGACAAACAGGTCTCTCATGGTTGAAGATTTAAAGGGCTCACTGATTTCTTAAATGAACAGCTTGGTGACCTGAGCTGCTTGCTCTCAGCAGCTTGACAGCATCCACTCAGTCTCAAGCTGTAGTGATGGCTAGAGGTAGAATTTCAGTATAAAGAAAGGAAGAACCCAAAGAAATTGAAAATAATAATAAAGACAAGATCCTCAAGAAGGACTTGTGAGGTCCTGCACCTGGGTCAGGGCAACCCCCAGTATCAGTACAGGCTGGGGGATGAAGGGACTGAGAGCAGCCCTGCCGAGAAGGACTTGGGAATACTGGTGGAGGAAAAGTTGGACATGAGCTGGCAATGTGCGCTCGCAGCCCAGAAGGCCAACCGTACCCTGGGCTGCATCAAAAGCAGCGTGGCCAGCAGGTGGAGGGAGGTGATTCTGCCCCTCTGCTCCGCTCTGCTGAGACCCCACCTGCAGTGCTGCGTCCAGCTCTGGGGTCCTCAGCACAGGGAGGACATGGAGCTGTTGGAGCGGGTCCAGAGGAGGGCCACAAAAATGATCAGAGGGCTGGAACACCTCTCCTCTGAAGAAAGGCTGAGAGAGTTGGGGTTGTTCAGCCTGGAGAAGAGAAGGCTCCAGGGAGACCTTATAGCAGCCTTTCCGTACTTAAAGGGGGCCTATAGGAAAGATGGGGACAGACTTTTTAGCAGGGCCTGTTGCAATAGGACAAGGGGTAATGTAATGGTTTTAAACTAAAAGAGGGTAGATTCAGACTAGATATAAGGAAGAAACTTTTTACAATGAGGGTGGTGAGGCACTGGAACAGGTTGCCCAGAGAGGTTGTGGATGCCCCATCCCTGGAAACATTCAAAGTCAGGTTGGACGGGGCTCTGAGCAACCCGATCTAGTTGAAGATGTCCCTGCTCACTGCAGGGGGGTCGGACTAGATGACCTTTAAAGGTCCCTTCCAACCCAAATTATTCTATGATTCTATGATTTTGTGACGTATGATTTCTTACACCATCATGACTGCTGTGCTGAATAGATTAATAGCGAACCCCTGGCTACCTGGCTCTAGCTGGCTCTAAGCCAGGCCCTGGGTCTCACATGGTATCACATCAGTCAGATACAGAGCCAGGAGCTACCGCAGCTAGAGAACAGGAAACCCTGTTCAAAATCTCCTGGGTTTTACATGCTTATGCACACAATTCGTTCAGGCTGCGGGCAGGCACATGCGTAAGAACAGGATTCCTGGTCTATGTGTCTGACTGGTTTGAAAGAAGGCATTGGTCACCCTTTCATAAAATGCCAGGACCTTCTTTTCTGCACTGGTAGTGCCCGGAAGACCAGCCTGAGAGTCCACTTCTAACCCTGTACTTCAGTATGTCACTTGCCAAACTGCCCCAGATGCCTGGCTGTTAGCTGTTCTGAGCAGAGCTGAGGCTGGGGGAGATCAGTGGCATACTCAGGATGAAAGTTCAGCTGCAAATCCAGCATTTGGTAGTTTTTAATCCTAGGAACTAGGATCTTGGTTTTTTCCTTTTTCTTTTCTTTTTTTTTTTCCCCCTTGTATGGAGTTTACACTGCTCTCAGTGCAAGCAGCCACCAGGAAATACTTAAACTTCCTCACAGCCCAGAGCTCACTGCTGGAAAGCGAAAGGCTAAAAATGAGTCATATTCAGATTTGTCTATGCAATGGCCCAGATACCTCCCAGTCATATATTTCCACCTACAAATATCAAAAGCTGTTATATTAAAATTGAGCGGAAATTTTAAACTATAACAAGAAGCAATCAGCCAGGAGAAATGAACAGCCAAGAACTCATGCAAAAGTTATGAGAGAGTTATGATTTTGCAGTTGTGGTAGTTCTCATGATTACTGATCTAGCCACGACTGTATTTCTATGGCTATTAGAGAAAGAAACTCAAACTTGTCTTGTTTTGTAGACATCATTAAGAAGGTGCTTTGTCCAGCTACAAAGAAATAAGGTACAAGTTCTCCTATCACATAAAAGGAGATAGATAGAAATTTTCTCTTGGACAAGCTCACTGGCATGTATGTGGATTTATTTCACAATCTTGTTTCCCACGATTCAAAGAGTTTTACTCAGGTCAACAGGGAAGTGACATACCAAGTTGCATCTTCAAAATTTGGCTGTCTTTCATTTATGGCTGCCAAAAGACAGTGAAAACAATATTGTTATGCTAGAGGGGGAAATTAATTTCTCCACCCTGCTCTTAATTAAAAAAAATAAATTGTGGGTTAGTCATGTTTTTCTAAAGCAATCTGTTGTTGGACTGAAACCAAGACAGAATGCCATAAACTGAAAAGTAGCAATCTGACAATTGAGGGTTTGATCTTTCACTCTTAATGTCAGTGGAAGTTCCACACCCGTACTCCAAATTACGTTCTTTGAGCCCAGTTCAATACAACATGTTGGACAACACTTGCAGATAGACTTGTTCTGAAGTGTTCTGCTGAATAGAGGTAGTTTCACGGCTTTAGCCTATGTACACACCCCCACTGCTTTATCCTGTTTAGCACATCCA
The DNA here is from genome assembly GCF_035582795.1 of Mycteria americana. NCBI lineage: Eukaryota > Metazoa > Chordata > Aves > Ciconiiformes > Ciconiidae > Mycteria > Mycteria americana. The sequence goes on along the minus strand of NC_134365.1, from coordinate 153,184,397 downwards.
TAGATCTATATCCACAGATGTGCTGAACATCCATAAAGCAATGCTTAGAAGTATAGTCCGATCACAGGAAATGCCTCTTTTATAGCAAATATGAAATACAGTAAATTATAATAATGGGTTAGGGTAAAGAATCTGAATACAGAATCACAGAATTGTTGAGGTTGGAAGGCACTACTGGAGACCATCTAGTCCAACCCCCTACTCAAAGCAGGGTCAACTAAAGCCAGTTGCTCTGAACGCTGATCAGGAAGGGTTTTAGTATCTCCAAGGATGGAGACTCCAGAACCTCTCAGAGCAACTTGTGCCAGTGTTTGATAACCTTCACAGAAAAAAGTCTTTCTTATGTTTAAATGGAATTTCCTGTATTTCAATTTTTGTCCATTGCCTCTTGTCCTGTCACTGGCCATCACTAAGAAGAGTCTGTCTCTGACTGCTTTACTCCCTCCCTCAGATATTTATACACTTGAATAAGATCTCCCTGAGCCTTCTCTTCTCCAGGCTGAACAGTCCTAGCTCTCTCAGCCTCTCCTCATACGAAAGATGCTCCAGTACCTTAATCATCTTAGTGGCCCTTCACTGGACTCACTCGAGCAAGTCCATGTCTTTCTTTTACTGGGGAGCCCAGAACTGGACCCAGAACTCCAGATGTGTTTCACCAGTGTCGAGTAGAGGGGAAGAATCACTTCCCTAAATCTTCTGGCAATGCCCTTCCCAGTGCAGCCCCGGATGCTGGAACTATCATACAACTTTCTAATATTTACAGTATTAACATTCTACAGAAGCTGTTCAGAAGGTCAGTGTCTTCACACGCATTTGACTTTTTATACAGGAAAACCAACTGTTTACATATGCAACAGTTACATAACAGAATCAAAATAAAAGAAGACCTCTGCTCAAGAATGTACAGCTTAAAGAAAAATCCAGTCTCCTTAATAACAAAAATCATTCTTCTTGGAGCAACTGGGAAAACACACAAGCCCCAGTTATCTTTAGACAACAGCATCTCATAAAAATCAAACCTGATAGTCTAAGCTATTTATAGTACCTAAGATTATACAACTTAAGATAAAAGTCAGTCATCAAGGAAGAAAACTCTGCTCAGTTTCTCCAGTATATTTCTGAAGTTGTTTGATCTAGATAAGCCAAATAAATGTAATTAGTTGAAATAAAAGAATAAAACTGTAAATATGATCAGAAACATCTTTCTTTTGCTGGGAGCCCAAAACTGGATGCAGATATGGTACAACATGCACTAAGTAAAAGGGAATAATCACTTCCCATGATATAGGGCAATGCTTTCTGTATGCTTTCTTGGGTATTTCTACTGCAATCTGCAATGGAGACATGCCCTAAAGAGTGGCAGAGGCTGAAAATCTCTTTCCTTAGAGGTTTTCAAGACCTGACTGAACTGAGTCTTAACAAACCTGGTCTTCTCAGATAGCTGACTCTGCTTTGAGCAAGTGGCTGGACTAACAACCACCCCAAGCTTTCTTGCAACCTGAATAATTCCATGATTCGATGCTTCAGATGATTAGATTTCTTCTCTTGCAATATATATGGTGTTTGGAGACCTGAAACGCTATGCATTCCCATATTGAAAAGAAGCTCTTTTTGCGGCTTTGTTGTACATTTCTTACTTTATCTGTAACTCTGCTGCATCCAAAGGAGGAAGAAATATTCTCATTTGAAAGTGGAAATGCACTCAGAAAATTCATTGATGTTATTTATATTACAAATATTTTCTTCTTTTCCTCAAAAGTGCCAGCAAAAGATGAATAAGCTCTAGTATAACCATCTGAGGAGATTTTCAATTTTTGCAACCTGCCAAAATGGGAGATGGGAAAATGTATCAGTCTTATCCTATAGGATCTGAATGTCCTTTGTGTGTCATGGAATTAGTCCTATTCCTACTGATGTTCTCTGCAGCCTCTGGTACTCAAAGAATTAGGTTCATCTTCCCCTGCACCCCCAAAGTAAGTAAGGTACGGAATAGCTCCAGAAAGAGAGGTACCTCTTTAGCTTGAAACACATGGGCTTCCTTGAATATGCTTGCTTTTTGGATAATAATTCCACAAAGATGGAATGCAGAATTTCACATTATACTAAAGATTTATGAAGCAAACACAACTGAAAAGCTTTTAACAATTGGGAGGAATAGGAAGCTATTCTCTATGGAGAAGAAGGTGTTACAGGATAAGAAAAGCTTTTACAATCCAAAGCCAAACAAGATCCATTTCACTTCAGACTTCACTCCTTCCTCCCAAGTGTTTTGCAGAGCTTTACAAACAGAAAAATAAGTTTATCACAGAGTAAACTTGGGATGAAAACTCTAGAACTTAGGTTTGGAATCCCCGGTTTAATCAATTTTTTAACCAAATCTGTCAAAAGTGAAATTGCAAAGAACTTTCCTATGAAATTTTCCGTTAGGAAATAAGCTGGTTTCTAATTTAAATCATTTAGATAAGGCAGAAAAAGGATTCAAGAAACTGCGAAACTTCACACAGCTTTGTCTGTAAAGGCATAATCAACCTAGTATCCCTAGAGCATCATACTGTTTTCTTCAAGATTTTCTAAGTATCTGGTCTGCAAAGCAAACAAACTAATGCATTACACCAATATAGTTTAAGGAGTGAATTTAGACATAGTAGAACTAATTCAAAAGGAAGTATGAAACTCTCAATTTGATAACAACAAAAAATTCAAACAAATGGGGAAAGTTGAAGGATTTTTTTTCCCTTTGCTGTGCCTTCACACACACATAGTACTGACCTTCTACAGTAACTTCCAGCTCCACAACTCTCTTCATTATCCTCTCACAGTCCTTCCCCCTCCAGACAAGAACCCAAACATTGTAACTCCTGTTTATCTCACTTCCCAACCATTCCTCCACAATCCTTACCAACTGAAGTAACCATTCTCATCAAAATAAGACTGTGTCCACATGGTCCTTTTTCAGCAGTTTAACTATGCTGATTATAAAAGCCAATTAATGCTATGCCAGTGCATTTTTTGGTATGCTCAAGCCTTCACAACCAGCTGTGGAAATTGAAGCCAGTAGCCAGCAGGTAAAGCCACACTGAACTCTGTATATATTTCCACTGTTCAAGCCGATAATCCACAATGGCATTTATGATCTTCATTACAACGGAGCGGTTCCTCTCCTCTTAGTCTGAAGCAATGGAAGTGACATTGAGCACCAGTGCTCACCAGCTGCAGTATTGTAGGCAGGCAGAAGAATTTCATATAATACCACTTAGCCTTTTGACAGGTTTATCTGTGGATATACAGCTTAAGACAAAGTACATTTACCTCCTGGCATGTCATTGCCAGGCCTCTGGACAAGGGAAACCATGCGATGTCTAAGTGAAATGGCTTCTATCGCATTCACTCTTTGGTGAGCCAGGAGAGATTCAGCCTTGCACGTCTCCTCAGAGCTATCGCCCTTATTTCTGAGCATGTGGGTGCTCATACTACCCTCTGAGACCCCCGGTTCGTTTGGTAGCCACGTGTGTGTGTCAGTGTTTATGCCACAGGCAGTGTCTGTGTGTACGTGCCACAGCCAGGGCAGCCTGAGAAGGATGGCTGTCCTGAGAAGATAGCAAAAGAGGGCAAACTTACTTACAGAACAAAATCTTCCTCCTTAATCTGTGTTTGCACAAGGGGCTCGTCAGGGAGGATTCTCCATATCACCTTTCGTTGAACACAGTCTTTCAAATAATCTTGTAAGGCAGAGCCATCACCCTGACATCCCACCCCAGGCACCACGATGCTGCCTTGGTACAACAGCCTGTGTCCGTGCCGGGGTGTACCAGCGAGGCCACGGACCTAAGGCCTTTCCCGCATGGCAGCGGGAGAAGCTGGCTCAGGACCCAAGCCCCTGGCTTTCCTGTGCCAGAGATCAGGAAGGTCAACGGCAATGCAAAGAAACAGTTTTTAAAAGCCATTTTTAAAAGCAGTTTGCAAAGCCTCTCTCTTCTTATTTATTTATATCTGGAATGGCAGAGGCCAAAGATTGAAAGAGGGAAGTGTCATTAGGGAGTGACTGGAGACCAATAAATATTCTGCATTAGAAAGCAAACAAGCCAAAACAAGGTGCTTTTTGCTCTGTGAATATTCCCTGTAGGTCTCATTAACTGTCAGAAATTAAGCAAAGATATAAACATTTTCCAGAGTGGCTCTTGCTGCTGGGAGCATTCACATTGATGTCACCATTTCTGAAGTGATTCAGAGCAACTTGCAGGCAGCAGTCAGACGAACTTTCCACTGACAATAATACCGTCTGCTGTCATTTTACATTTTAATTGTGTTCCCTGGGCTGCAGCAGTGTTCAGCCCGTGTGACACCGTGTACCAAAGTGTCAGACAGAAAAGCCCAGGTGTGGCTTTTATGTTTGTTTTTGATGAGTTCTCACAGCGACCTTGCTCACCCTGGGGAGAAATGGGCCAAAAGCTGCCCTTTGTTGTTCCCGCTCTTTCAGCTCCGTCTCTGCTAGCAGCTTTGGGAACCCTCAGGTAGACAGTTACTGATTTGAGGACTGCGCCATGCTCTTTTTCAGCTCAGCTCTTCTGGCACCGGGGTAAGAGCAGAGTTATGCTGGAGCACCCCTTTTATTTCATATTCCATGCCTCTGAGGCACAGATACTCAAAAGCACATCAGTGGCTAATGCAGCCCAAAGAGACACCCTGGCAGTCCCAGGAGGTGCCCAAACGTTTTTAAAAAATCCAAATAAACTACAGAGGGTGAACACGCATGGGTCAAGTTGAACATAGGTATGACTACAGGAATCTATCCTCTGATAAATTCAGTCCCCCTGTGCTTACAAAATGAATACTCTTAATAAAATTGAGGGGCTACCAGCCCAGCTAAGAAACAGCTCAACAACTATGTTCTTTATGGCATTCAGCTCTTCTGCTTCTCACTGTACCTGGCATTACTGCTCCGTAGGGAAGCTGATCATGAATAGTTTTGATCATGAATAGCGAAAGGAGAACAGCAGGATGAGGAACAAGAATCTAGAGCACAGAGTCACTGTGGATAAGATGAAACCAAACAAGTTTGTTGCTGATTCGCCATTTCTCAACTTGTTTCAAAAAGCAGGAATATTAGCGATCTACACATTTTTAAAAGGAAATAAAACGTATACGCTGAATTACATGAGTGTGGCAGTAGCCCAATTAATATGCCAACTCTGCTATATCAATCTATCTATTATAAACAATAGAAAAACTATCTCTCTGAACAATATAATCAAGTCTATCAATGAATGTTCATAACAGTGCTCAAAGAACCTATTAAACAGGACAAAAGCTGAATCTAGAAAGGTCTGCTCTTCTCTTGATGTGGGCACCATGCTCTCACCAATCCTAAGGAGAACTGTGTCCCCCGATAGCTTGGCTGCATTTTGGATTTACCATTAAGAGTCATATTGTCAAGATCAGTAATTCTTCTGTGAAAGAACAATTTAACAAACTTTGTGTAATTGGCTTTTAACTTGGAAGAGGGTACCTGAGTATAGCTGCAATCAGGAGTTTAGAGCAAATACCAAAGGAAACGGACAACTTTGCCTACAATCTCCATTAGCTGCCAAGGGATTGGTCTTGGTTTTGTCTGTTTGCAGCAATGAAGAAGTGAGCAGTGAGAATTTTCTTAACACTTTAAAATCTAAAAGAAGTTTGCAGTCCAATTTTGTTTTCAGAATCCAAGCCAGAGCTTTATAAATCCCTATTCTAGTATGGCTTCATAAATAATAGAGCTTTAAAAGTCCTATAAGCTCCATTCTAAAATAGCTTGGAGTGATTTCTTTCAGAACTGAACCTAATTGGATATGCCAGATGTTCCCTCAGCATTTTTTCCAGCACAATTTAAACAGGTAAGAAAAAAACCTGTGGCCAGAAGCTCAAAGCAAAATGAATAAGATTACTGCAAATTAAAACATAAAGTTTAACCTGGTCACTCTTTTTGTTGCTCCAGCTATTAAATAGAAAAAGACCTCGGAGACAAGCAGGAAATCCCATGTTGTGGTTGGAAGAAATCCAGGCATGTGGAGTTTACCTACATATAATTTGTGTAAAATGGAAATTTAATCCATTCTCACTGCCCAGCTTCGTATACACCAAACAGATGAGTTTTAAGATACCACTACGTCTGAGGAAGGCACCCATTGGTCACCTCATCCAATATGGCTACGAACTGCTCCTTCATTCTCACTACATGTAGATTTATGAGAAAGATTGTTCATATACCCTTTCTAATCCATTAAGTAATTCTATATAGGTCCAAGAACATGTCTCTTACAATAGCAAAGATGTAGGGCTCAGGGTTTTCTTGGGAGCGGTGGTGGAGATGGTCATGATGAAATCCCATGCTAGGAAAATAGACACTCGCATTATATTGCCTCACCTCAGGGACAGGGTGTTGGGAGGAAAAGTCAAGCCTCAGTCATATGCAGCTTATTATTTATTCACTGGTAGACTAGTATGCACGTTCAGCAGTGAAAAAGCAATCTGGGTAGAAATAGAAAGCAGTAGTATACAGGCACGTGTATATGAAGATACTGGCCAGGGGCAACTCTAATTTAGAAGCGTTAAAGCAAAATTGTATTATTTTTTTAACATATCCGCAGGGCTACAACCTACACCACCAAGTAGTGCAGCACAGGAGGCACCGATGAGTACGTGACACCAGTTGTGCCTGGCTCCCTGTATGGGGTGTCACTGGGGGGTTTTGGTGGTGGGCTTGGGGGGCCTGTGGGAGAGGACTGTGGGGGAGGCAGCCCTGAGGTTGACTGCTGGATACATTTTTAAACTGGTAAGAGTCTGTATCTTGCTTGTGCAAACAGGTGGAAGTTACACAAAAAACCTGCTATGCAGAGCATGACGACTGTGATGCCTCTTTTGCTTGAACCCTTAGGTAAATACTTTGCACTCTCAAGGCAAGTTTGACTGGCAAATCGCCAGGTACCTCTGAAGGGCTTTTTTCAGGCAGTATGTTCTCAGTCACACATTAAACCAGAGTACAGCAAAATGTGTAACCATAAGGGATGTGCTCTCTTCTCCACCTAGAAATGCCCAGCTCAGTACATAGGGCTGGAACGGTCCTGTGGTATTGCCTACCCCTTTGTCTTGTTTCTTCGGGATTTACTTATCACACAGCTCACATTGCACGCAACAGTAGGCTGTCAGGACAGTACATTATTGGATATGCTGCCTCCAGAGAAAGAAAGTAGTAGAAATAAAGATTTCAGCAGGATCAAATTCTCATTATTTGGAAAATGTAAATCAAAGCAAGTTGGCAGAATTGAAAGCAGACATAGCAGAAGGAATGCTGCACTCTATAAGACTTGCCTCTCCCTCAGTAGCTAGCCACACAGCCCTTTCTTCTCAATGCATTCATCCCCATCTTTCTTCTTGCTGGAGGGGAAAAAAGGAAGGAAGCTACTATTAAAACTCTTGTGCCAGTAGAGGTAGGATCAATGGCAGAGTCTAGTACCAGACACCTATTTATTGACTACAGATGGAATGAGTCTACTAGAAGTCCAGCATGACCTATATAAGTAGGACCTGAGGTTACCAAACACTAGCTAATGATGAGGTTTGTTTTGGAGCCCCAAAATCACAAATTATGTGTGATAAATCTAACCCTAACTCTTGTTAAAGTCTTCCAGATCCCTTTCAAACTTTCTGTAGCTAAGTAACAAATAGCCAAAGATCTCTTTCATCCTCTTGTAGACTAGAGATTGGAAGGGAAACCATCCTTCTCCTACCTGAACAGGATGAAGAAATGGGCTGACTGGAATCTCAGGAAATTCAACAGGACCAAGTGCAAGGCCTAGCATCTGGGGTGGAACAATCCCATGGACCATTGCAGGCTAGGGGCCGACTGTCTGGGGAGCAGCTCTGCACAAAAGGATGCAAGGGTCCTGGTGGACAACAAGCTAAACATGAGCTAGCACTGTGCCCTTGTGGTGAAGAAGGCCAGCCACATCCCTGGCTGTATTAGCAAGTAGCCAACGGGACCAGGGAAGTGATGCTTCCGGTATTCAGCACTTGTAAGACTGCACTGCAGTACTGTGTCCAGTTTTGGGTTGCCCAGTACAAGAAGGACATGGATGTCCTGGAGCAAGTCCAGTGGAGACCACCAAGCTGATCAGGGGCTGGAGCACTGGACATATGAGAAGAGGCTGAGACAGCTGGCTCTGTTCAGCCTACAGAAAAGATGGCTCAGGGGAGACTTTATGACTGTCTGCAACTACCTGATCAGAAGACAGAAGATGGAGTCAAACTCTTCCCAGAAGTGCACAGCGATAGGATGACAGACAACAGGCACAAGTTGCAACATGGGAAATTCTGAATAGATATTAGGGGAAAAAACTTCCGTGAAGGTAGTCAAATACTGGAACAGGTGCCCAGAGAGGCTATGGGATCTCCATCCCTGGAGGTGTTCAAGACTCAAGGGGACACAGCCCAGAGCAGCCTCATCTGAGTGGACCTCTGAGAAGGGGGTTGAACTAGATGACCTCCAGAGGTCCCTTCCAAACTAAAATATTTGGTGACTCTGTGTTTCTATGAAAGCTTCTATACACAGGAAAACAAGAAGAGGATCTGGAAAATTTCCAGCTACTCTGTAAGGTAAATGCTGGAAACACAACTCTGTCGTGCCTGAAAAGTGATTCTAAGTGTTGGAGAGGGAATACAAACATGCAAGTGTTCTACATAGCAGAGAAACACAACACTTGTAGTAATACATCAGAGAGAGAATCTGAATACAGATAAATGAAGAAAAGATTTTGCTTTTAACCTAACAAAATACACAATACTGGTCACGATTTTCTTCAGCTTCTGTCCCAGTACTGAACATACCAATTTTTCCATGTTTTTAAAATTAAATAAAATAAAATAAAAAGAAATTGCTATCATAGAAAACTATGAACAGGAATACTTCAAATGTTAACATATAAAATGGAAAAAAAATAAAATTGTAAATGATTGAAAAGGGTAATAGAAACCTAAAACATGAGAAATGAAACAAAGAATGTTTTGAGTCATAACTAAAATCAGTTCTTATCAAAAATTGGTCGAAGATGTTCCCCTTTTGATATACATGTCTTCTTTTAAAGAAAACCTATTTACAAAGGCCCTGGAATTAATGACATTACATTGTTTTGTACAACAGCACAACTGAATTCTCCAACTTGCAGCTAGCAGTATATTTTTGGCAAAGCAAAACCTGTAAAAAATGAGTTTAATAACATATACCTGTCACTTTTCTAAAAGATGACTTCTCAGTAAATAAAAAGGTAGACATACTAATATTTATGAAGTGGCAGCAGCACAAATTTGACAGCCCTTTATCACATTGTTGCTGACAAAACTATTCAGTCATCCTGTTTTAAAAACATTATATTGAAATACGACATTCCATTTCCTTTCAGGTGAATGATGAAATGATTCTGTTTAACATCTTTTTGTACTCTATCATGAAGCAGGTCATACTTCTCCTGCACACCTCTGAAGAAGGACAAATACATAATTATATGTAGGTAACATTTAAAAGTACGATAACTAATAAAGAGAGTAGAACAGATGTGCCTGCTGCAGTAGCTGCTCTTTACCACTAAATGATGGGGAGAGAGGCCTGCAATTGTTACAGAAGCTAGATGCCCAATTTACACAGTACTTCAGAGTATTCAGGATGCAAATCCCTTAGGAACTCTTGAAAATCCCCACCTCATTCTTTAGAAGTTCTATGTCTTTTCTGGAAAACCAAACTAGAGGCAGGGTTTGGGATAGCTACCATAAAAGTGGCCCAGCTCCCACTGACCCTTCAGTAATTGTACAGCACATTGGCCAGAGATGCTAGGAATGGAGAAGAAACAATAAACGTAATTTCAAATGAAAATTATTCAAATGAAAACAATAGAAAGCTGAAGCACTGAAAGAGTTTACAAAACAATAGCAAAAAATCTGGGCTTTTTTAGCTTGATCTATTGTTAATATTCCCCATATTTATGTCCAGCCATCACTCAGATTTGTCCACTCTGGTTTACACCATCTTTTTATATTTTGCAGTCATGGCAGAGTTGTGTCGTCCAGGAAAAAGAAAGCTTGGAAAAAAAATAATGTTTACAGAGACAATTCATTTGTAGGTTGGCAGAACCTTCTTGTGTCAAGCCTCGTGTGTGACGACAGTCGTGCAGTGCCAGCAGTGCGCCTTGGTAGATACTGTTTTCATAAGTGAAGCCAGTTTAGTGTAGGTTCTCCCACCGCCTTCCTGTCACCTGACTATGATTTACCCTTCATCATGCCTAATGGTGTGTTGTCATGTTTTCTGTTACATATGAGAAGCTGCTTCTTTCCTTTTCAGAGGTGGGGTCACAGTCAGAGAAAAAAGAGTTTGATATCTAGTGAAGAAAGCAATAGGTCCAGCAGTCTTCCACAGGAGATGAAGAGTGGTTCCACATTTGAGAGAAGGTTGCTGTGCAGTATAGGTCTGCACTAACTTCACTTTTTGTGACAGAGAATGGCACAACGGTTAATGTGTTTCACAAGATGGCATCCTGCAGACCTTTGCTGCTCATTCCTTGTGATGCTCAAGGACAACTGTGAGGATAACACCGAGGGCAAGACCAGGCATTTGCAGCAGGGGCAGGTGCAAGGGGGCTCAGAAGCTGAGGTCACTTGCTGAAGAAGGCAGTGGAGGACTAAAATACCGTCAAGCAGCTGAAGGAACTGAATATGGGATGATAAAAGAAGTTATTGGGATGATACAAGTTATGGGATGATACAAGAAGTGGGTAATAGCCCACAGGAAGTGGGCTATTACCTAATTTCCTTGTCTAAAAAATAGGTGTCCACTCTGAGCTGGCAGTCTAAACATTTTCTCTAGTCAAGAGAGAGCAACTGGCACCTCCACAGGGCAACTCCTTCTAGCTATTTTAGACACTTGTCTTGAGATGATTAAGAACTGCTGTGATGACTAAGAAGATTAGCTGCCCAAGTCCAACTGAGATGGGTCCCTCCCTTTTTCGTGCACTGAAACAGGAGAGGCAGCTTCGTGGTTACACTCTGCAATAGGTGCTGGCAGGGCAGCCTTCCCGGACAGCCTCTCCGTGGAGTTTGGAGCTTCCTGCCAAGCATTTGAGATAACACTTTTGTGAGGGCCCTGCTGTCTGAGGAAAGAAAATGACAAACAGCTCCCCCAGATGTGTGGTCTCTTCTGCAAGAATCACTCTGACAAGCAAATAGCCTGTTAAAATTAAAACTCCCACTTGACAATGACTGCTTTACGGTGTCGGCGGTGTTTTAACAAACTGCAAACATGAAGATGCAAAGCGAATTTTGCTTAGTCTGCCTGTCAGCAGGTCAGAGGGGCCTCACGAGGAGAAGAGAAAGGCTGCCTTCAGTAGGAGAGGGGTAGGCAGGAAATCCTGCATAGAGAATGTAAAACATCAGTCAGCCCATGCAGACAAGGCTAGGCAAAACTGTGCCCCATGTTTGTTCTGGTTTTCCTTACAGCAGAGAGACAGACCCCGGCACAGTCAGGCTACACGCTACGAACACTGAGGTCAGTGAGGAGAGATTATATCCAGTTACGCAGATAACTCGATGTGCTGCTTTTTGCTGGGGAAAAAAGTCCAGACAAGGTAACTGGTGAGGGGCAGCATCCTCCTGGCAGGCCCCCACCTGCCCCCAGCCGGGGCGGAACCCAGCAAGTTCTGGTGCGGTCACTTCCAGTTCATCTGAATCTTGCTCTTCTTCCGAATAAGATTTCTTTTCCTCTTGGGTGGTAAATCCTGAATTTCCATTTGGAGGACTTGGTCAGTGTCAGGGAGCAGCAAGGGCCAGCAGCTCCACAGAGGAAGGCAAGTCATGAGCCGAGCCTAACAGCAAGTCATCCAGAGCAGCGACCTGGCCAGCAAGGAGCCAGGAAGCCGAGCCAGCAAGTCAGGGTTCGGATCAGGTCAGGAGACACTGACCGGTGTCAGACATCGTCCAGTGATCATCCAGCAAGTCCACAGTGATGAAGCAGCTCCAAGGTGAAGCCAGAAAGCCAAGCCCGCAGGTCTGGGTCAGAAGCAAGCTGATCTGAGACCAAGCGCAGACACAGCAGCTGCACAGATGTGACAGTAGCAGAAGTGCCAGCAGTAAATCCTCAGCTTAAAAGCAGCTCCCAAGGGAAAGGAGGGGCAGGTCCTTGCTTCTGGCTTTCTTCACAACAGGTGACCAGGGTTCACATTTTAACTCTTCAGAGGAGAAATGTCTTGTTCTCTCACATGCAAACACAAACACACAAGCACACGCGAATACTCAGTCACACATTCCTTGCAAACCCCCAAAGCAGATTTTTCTTCACTTAGTATGTGAAACTCACAACGGAGGCTCACAAAGATAAATAACGAACTCTATACATATTTTCTTCACTGTCTGGAACCATCTTTGGTCAATGACCCATCAGTAAGCATATACTCAATTTTAAGCACGGATGGTCCTAGAAACTTCCGTACTTCAAGGTTTTATCCAGGTTTGAAGTCTCAAAACAATTATGCCTGGAGCTCCCAAAACAAAGGTCTCTCTTTTCTGTGGATCCAGAGTACACAGACTGGTGGAACTGGATGTAAAGCTAGAAAACTGTCCTGGTTTCAGCTGAGATAGAGTTAATTTTCTTTATAGTGGCTGATATGGGGCTATGTTTTGGATTTGTGCTGAAGACAGTGTTGATAATACAGAGATGTTTTAGTTGTTGCTGTACTAGTCAAGGACTTTTCAGCTTCCCATGCTCTGCCAGGTGCAGAAGAAGCTGGGAGGGGGCACAGCCAGGATAGTTGATCCAAACTGACCAAAGGGCTATTCCATACCATATGGCATCATGCTCAGTATATAAAGCTGGGGAAGAGGAAGGAAGGAAGGGGGGACATTTGGAGTGATGGCGTTTGTCTTCCCAAGTCACCGTTACGCGTGATGGAGCCCTGCTTTCCTGGAGATGGCTGAACACCTGCCTGCCCATGGGAAGCAGTGAATGAATTCCTTGCTTTGCTTTGCTTGCGTGCGCGGCTTTTGCTTTACCTATTAAACTGTTTTTATCTCAACCCTCAAGTTTTCTTGCTTTTGCTCTTCCGATTCTCTCCCCCATCCCACCGAGGGGGAGTGAGCGAGCGGCTGCGTGGTGCTTAGTTGCCGGCTGGGGCTAAACCACGACAAAAACTCAAAAAAGAAGCCTGCCCAGTGTTGTACCACTGCAGTTTGCATCAATACTGTTTCCATTCAATCTCTGAACAAACAAATGGTAAATAAGGTGCTGTCTTTTTAGGAAGCTCTGATGCATTAAGCAGTCTTGGCTGGAAGTATTTTGTTAGAGGCATTACATGACAAGCTTTCCGGTTGGTTCTGCAGAACCAAGCTTCTACATCTTTAAGCAACTCTTGCTTATGTGAATGCCTCTTTGTTCTATTATTTGTTTGAGTAGTATTATTAAAACTTTTAATATTTCTTCCTCTCTGAAATGTCTGGGTACAGCCTGAAGATTGTGGCACAGCTAGCAAAATGGATTAACCAAAAATATCCAATGTTTTAACCATTCTGAAGAACGTAACTTGCAACATGCAAAACTGGATGAAACAGCAAGAAAACCACAATCTGATTCAAACACCACCAACTTCTTCACGCCCACAGTATCTGAATAGGTTTTGGCTGCAATGTTGGGACTTCCTCCTAGGAGAATGCTGTTGTTTTAAAATACCCTTTTGATTGGACTTCATAGAATGTTGTTATTGTTATTGACATTTTGCTATTGAAAAGCTTCATCATGAAAAGCAGGTCTTTCTGTCACATATGGAAGGACCATGCAGATGTCACACATGGAAGGACCATGCAGAGATGTGAAGATTTAATTAAGTTGCAGTTGATTGTAAATATAAGCCCAGCAAGATGTTGCTCTAGCACTTAAGGGCAAAGACAACAAGGGAAAAAAGTGGAATTAATCTGATATAGAATAGGTCTTTTTTATTTCCAGATTTACTCTTGTAATTTGGGGAACTATAAACAAACAGGCACAACCATTATAAAGGCTACGACTGATTTTCTCTAACCGTAAGATAGATACTCACAAAACCAGTAAGAAACACATCCAGTTTCCTAGTAAGCCAAGAAAAAGAAAAAACGACTCTGAAAATGCTCAATTCACTTGCTAAAAAGACTGACATACTTTTCAGAAAAACTTAATTGCTACTTTATTGATATTTATCAGGCGTACTAATGTGATGGGCTATATGCTGAGCTGATACCAATGGGGTACAGCTCCACTGCCTTGACCAGCACTATTTATGCTCAAAGATTTGGACCACTTTCTTTTTGTTATTCACAAAAATATCAAGCATTGGAACTCTTACTATAGCAAGCCTTTCTGTAACTAGTAAGTATGCCAGGTGAGCAACGTTAAATAACAGCCTATGCTACCTTAATTATGCAAAATACAGTGCTGGGTACTGTGAGCTGAAAGTGAGAATCATGATTACATAGGTCTTCATATAGGATGATGATGCTATGCGTTGTGAGACTAGCTTTTTATAAATCTTGCTCCTCACAAACCATTCTGTTTTGACTGTGAAAGGTTAACCGTTCTTATTAACCATTTGTGCTAGACAGTTCATTACTTTATGTTATTACCCTAACAGCTACTCAAGGCAGAAATGGCACAGGTGCTTTATTCTGTATTATAATAATCTTACCATTCCAGATGTCAAAATCAATCATTCATGTGTACTCTGGGTGATTGCAATTGATTGACTCAGGTAGGGATTTTGAAAATGCGCTCAAGAGCTCAGTCAAAAATAGATTTTGACGATACATTGCTTATTTATAAAGCACTTGTCACAGCTTTCAGGATGCTGTCCAAATACCTTAGAACAATACACATTCAAATCAACCATAAACACTCAAGGAATATTTAAGTTTCACCCTATAGATATTAAGCTGATTCATTTGAAAAAGTAAATAAATTAGAAATTATCATTAGAAGAAAACCAAAATCTTTAGCCAGAATTCACTCTGGCACTTCTTATGCAACAGAATTTCACAGGATTGATTTAAATAACTTCAGTGCAGTGTGAATTACTACATGCATCAGGCAGATTTTGGTGGCTGATACTGAAGACTGAACAGTATCTTGGGAATAGCTGGTACAGGGCTTACATTCCCCATCCTTGTTGGCACATTCTGGCTTAAGAGCATGTGCTGCTTTTCATCCACTCTGCACTTTTATACACATAATGCAAATTCTGGTCCAAGTCTGACACAAAATTTCTGCCTCCCATCCAGGCACTCTGATCTGCATTCTCTCCATTGGCAAAAGGGACAGGATAGGAGACGGACTGTACTGTGCTAATCCTTGGGCTTCCCTGAAAGATGGGTTTTGGACTTATGTTTGTGAATGAAATGACACAGATTTCCTCCCATGGTTCACGAAACAATTTTAGTTAGGATAACAGCATGAGCAAGAACAGAATTTGCAAGAAGTAAGGAGTGCAAAAGTCTCATGTAACGAAATACAGCAATGTACAGCAAAATACCAGAGCACTAATACTGGAGATGTTAAGTGAGGTGAAAGAATAAATCTCATAAAGCATAACCACAAACATTCTGTCTCTGGTCTGGCAGATAATTATCTCTTCTCTTCTCCCTTTGGACCCTTGTCTAGCAGTAGATACTATGCAAAGCTTGCAATACAAGGTACTGTACAAAGATCACGCTAAAACTACAGCTCCAGTGAAGCACAAGAATTTTTACATCACTAAACTACGTGAAGTGAATCAGATGGAAAACAAATTAAAACAAATTCTTTCAGCACACTGATGGGTTCATACATTACCCTCCTGACTGATGCTGAGAAATGTTGAATTGTAAATTCTATTTGTCTTCACATTTAGATCTGTTTATGGTTTCACTGTACATAAAGTTTTTCACGGAGAGAAAGAAATACTGGAACTGCACCTTTTAAGAGTTTAAATTTTGTATTGTAAGCACACATAAAATCAGAACAGATTAGCTCTGACATGGCTCTGAGATGCCTTATTGCATTAGAGGGTTAGAATTTTGTAACCAAGGCCATGTGGGCAAAGTTCTCTTGATTTTAGGCTCCCTGTGAGCACTGGGTTTGGCACATTAACTATCCAGTCTCAGCAAGATCAGGAACAAAACCAAAATGAAATGTACAATGAGATAAACCGTAAGGTCTTTAGGCAGATAAACTCCCATCTGAAGGTCCCTTCAGATACAAGCGCAATGCTGCTTGTAGATACACAAAGATTAATTTTTCTGCAGTATTTCTTCCTCCCCCACCGCTCCCCTTGGTAACAGCATGTAATCAACTGTATAAACTAGGGAAGGGCCTATTTTTAGTGTGGTCATCTAAGGAAATAAAGTTGTGGAGTCATGTTGTGTGTTTGGTGCTCCCATTAAGGGGTGGTTTTGCTCTCCATTAGGCAGCAAAAATTCCCCTAGTCAGGGTGAGGAAACAGGGGACAAACACACTGGAAACTGGGCTACTTCAGTTCTGTTGTGCACAGAATTACTTGCTTCTCATGTTTTCATTGACAGATGGTCTTCTCAGACACAGTTTTCATCCTGAACGAGATGACTGTAATACTTCCGCCTTTGAATAGTTAATTAGAACTCCACCACTGAAAAATACCTTTTCCTGTGCCCCTTTGGGAGCTGAATGACTAAGGCTGCCTTTGGACCATGTCCCTGGGTTTCTCTCCCTGAGGCTTTCTACACCTCCAAATCATCCCGAAGCTGCTATGTTCTCCAGAAATTACAAGCTGAGGTGAAGAAAGAGTCACCACAGCACAAGTCAAAGCAAGACTATCTAGTCCTCTACGTCGATTTCTGACACCTCAGGGAACCAAATTGTTATGTGCAATCTGGGGGACAAGTGGCTACCTTTCTATCAGGCTGTGCCCCCAAATCTGCCCGGAATGGTTGATGTCCTATGAAAGCTTGAATCTCCCGCAAGAGAATTATTCAAACTTCACGTCACATTTGTATACTCATCTTTTTACACAGCTTGTTTATTCAATCAGTCAAAGTATAGTTCGCTAAAGAAAGACATACTCTTTAATCTCTTACGATCTTTCATGGTCCAAGCCCTCTGGGGTTTCCTCAAAGTACCGTGTGACAACTGTGCTATGTGCCACCTCACAACCTATGCTTATGTGTCCTCGTGTGGTAAAAGTGTACTTAGCACAGTCCCTGACAGTCACACCTTTCTATAATGCTTATCGCTGACATGCCAGGGCCCTCTATTCACAGCAGCTTTGCTGCTGTCAGTCACTGGCAGAAAGATCACACTCCAGGAGCAAATACTTATTTCGCCATGAGGCAGCATGGAGAGATTCATTTCTTGCGGGTTTGTATGACAGTTCTCACCGCCTAAACCACTGTTACGACAGCGTTGGCCATCTGAGAGGGACCTGTATGTCTTGCCTTTGCAATGGCCCCTCTGGGTGACTGCAGAGACACAGAGGTACTTTCTTTAAAAACACTGACTACTTGCACAACTGCACCCCATTCATTCCCAGCAAGGGGACCCCTGAGCTGTGGGCACCGAGCAGGACATCTACGGCACTAAAGACACTCTCTCATGCCACTCTCCAGACAGTATGAAGAGGGGCTCCCAGGCACGCCGTGCCTGCCAAGATTCCTGCTGAGTAGGGGACAGACGGGCTTTTCCCTCCTCTGCTCCGCAGAGAGACAGGCTCGCTATGGCCAGGCAATGCAGTGCTGCAGCCCCCGCTGCTGTCACCTGGCGTGCCACGTACAGCAGGTCAGGGGGTGCTTAGAGCTGTCCCCTCACGTGGCACCGTTCGCCAGGCGTGCTCCCGGCCTCCCGAGCAGATGCAGCTCTGACTCCCGTTAGAGGGAAAATCTGGAAAGCCTTCAAATGGATGTTTTCAGACCACAAGAGACCTACACAACTAGTATCTTTGAGTGAAAGAGAAAGATGGTTTCTTAAGACGGTCACCCAAAAGTAGTTCTCCTCGTTGCTCTGCTCTGCAAGCACTCTGCCTCCCTCAGGAAAACAGAGGTACTAATGAAACAAACTCTTTGTAGTCCACTTAGAAACACAGCTGGGCAGCCTTCCCGCCAATGCCAGGAGCACTCGCCTGCTTCCAGTTGCATAGCAGCTCTTGCAAACCCCAATGAACCCCCACTCAAAACCATGGGAATTACTCAGTCCCTCTTCGGGGTACTGTTCCCAGGCAGTAATTCCCTGTCTGCAAGTACCAAACCTGTACAGAAGACACAGAAAGGCAAATGGGGCAGCATCAATATGCGAAAAGTCGTGTACTACCTATAAAGAAGCGATAAATGACGCTCTCATCTTTATGGTAACTTTGACTCGGCCCCTTGCCCGCTGCAATGAAAGGAAGCATCCTTTCAGCACGTCACCCCTCGGGCCCATTTTCTCTCTCCCTTGTCTGCCCTTTTGACTCGGGTGCCAGAAGAAGGCCCTCAGATCAAGCCACCTCCACCTCCTCAGTTCAGCCGGGGCAGCCCTGTCCCTCCCTCCCCACCAGGACGGGAAGGTGGCCGCTGGCGGAGGGAATGACGTGTCTAGTGACGCGTACCGCGCTATGAGGCACCCGCCGCTGGCTTACTGACCCCTGCGGTCAGACCGCCTGAGAGGGGGAAGCACTTAAATTCAAGCGACTGCTCCGTTAATTTGTTGTTACCCTAGCTCTGTTAAATGAAATGCGGGTGCTGATATTTGCTAGCGAACACACATTCAAAAATTATTTTTGCTAATATTTGCTAATGAACGTACATTCAAAAAAATACCCTGCAGCCACTATTAATTTATAGTTACCAGGTAAAGCATTCATTTGTTCATGATGTAGATTATTGGGGGTGAATGTGTGTATATAGGTATGCGTGTGGACTTTACATGCGTATAAGTAAATACAATATGTAAATGAACTACATTGTCCAGTTTAGTCATTGAGTTGGCTTTGTCTCATTTCAGAAAAAATGAGAATTGATAAGATTAGAACACAGGAAACAATTAACAATGGTAACAATTCAGAATAATAGCTAAGCCTTCTGCATATCTTGAAAACACTGATGCCAAAGTGAGCATTTGACTGCCACTTGATTGCCACCAGTCACGTGCACTCCAAGGAGATTAGCATTAAAAAAATCTCCTTTTGTAAAAAAATATATTAGATTACAATTATGATTATGATTACAACTACAATTTAGATTTAGATTTAGATTTAGATTTAGATTTAGATTTAGATTTAGATTTAGATTTAGATTTAGATGAGTCCAAGGAGCACAGCTGTATAAACAGGATAAAGCCAGAGGTGATATCATGAAAATAAAATGCAAAATACAGCAACATTCTGCTTTTCATAAAATAATACAAAAATGCTGTGCTAGCCAGCTAATTACCACTTCATTTTTTCCTGAAGTGTTTTCCCACTCGATAGTCCATTTGTTCTTTTTAAGCTACCACTTCAAATGTATTCAATTATATGATTGCATTTGTAACGCATATAGTAATGCAGTTGGCATTAAAGGAAAAATCATGTTCAGAACAAAAGTTTTAATTAGATCGAAATAAGCATTATAGTGCCACTAGTTATTTCAAAAGGCTTTTGAATCATTAAAGGTTAATTGTCAACATACCACTGACATGATTAAAGGGAATAAATATGTCACATTGACTTGGTTCAGCAATAACCAACTAAGTAAATCCTAAATTATTGCACTCACTCTAAATCAGCCTGGTTATTGAAAGTGGGTTCTTAAAACACTATGACAAAATTATCTGCCCGTGTCCCAGAGATTATGGTAATGTTGTTCTAAATAATTGGAATACTAAATATCTGAACAAGCTGTCAATATACGAAGGTATTGCACTGATTTAGCAAAGCCCTTGCTAAGTTGGGAAATCCCATGTGGTTTGAGTTCTTTCTGAGGCATTTTGCTTACATGAGGACAAGTTATTCAATCTGCCACAGAGCTGAGCCCCAAAACTCTTGACAGTGTTTAATTTGGATGTGGATGTTGCATCACTGAACTCAACTTTCTTTTTTCAAAGAAATCCTGAAATTATGCCTAGTGCTGCTGAGATGACAAAAATTGCTGTTTCCAAATATTCACATTAGCAGCTGATTCTCTTCACAGAGAGGCAGGGCCTGGCAGCGCTGGACAGCAGGGATCAGACAGGTCTCAGGCTCTTCAGCTGGCACCATCCTAGCTGCTGTGTCTAAACTGAGCACCCAAAATGAGGGGATGTGACTGCGGGTACACAGCAGCCACCCCAATAATATCAGGATTGTCCTAGACACCTCTAGAATACGGTTGATTTAAAGTATCGCCCCCTTCAACTTAATGAGGGAGAGCATTTCTCCCATCATTGGGATTGGTGGGAATTTCTTAAGCATGGGAGATAGTCCTTCAGGTCCCCTTTGTGCAAGCAGAGGGAAAGAGGCGCTTGCAGGTGGAATGCATCCCCAGCTGGAGGTGACAATCTTCCTCCCTGGACTACAAGGGGAACTTGGAAAAAAGACTAGACATTTCACTTGTGGATTGCTAAAGTTAGCTGAGAAGATTACCGCTTTGTGGGTCTAACCGGGTCTAACGCGATGCCTCTAACTCATATCATGAGCAGACTGGTGTCGGATCAGCATGCTCGGCAGAGGCAGGCAATTCTCTCGGGGGTTGCTGTTCCTTGCTGGTGCTCAGGAGGACTGCAGGCACTGAGTAAAGCAACTGACTGGCTACCGCTGCCAGCCCAACATCTGCACGCGGGGCTGTGGGTTCCCATTTCCCCACAAGAAAAGCCCCAAGGACCAAACAATGGGAAGGACACAAGCTCTCCTTCAAAATATCCTGCACATACTCTGTATGGATTTGTAGGCAGCATTTTTAGCTTGGTCCTGCAATAAAAATTGTGAGGGCTTTGGGGTTTTTTAGGTTTGTTTTTTTGTTTGTTTGTTTTTTCTGCATTCCAACGCAGCAGGAGGGAAGAGTTTTCTTCTAATTACAGCACATTTCTAAATTCCTAGAGCCGGGAGGCCCCCAGCATGTCTGAAAATACACTCATCTCTTTCTTTCCAGCTATTGCTGCAAGACCAATCTAAAACTTGGAAAGCAGCTTGAACGATATCAGGTGCAACCTGTCTGTCATTGGGCTGTACCAGTACCTGAATGCGCTGTGGCTGGTACCACTTTATAACCACCATATACAAGACTGCAACTTTTGCATATACAAATGAATACAAAAGCTCCAGAGCATCTGAGCAAAAATATGGTTGTAAGAAATTAAAAAGTAGCCACACAGCACAAAACCAAAAAATCTGGCATCCACTGCTCAATGTAGGCCACATCCTCCTGTGCAAGGAATCTCTCTTCTCTAAAGGGATTTTGTTTATCTGCTTCTAAAGATGCGGGGGGAAGCGTAGAAGGGTTTCCCTAGAGATACTCTGAAGGATGCAAAGGGAGTAAAAAAAGTCACTGGCTCACTTTGTGAGGAAGCACAAGCTTAGAGGGCTGGAGCTGCAGCTGATAGCCACTGGCAGAGCCCACTGCTGTCAAGGCAACTAGGGCATCCACAGGATGGTGAAGGTGTCTGAAGTGGTCCTGGGTGATGAGAAGCAGATTCCTGAGAGTGGACAAGAGCAGGCTGAGCAGGTATAACACCTCTCCCAGCTATCACTCCACATCCTGCATTTTGCATTTGTCTTCTGGCAATTTGTCCAGCCCTCTCTTGAACCCATGTAAAGTTTTAACACCTAATTACACTGTCCAATAATAAGATATCTAAAAAGATAGTGTGGGAAGGAGATTGAAGCAAAACCAGTACAACAGGCCTAAGAACAAACTTCTTACACAAACTATAGCCATGTATGAGTGACATATAAACAAAATCCAGTCAAGGGCAGAGATGAAGGCGTGCTGCAGTTTTACTTCAAGCATATTAACATTTAATAACATTTCCTGAATTATGCCTTTGTTATGCTTTGCTATGCTGTAATATGTAATGTGTTAAGCTCCATGAGTAATCCGCTGAGAGTCCCTTGTAATAATGTTCCCAAAGAATTTTTGAAAATTGCTATTGCAAAATGTGTTAGAAATGTAAGTCAAGGGAAGAAGGTAATTTATAAGCAAGTGGCTTCCTCATTTTGTGCCACTCCACTTAACAGGGAAATGGGCATTTCAAAGGCACAAAAGTGATAATCAAAACCTTCCAGGAAGGATCAAAAGAAAAAACAGAAAGTGATAAATTATGTTTAGACAGCACATGCAAACTGGAAACTGGAGAACTTGTTCAGGCCACTGGTTTGTTTCCAAGAACAAATCAGAAAAAAATACATCCTATTATGGCAGAGGGCAAGTGTATGTATTAATAAAAAAAGGGAAACATAGAGGCATGTAAGAGATGAAAATAAGGAGATAAAAATGCTTCCTAGAAAGTGAAGAATCAGAGGCAATGTCTACTTCAGCAAGTACTTGGGTGTAAGAGAAGTGTCTCAGCATGGAAGCAATCAATGCTTGTCTTATATAGCTATACAAGATGGTACAGGGCTTTTACTTCAGATCAGATTTTATCCGTCTCCCTGGCTGTGGACTGAAGTTGTCCGAAGGATTGTCATTGATTCAGACCCTTAGGTCTGTTAGGGGTTGGGGTGCACTTGATGCACAGCAGGAGCACAGCTTCTGGTTTAATATTCATCAAAAGAATCTTGGGTTTGCATACATCCAACTGCTCCACAAGCCAAATCAATCAACGCATAGCTGGGGACAGTTGGATGAATTCACTACATAGCTTCAGTACTGTATCAAAGCCAAGTATAATGCAGATGGAGCCATAGATCCCCATAATATGCTCTAGCAAATGTCAAGTAATGTCTTGTATGACCTGCTTGTCTTTAAATCAGGAGAATTAGTACGGAACCATTGACAAATTGGAGATTGAAACATAACTTTTTGGTATGAACATTAGTCTTTTTTTCATATTTGGTAGGAATGTAAAATATTCATGAAAATGAGGAGGTTTTGGGGGGAGGAAGGGATTGTAGAGATGAATCCCACTACTACTTTCAATTTAAAATTACAATAAACCCAATACAACTTTATGATTTCACACTGATTTTTGGACAGACATCAAATAATATGTAAGTCATATTGGATAAAAACTCAAGTTGCCAGAAAATTTCTTTAAAAGCAGAATAAACAGAATCTGTGAGGAACTGCATAATTCTTCAGTCATTGTTCTCCTGGTTGAAAAGAATTAAAGGTTATTCACTGTGCATGTCATCAGTTTTGTCTGTCACATTAATAAATAAATAAATAAATCACTTTTCAGCCACAGGAGAACTTTTTCTAGGCTGAACTTGCTGTCTCCACAACATGTTCTCAGCTTGGAAACGAAATCCAAAATGTGATCCACTCTTCCTGTTACTGATTCCACAAAGCACGTTCTTGTTTAACTTCTCATGGGACACCCCTGGAGAGCTGTTGTGCATTATTAAGATAATGAACGAATAAAATACAAAAATCTCAAATTCTAAGTAGAGCTTGCAGAATTTCAGTTTCCTTGTTGGAGACAGCATTTCAAAGTCCATGTTTGTGAGGCCCTTGTTCTTTTTGTATGACTTTGCTGTCAGAGTGTATTATTAGATTTGTGGAGTCACGTTGCCCTTCATACTCAATATATGGCTTTGGGGATTTTTTAGGTTATACTAAAAAATCCATTAATTTTAGTCTTAACCAGACTACAGTACTGGATTTAAACACATACATACCTGGTTTCAAAATTTCTGCTTCAGTTTGAATAATCAGTCCCACATAACTACAGTTTAAAATATGTATTCAAACTTTCTTCATCATTATCTGCAAAGCCCCAGAATAAAATTGCTTTGTAAGCACTAGATTGCACACTGCCTGGAAAACTGGGCAAGATAGGAAAGATGCACCAGCAAGTGGAATTCATTGCTTTCTGTTTCCTCTCTGATTCAGCATGGCCAAATGTGCTGAGCAACTGATGCCAAATCAAACAAGGCTGAGGTGGAAAGTGGAAAATAATTACTAAGCAGCAAGTCTTTGCTTCAATGTTAATTTTTTCTTATCACTTACCATGTGAAAAATTAGGTTTTATTCTTGGTCAACATGTTCTTCAACTATCTGTCTATGAATGTAAGACAACCTTTCAGTTTAACTAACAGACTACACAAAGAGTCAGTATTGCTTACCATCACACTCTTGTATTAAGAGCATAAAAGCAGGGAAGACAATATTCTAGGAAACATTAAAAAGTCAGTGTTCTAATCATCATAGATACTTCCTGCTGGCTAAAAGAACTGTGTGAAAATTTTGAACAAAAGCTATTTAAAAAGTTTTCAATTCAAAGTTTTCAGTCAAAATCAGGAACAGCAGCAGATCTCACTTTTTTTCCCCCAAAAAAAACCCCAACTGAAAAGCAAAAAAGAATTTATTTTTGGAGAAATTAAATATTTCAGTAATCAAAAGGATCTTATTTAAGAAGCCCTAAGGTAAAACCTCATGAGAATTCATTGTCTCAAGTGTCCTCGTTTTTCTTGGGTCAGAATCCCAAGCATGATTCTGTTCCCAGTATGGATTTCATGTGGGTACTCCCAGTGTAACCTCAAATCATTCATCAGGATGGGAGACCATAAAATTCAGCTGGGGCTTTATTTGAATCAAGGAGCCTCACTTATACAGGAAAGTATGCCATGAGGAACCCAAACAACAGTTCCTGTGGGTACATCTGAAGTAATCTTAGATCTTTTATTTTTAGTATTTTTTTAATTTCAGAATTTTCTTCTAATTCCTCCATAGGTAAAAAAAATTCCCTAATAAAAACATTGGCATAAAATAATAGAAAACAAAGAAGTCGAAGGTTCTCAAGAAGTCATTCAGTTCACAGTATCGAGTAGACACAAACCAGTTCCACAGAAGTTAATCTACCATGTTTTTTAGTTTTCAGTGATGTAGCTTCATAATGGAGTTTAAAGAGACACAACAAATCCCAGAGTATACAGCAAATGAACAACGTGGATGTTCTGCAGCACGAGAACCATTTTCCTTAACAAATATTCCCCTCCCTGCTGTTGTGAGGGAAGTATCTTAGATTCTGGTAAATTCCAGAGCCTTGAAATGCTACAAGACCTGTATTTGTTGACACGTATACTACATTTCCTGTCAGTTTTGGCCAGAAAGGAGAAGACATCTGCTGTAGGAAGTGCCTTATGGTGCAGAAGAGGCGGTGGACAATCTGTAAAAGGATGTGGCTGTTCAACATTTGAATGTTATCCTCTCCATCATTTTTGACTGACTTTGTCCATTCACTCATGCTAAAATTTGAAAAGTTTTGAGAAATACAGAGCTGCAACCTGTGAAACAGATATATGCTTCCCTGTGCTGTTAAAATTTGTTAAAAAATAACCTTTGTTCACTTTTTAAAGAACTAGTAAATGCCTCTGGTAGAAAAATTCCAATATCAAACTCATAAAAAATTGCTGTACGTCACCTCATTCTGAAAAAGACAAGGCTTACTCAAGTGCCACCCAGCTGCAAGTCTTTCTCCAGACTGTCATGCCTGGACAAAGTTACCAAATAAGAAATAATTGCCAAGCTGCAATTATGTGCAACTATTTCTTATGTGCAACTACTGCAATTATTGCTTATGTTCTGGATGTCTTAGAGAGAGGGCACAGGTGAGGGCAGAGAAGCCATGGTGCGCTAAGTCATTTTTTCCATGGTCCTGTGGGTCTCTGTGTGTCCACCTTGCTGGGCTTCTCAGCAACTGAGTACTTCTCAGCAATTGGGTATTTCTAATTTGCCCATAAGAGTATGAAGAAGAGGACCCTGCAACAGCTTTCAGTCCTTTCTCTGCAGCAGAACTCCAACAGGTTTGAAAGAGAACAGTTCCTCCTCTCTGAAATTCTTGCCACTAGAGACTTGTAGTGTTTGTTATTTTTGCTTCTTCTTTCCAAAAGCTTAAGACTGCAAGGTGCTGTGAGCTTAGCTATGCTGTCGTAGTGTGGCTCACTCTCTGCTGATGGAATCCCTGCCATTCCTGAAGCTTCTGAATCAATCCTTCCTCCCCAAAAAGCAATCTTGGATTGAAAGCAGCTGGTTCAAGGGAAACAACAGTTATCCTGACGTAATATGGTCTAGAAATAAAAAGTGTTTTGAAGAACCAAATGTACTGGCGATATAGTTTCCCCCTTCCATTGGAGGAATGTGACTAGTGCAGCACTTCAGTAGATTGCCTAAGAGCTCAAAGAGTGCCCATTAGCTGCTCAGCAAATAATTCCCAGGAATGCAGAGTAGGGGAAGTGGGTAGGTCCTTCCAACCCACTTTGCCACGCTACTCTGACAGCAATCCAGCATTGTCCATAGCAGAGCAGACCTAGAGATTTTGGTAATCTTTACCAGACTCTTCTTCCCTGTTTGATTGTCACCAGAACTGTGGGTGCTGCCATTAACATTACTTCAGAAATTGCTGCTATTCCGAAATTTCCATCTGGTCCTATGCCAGAACTCTGGAGTGCTTCAGAAACTCTCAGCAGAGGTGTCATTATCAAACCAGCAACATCACGGTCGCAACAGGAATCAGCATGCTCAATTAGTCTTAATGTACTGTATTTGCGTTCTTAATTTAATAGCCTTGCAACCTTTCCTGCAGCAGCTGTTAGCTGCAGCAAGGTCATCAACTCTTTCATTAGTGCTGAATGGCAGAGAGAACTGGCAACATGCAGGGTCTACTCTGAAGACCCAGTTTTCCTGAGTCTCACTAATGCTTATTAATATAGACAGCACTGCTGTCCTACAGAGTCACTCTGCCCTTTGGTGGGATTGGAACTGGGTTAGTAAATGACAATTCTTCAAACTACACTAATTCCAAAGATGGGGAATTCAGTGAAAGGACTATAGACAAACAAAAAAATAGGGAGTTTAATAATATGTACCTTATTTTCTCAGCAATAGGAAAAAAAAGTCAGAGAAGATGTGTAAATCTGCAAAGTGTCAAAGGTATTGGTAGGGATCACTTCTGAAGCTTCTAATTAGCTTTGTTAGAATGCCGTTGCCCATAAGGAATCCTTGAAAGAAGTGCAAAATAAACTAGTTAGCCCAATTAAAACATCTAAAGCAGCAGCATAGGCAGGATAATCCAGAAGAAAACATGTGTCTTCTCTGGACCAATTGGACATTGGTCATCTAAACTGAGGTTTGCCATGGTTAGCTGGTAATTTATTAATTCTAATTGTTCAATCTGTAGACATAGAAACATATATAGAACTAAAATCATGGAACTGTGGAAGTTCACAATTCTGATGCACCCATAGGTTTTAAACAAAATATTTTTATAAATAGAGACCGTTTGCTGAAATGCTATATAGAAGAATAAGAATAGAAAGCAGATGAATCAGCACAAGGGATATTGCTCTGATTGTCGCTATCCCTGGAAGATGTTACAGTACCCTGAAACTGAGGCTGTAGTTTAACTGGTGAAGCTTGCATAAGGCAGCCCCTCCAGCAAAATAATCCCCAGACTTTATAACACACTAAAAAAAAAGTGTGTTTTCACCGGATCGGTTCCCAGCCTGGTTCCCTGCAGCTGCATGAAAGGCAGGATTGCTTCTTTCAGCACATGTATGGTGCCTTAGAGTATACAACAAAAAAAAACCAGCTCAGCTCTCCAAAGCTAGGTAGGCCACTTACAGCCATGCTCTGCCTCCCTTACCGGAGCTGAGTATCTGGTGAGTAGTCAGGGAGAGCCATCATGGAAGGAACTGCTCAGTAACCTGCACAGAGAAGTAGGCTATGGCCTTCTTTGTCCTTTTTGCTTCAGTCCCCTACTCGTCAAATTGGAATAAGAGCAGTTCCCTATTCTGTGGGGCTCACTGTAGGTTGCCAGTGTCTGTGGGGCATTCAGCGTCTGAGGCAGCTTGTAAAATCATTGGCTCCAGTGCAACATGATTGCAGCCAAGCCTGATGGCTTGATAAAGGGGAGCATGCAGGACAAACCTGAATGGACATCTGGATATTGTTTTAAGAGGAACTCTGCTACACCACAATCAACTCAAAAGAGATGCCTACTAATATTGCTTCCTGTGCATTCTTGATCTAGGTAGGGACCTTTACAGATAGTGACTGCCTGAAAAAAGCAGATTTTGTGGTGTTTAAAAACATCTTTAGCCAGGACAGGTCACATTCCAAAACATATATCCTGTGCTATAAGGATGCTGACAAATAGAGTTGAATTCTCCATCTAATAAAATGCAGAAGCCCACACATCACCACCACCAAACACCAAATTCTCTCAGGGTCAAAGTACTACTGATTTTTCTTTCTGTAACTATAAAAAAAACCCTCAGTCTCAGGAGAATACAAAATATAACAGGAGCAATTACCTATTCAGCATTCAAGAATACTCTCAGAGACACTCAAGCTCTGGATACAGTGACTCCCTCGTTGTTCCGTGTGCCATGTTTACTCATCCCAGCTCCTTTACCTTGATTGCATATGTATTGACCAGAAAGGGTGGTTATGAAAAAAGCTAGCAATTTCTGCTCTTGTGAATTATCTTTCTGTGCTTCAAATAGAGGTAGCTGATGATGATCCTGTGAACACAAATTGGCATCATTTCTGGAGGAGAGAGTTAAATTATAGTGAGGTTGATGGTCTGAAAGACTTCCTCTGAGGAAAAAAAAAAGGATTTTAGTTTTAAATATTTTGGTTGTAAAAAAGAAACACTTTCAGGGATCGTTTTCTCCTAGAGTCTCAATGGAGAGCTAGAGAAATGGCAGGGCTATGATATGACACATTCCAAGGAACTCAGAGTGATCAAGTAAAGCAAATGAGATCATTATTCACTGTTTGAAACACCTCAGTTGTGCAATTTGTTGTTGTTTGATTAGGGTTAGTTTACATTCATTTAATTAAACTATCCGCAAGAAATACTGTCTGTGTGAATCACTCAACACTTCTGCTCCTTTAACTAAATGCTGAATAAATCTTTCAGCAAAGGTATAAGAGACAGGATTTCTGTTCCTGATAACATTAGAAAGTGAAGCAGGAAAAAAGTCCGTGAAGTGCTGCTCATTCTCCAAACATGAGGCCTTTTCTGGTTCTGCACTTCGTTCTCTTGGGTTTTTTTAAGGAGAACTGATAAACGTGATTCTTCTTTGCAGATCACCTACAGTGAAATAGTAGGTACATGCTGACTTGCTGATCCAAAGCCAGCTGAATCTGGACCGAGACCAGAGCACTACATTATTTTCTCTCTGTACAGTCACACAGGATGGTATTTGGCATGCCAAGACTCAGTGCCACATGCCAATTTTGTTGATTAGCCTTTCCAAAGGAATTGATACATCAAGACTTTACAGCCATTTGATAAAAATGTTTTACTGTGTCCAGGTCAAGTCAAAGCCATGGGGTTTTAAAAATTACTTAGTTCCCTTAATCTTGAACACGTTTCATTTCTGTGACACTGAATAAGTGTGAGTAAAGGAAATATCAGGAGTTTTCATCAGGGATCATGCTTATCAGCTATTCTTTGTCACCTGTTAATACTCCGCAAAGCACCTACACAAGTAATGGCTTGTGTTTGCAGATACATTCAATGAACATGCAGGGAAACTAAAATGGTCCTCCAGTTCCAACCCTGTACTACCAGGCTTGTACTTCTTCACTGTATTTCTCCTCTGTTCTGCATTTTTCATTTATTTCTGTTCCATCTCTGTGACACCGTCAGAGAATACAGATTGCCAGGAGCTGACATCAATCTTCTGGTAAGCTGTGGTATGGTACCAGTAAAACACATCAAGAGGGAAAATACATTTACAGTGACATTTTTATGTTTAGCAGCCAAAAAAAAAGAGGCAAAGAGGCAGGGAAGTCAGCTCCCTGCACTACAAAGCACTTGCTGGTTGGCAGACTGAATTCCTTAATGACATTCCTATTAAGTTCTTGCTGCCAAATGCTGTTTGCTTTTGCTGTCAGAACTGTCTGCATTAATAATGAATAACTGCTTGGAAGCTACTTACATAAAGCATTGTTTTCATGTCACTGCCATAGACAGCATCTCTGGGCAGATGAGAGAGCACCTTGTGAATGAGTTCATTGAACAGTCCTTTTTAAAGCACTTAGGCTGGGACAGCATTTCTATGGACACAGTCACATTGGTCTGGACTACAGCATCTCAAGGATGAAGACCTCTAGACCTAATGCACTCTTCATCTGAGTGGCCTGATATTGTACTGTCACTATGCTTGCATAGTGAACTCTGCTGTGAAGACAGGCTATTAGCAGTAGTTATGAGAGTAGTGAGCGGAGGTAGTCGTGGGAGACCCTCCAGACAAATGTAAACACACCGAGTAAGCCAATGCCCTACTGTAATACGGTCCCAGAGGCAGAATCCTCTTGGCAGATGTGGAAGGGTTGCAACACATAAGTGAGCTTTCTGGGTAGTCTTGTAAAATCTTGCAAAAATTGCACCGTTTCCAGAACAAATAAACCAAAGGAAGATGTCTCTTTCCATCCACACACTGCAGTTTCTATCTTTCTGCTTTTTTCTCAAATGTATTGAGAAAATACATTTCAACACCCCCTGGTCAACACCAGCTCTGTACGCAGAACATATAAAGAATACGTAATTTAGAGTGAATGTCTGACAGCGAAATTTCTACCGTGGAGCTGATTTGCTTGCAGTAATTTGTTACTGTGATGATGTGGTCTGTGTGAGGTCTGGATATTGCTGGGAAGTTGCTATCAGTAAAATTCTCTCTTTGTGAATAATCTTGTGTGTAACTATAATCCAGTAACTGTTGATGGATCACAAATATGTCTTTTTCAGATAAGGTCAGATGCAGATTTAGTTCTAGGAGGCTAAATTGTTTTTGAAAACCGCAATCTAGGCTTTTAAGAGGGAGCAGTACATAGGGATGTGTTATAGTCCTTCTCAGCTGTAATAAGTTATTACCAAGAACAAGTTTTAAAAAGTGGAAAAACCATGTAGTGGTAATAAGAATTTAAAGGGGAGAAAAGCTATAGGAGAAACCTACAAACCTCTAAAAGGAGAAAATGTCAATCCCAACATGCAGTAGTCAAGGTCATACAGAAGTTGTGCACAAAGGTAGAAAAGAGCCTTGCTGGCTGAAGTAAAGCCACAAGTATTTATTTATCCCCAGATACGTAACCCACATTTACCCGCCGGCACATTGGCTCCCGTGTGACTGTATCACCCGCTTGTTAGGTAGTTGTATTCATGGAGCGTAAAGCAAGCATGACTGAAAACTGCGGAGAGAGAGAGAGAGACAAAAAGAAGAGATCCTGCATGTACCTCCAAACATCCCTGCATGGTGTATATAGGACAAACTTCCACACCTCCCAGGATTTGACTTTACTGGAAAGGAGCACAATAACATTGCTTTGGTTACTCAAATAGCAAAATTACAAATTGGAGCCTAGCGTACACTTAAAGTTTTACCACTTTTAACTACGGTGGAGAGAGGGGGTATGATTTTTTTGCCAGGTTGGTTAGTTATAGGTGCCATGTATTTCACACAGTCCAGAATACATCCCTCAGCTTTTCATAATAAGCCAAATAGTAACATCACTGTATCACTGTGAGGATATCTCAGTGGGTGGGTGACCGGGGAAGATAGCAGCTTTATTTCTGGCACAATTAAAAAAGGAAAAATTGTCAGGTATAGACAAGGTCTTAGCATGACTATTCTTTATCCTGTGAGGGGGCCCTCTTCACCTCTCAAACCACTTTTCTTTCTTCAGGCAGTCATTGCACAGTATGATACCCAGGCTACAGCTAACAAACCATGCCTGCTGCCATGAATCTCCCTGTCAGGGAGCAGCAAGGTCCAGCTGCTCCAAAAGGAAAAGGCAGTGGGGAGCCAAGCATGATGAAGCAGCTGGCAGACAGAGGGGCCATGCTAGCAAGGGCCAAGTCCCACAGTTCCTGAATGAGGTGACCAGAGAAGGTTCAGTGACAGCAAGCAGCTTAGGCTGAGAGTCCAAGTCACCAGACAAGACCATAGAGACAAAGCAGGACTGAGATCAAGCCATGGAGTCAAGCCAACGAGTCAGGATCAGGGTCTGGATCAACAGTGCCCATGGCTGGGGATGGGCATGACTGTGGCACAACTGCAAGGTACCTCAGGTGGGGACAAGAGTGAGAGGCACAGCTTAAAAGCAACTCTGAAGAGAAGGAGTGGAGACCCTTAGCCAAGGCATCTTCCAGCTCTTTCTTCACAAGAGCTCTTCTCAATGAGCTGGCCTTGAATACAGTCAGCTAAACTCTTGGCTCTAAGCCCAGGCAGGCAAACTCCCAGGAGGGGAGGGAGGATGTGCTGATACCCTCTGGACTTCCAACATCAGCACTCAATGTGATGATGATGGTGATGAGCTCTTGGAAGAAATAAGAACAGAGCTGTACTTATGAGTGTAATTATGTATTTTCAGGAAGGCTGTTAATATACTTGAAGAGCAATGACGAATCTGAGTGTTTCCTTTGCTCTATGGGCAAAAAAGGCATGCGGCTGTAAGGAGTCTTGTAAACCACATAGGATACTCCACCTAAGAAAAACAGGAAAATAAACTGCCATCTGGTTGTGTTTAAAAATAGATAGAGATTGCTGCAGTTTAGGTGACATCCATCCTATTTCTCAGTGACAGATGGAAAAAGAATATCCATTCACACAATCAAAAGCAGACAAGCCTTTATTCTTGGTGTTGAAACCAAACAGACTCCTTGTCAATGAAAAACATTGAATGTGAGATACAGCTAGCTAGCTAGCTATGCTTTGCAGAAATACAGAATAACATCTGAACTACCAAATTAATTTAGATGCAAAAATTAGTGAAAGACTGCGATAAGAGCCTTGTTATGAAGTTCTTTATAAAATCTCTATGCAGTTATAAAGTAGTCATTCCTCCAAGCTTAGAGAGACCACTTTTGTTATTTAAATCATGTAATACTGATTTTGCTAGCTTTTCTGCAACCACTGCAACCTGCAACCCCAGGGTATTTTAGGTTGCTCCATTGTTTTCCTCTTTTTCATTAAACAAGGAGGAAAATAGTTTTGATCTAGTCCCATGATGATAATGCGTGCAAGAGAGGGAAGGGCCAGCCAGAATGAAGGACGTTCAGAAGAGAACAAGTTCCTCTGGGAATCTGGCAGGCATTTTGAGCTAGAGATGATAAAGGACTTAATCACCTAAAAACTGAACATCACAGCATCTAATACTTAGATGTCTGACCCCAAAGTTGAAGCTATACCCCTGTGCCTTGAGTTCTTTACATAATATATGAGGAGAATCAGCTAGCTCAGGGTAAAACCCATCTGAACAATGAACTATAAAGTGTCTCCTGTGGTCCTGGCATTGGGTAAGTCATGTTCCCAGTAGATTCAGAACTTCAGGTGGTCTCCCTATATCATACTAACTGGTTTGCTATAATGCTGTAGGGTGGGTGAAGATTCCACTCACATTTTTCAACTTAGTAGATGCCGCTTGATCCTGCAACACAAACGGTTATAGCTAAAGTGGGGTCACAAAGAATATAACACGATTTTAAGACGTGCTTACATATGAATTGCAGATACAGCTTTTAGCAAATAGGATACAACTAGCATTCAGCAAATGCATTTTTCAGTGGAAAGTACAGACTAGGGGTTTCTGGAATTCGTGTTTCGTAGTGAGATTAGTGTCTGGAATTAGTGTTTTAATGTTTATTTTAAACAACAGGAAAAGGTCTGCACAGAAGTGATGCAGTTTCCCTTAGAACAGCCAGACAAGATTCTGCTTCAGCATTCATGGACCCTTCATTCTCAACCCCCAGTCCAGTTTAGTTTGGGACCTACGCCAGTTCATCTGATCATTAATCATGTGGCTTAACACTGCGCTTATAACAAATCACTCTTAGTGATTCACTCTTTTGAAATTTACTTTCCTTACTTCCCTTGCTTTTAACTTGTACCTCAAGGAATTCACCTGATTTCTTGTATGAGTCTCTTTACTGACTTGGCAGTGACCCACATTCATAAAAGGCATGTTTTGTATGTGCAGTTCCCATTAAATTCACAGGGAGTAGAAAGACTGTTAAAAAGTGTATTCTGGAAGAGGGGCAACATATTAAAGTGTCTGACTGAACAGCAACCCCTTAGCTCCTGTCATCCCTCTCCCTGAGTTACCTTGCTCCTGCGGGACTGGAGGGAGACAATGCTAACATAAATAAAAAATTATTTCTCTATCCAAAAGAAGCAGTGAGTAGGTAGATTATAAATAGACATTTCTTAATTTTATCAGATTGAAGTAGAATTATATAAACTATATGATCACTTCTGCTGATGGAAGAGATTTAAAATAACATTTCTGCAGGTCTTATTTGGAAAACTGGATGGCCAGATGATAATTACCCCATTTTCATTTCTAACTTATTGCCAGAGGAGGCTCAGCTATTGCAGTCTAGCAGAGATCAACACCTCATCAGGCTCAAGAGGCAATTAAACTACTGAAGTCTAAAAAAATGCAGGCATGAACACTTTTTCAGTGACTTGCATTAATTGTTCTAAGGGCTTTACTTACCTTCTTGAAATTGTAAACTGGGAATCTATAAACTGGGAAGATCTTCTTTTGCATGATGCTAATGGAAGTATTATATACATCAAAAGCATGAAAAAATTCCCCTAGCTGCCTCACTTCTAGTGATTGATTTCAAATAATAAACCTGAGCAGGTTCAAGGCAAAGTATTTCAATGGGTAAATCGAAGATCTGAGCTGTAGAGTGCTTGCTCTGGATTTACTGCAGGGATGCATAAATTCTGCACTGGTAACTTCACTATATGCAGAGCTCTACCTTTCCACGCTGTCCAGGGGTATAAAAAGGAAAGGTGTTTGAGGAAGGAAGTGTCTGTGTGTTGGGGGGAAAATTAACTCTTGAAAAGCTGAAGAGTAAAAAAATAAAAATCACCTCAAGCAGAAGCAATACCCAGGGACAGGCTCAGTGCTGAAAGTAGTACTTTGCAGACAAAGTCATTGAAAATACAAATTAGACAGTATAAAAAGCCATTACACCAAAACACTTCCTAGCACCCTCTCCCTCTCCTTTCAGCCTGCATTTTTCCTATTTGACTAATGAATATCAATGTCCTTCTGAGTTTCTAAGCCAAGTGGACCAACAGATGGGAAGGAAGCATTTGCAAGAGCAGTGAGCCATTTCACATAAGCGTACGGAAAGCCTGACCAGACCCCTACCTCTAGCCAGACATTGTAGCCATGTCTGCAGTGCATGTCTGCATACAAGCCCCAGCTGGAAAGCCCCACTCAAGACCACAGAGCATGCTTTTGCAGCTCCTTTCTCTTGGTGGTCTAGTCACATCTACACACAGCGTGGAACATGCTGGGATGTGATGCCTACACTGCAAACCCAATCAATATCCCACACCTTTCCAGGGCCCTTTTCTCCTCACTTGTTTGCACATGTGTATTGGTTTTGGCTGGGATAGAGTTCATTTTCTTCCTAGTAGCTGGTAGGGTGCTGTGTTTTGGATTTGTGACCAAAACAGTGTTGATAACACAGGGATGTTTTAGCTATTGTTCAGCAGTGCTTGCACAGCATCAAGACTCTCTTTCTCACACTGTCCCACCAGCGAGTAGGCTGGGGGTGCGCAAGAAGTTGGGAGGGGACACAGCTGGGACAGCTGACCCCAACTGACCAGAGGGATATTCCACACCCTATGGCACCATGCTCAGCAATAAAACCTGGAGGAAGAAGGAGAAAAGGGTGATATTTTGAGTGATGGCATTTTGTCTTCCCAAGTAACTGTTATGCATGATGTAGCCCTGCTTTCCTGGAGATGGCTGAACACCTGCCTGCCCACAGGAAGAAGTGAATGAATTCCTTGTTTTGCTTTGCTTGCACATGCAGCTTTTGCTTTACCTATTACAGTGTCTTTATTTCAACCCATGAGTTTTCCCACTTTTACTCTTCCGATTTTCTCCCCCTTCCCACTGGTGGGGAGTGAGCGAGCGGCTGTGTGGTGCTTAGTTGCTGGCTGGGGTTAACCCACAACAACACGCCAGCCCTGTATCTCTCTCTTACATAAAGAGCCTTCCTTTTTACTCACGTTTGCCCAACACCTTAGCTTAGCTGTATGTGGGGAAGATGAAAATGCAGGCCAGCTGTCCACATCTCCGGACTATTGCCATTCCCTCCTGCTCGACTATGGCGTCCCCAGGACCTGCACTTGGCAGCCCGCAGCCGGAGCTGTGAGCTCTTGAACCCACAGGAAGTCATCAAGACTGGCAGTGGGACATATTAGATGGCACATGAAAGCTGGGAAATACAAAGATTTTTGTGCTGTTCTACCAGCTATTGCACTCTGATGGTGCTTTTATGTGTGGTCTCAGACCAAAACAGTGAGGAACATCAGGAATTTGGTATTAGGGTGTCCTTCAGCTCCCAGTGAAGGACAATGGTCCTATAGATAGCATCTTAACTAATTGCAGGGTGCAATATAGACAGCAACTACTGCTAAAAAGAGAGGTTTCTTTGTCCGTGGTAGTAAACTCTAACTATTTCCCAAAGCGCATGACCATGTAGAAGGGCATCATTTAGACATCCTTAATAGCTCGGTTTTTAATACAGTTTTTGCTCAGCCATAGCTATTTCTATTTACTTACCACACAATATACCTTAGCCCACAAAAGTATAAGCATAGCCTTTACTAAAGCTAGATGAATACGAAGGGTACCACCTGTAAAAGTATTACAGATTTTATAGTCTCACAAGATTAATTTAGGTGCTATAAACCTACATGGCTGTAAACATTGAAATAAATAAAAAAGGCAGTCAGGAATTTCTTGTTGGAATTTCTGTAGAAGAGCACACTAATCTCTAAACAAAGCTTGCTGATGTAGTCTTTCAGTAGGTCATTTTCTTTAAAAATGAAAATGGAAAATAATGCCTTTCAAACGCATTTTCTTTTGAAATGTCCATTGACATGTGACAAAATTATACAGAAGACAAATGAATGGCCTGACAGGTGGAGTACAAAACTGGTTTTACTTGCACTTATTCTCCAGTTGGCTGGATTTAGCAAATGAAGGCTGCATGACACGCATGAGTAATCGGAGTCTCTACAGCCAAGTTCATTTTGGGTGAGAGTGGGTGGGCTGAGCCAATGCGCACTACCGAAGTGCCATTCACATGGATGACACCCTTCCTTCTTCTCTCCTCATATAAACAACCTCTTCTTTTTGTAAATGCCATGGAGTACTGGGTGTGGGGAGAAAAAGTGTTCAGAAATCTACTTTAGATCTTTATCACCTGGCATTGTTCTCAAACTTTTTGAGAGAAACATGGATAATTAAAGTTCCTGCTTCAAGATATTTGGACACAGCTTCTTAGTTTCAACAGGCTGCTTTCTTTTCCTTTCCCCTTTCCACATTGCTCTCCATCTTCTCTTGTAGATTTCTCTGCTTCTGGAGCCACATTCATTTCTCCCAGGAAGCTGGCACTGTGGGTTTTGCTCTCAAGTTTTGCTACAATGATGAATAACTCTAGGAACAGAAGAGCTAATGAAGCCTGGTTTCCAAAGAATTTGTGTCTTGTGGTTGGATTGTTTCGTATCTAATAAATTGTGAGTTCTAATTGAAATTTTCATAGTCACAGTGTTCATATGTATTTCTCCTGCATGGACTCTTTGCTGCTCAATAAGACTTAAGCATAACCTCTATCTTTTCCATCCGCCTACCACCAATAAATGTATAGGGATATTAACCTCTCTGAGACCTATTTCAGATGAAACAAGCTGGTCATTAAAAAATTACTGAGGGACTAGAGAGACAGGAGAGCAGGGAGAGAGACATAAAGAGACACAGGAATGTGTGTGTACATTTATACAGGTATGTACCCAGGCTAAAAAAATCACAGCCATCACCAGCACAGATATTAGGGCAAAATGTCTAGTAACAACTCATCTTACTGATACTGCTTGATTCTTTTCAGGGTACTAGTTTAAGCTATCCTGGCAAGAGACCAATTTTTCCAATATAATCTATGTGGGCACATTTGCACTATCTGGAAGTGAATCCAGTACAACTAGGTTGGGAAATGCTTCTGTACGTACAGTAGACAAGCTCCTGAGCCATCTATTTGTTGAAATTACCAGTAACTTGAATCAACATAATGATTTTCCTTTTAACAGGCACTAGAGTTTGAGATCCTGTTCTTACCTAGTCAGCCTATCATGTGTGCACAGAAGAAAGGTTTGCAACCCTTTTTTATCTCCCCCAGACTTCAGATGTAAGTCTCCTGATAATAGGATTAATTTTTTTCTGAACCTTTTGCATAATGCTTCAAAACAGTCCATGTGTTGAAACTTCGGGATTTAGGAATACTTCCCAGATGTAGTTCAGGTGTATGTTCCAGCTTTGTCTTCATTGCATTCCTTCCTCAATTCACCATTCACCTCGCAGTATTGTTTCCATAGCTAAGAAGAGAAGGTTGCATGAGCCAGTAAGGTCATATGGTATTGTCCAGATCTGGCCTAATCAACTTCGCTTAACTGCCTAGTGTGAAGCCCATGATATATATAAACTTGCTCATTTATAAAACCTTCCCATGGAAGCACTGGCATAACATGAAAAGATATATTTCTGATAATTAATTTTCATCTAATAATGCAAATGCTGTACGCATTAGACCTTCACTGTCTTTTGTTGGTTGCTTTTAATAAGCAGCAGCAATAAATCTGCAGTGCCAATGACAGGCACAAGATGAAAGTGTGCACATAAGAATTGTCAATTTTTTTTCTATGAATAAGTTTTATACTCAAAAGTTCACATTGCTTTTACATGATTTGGAAAGCTATGGGGTACTGCTTTCACCAGCAGTGAATTTATACTCTGTATAACAAGAAAATTCAAGAGTTCTTTTGTTAGGTTTGGTTGGTTGCTTGTTGGGCTGCAACACAATTTTCAAATTCATTTAACAGGTATTCACTGGGGGAATTTACTGCTTATGTAAGACCATAATTTAACTTTGGAAGGCAGCAATGAAAGTTTATTTGGTTAAATCTCATTAGCTACTGGAAAACTTATCTTGAAATTCCTAATCCTCCTTACTTCAAAACAGAAAATTGATACTGTAAATTACCTTGACCATAGGCTATAATTCTAAAGCCTGTAATTGCAAAAGAGAGTAAGGTTACACAGAAGGCTATTCATTAGTGTCTTTACTTACATGAATATTTCTATTGAGATAACTAAAGCCAATTTATACAAAGCTACTTGCACTCACCTGGTTTTGTATCTATTCAACTGTATCCAGGAGAAGAACAAAAGCCCACAGCTAAGTAAAATATGTGGATCTGTGCTTTTGTTTGCTTTGTAATCACAGAATCACAGACTGGTTGAGATTGGCAGGCACCTCTGGAGGTCATCTGGTCCAATCCTCCTACTCAAGCAGGGCCACTTAGAGCCAGTTGCCCAGGACCATATCCAGACGGCTTTTGAATATCTCCAGGGAAGGAGACTCCACAACCTCTCTGGGCAACCTGTGCCAGTGCTGTGCCACCCTCACAGCAAAAAAGTGTTTCCTGATGTTCAGAGGGAACCTCCTGTGTTTCAGTTTGTGCCCATTGCTTCTGGTCTGGTCACGGCACCACTGAAAAGAGCCTGGCTCCATCTTCTTCACACCCTCCCTTCAGGTATTTATATATATGGATGAGATCCTTCCTGAGCCTTCTCTTCTCCAGGCTGAACAGTCCCAGCTCTCTCAGCCTGTCCACACAGGAGAGACGCTCCAGTCTTCATCACCTTAGTAGCCATTCACTGTACTCTCTCCAGTATGTCCACGTCTCTCTTGTACTGGGTAGCCCAGAACTGGACCCAGCCCTCCAGATGTATCTCACCAGTGTTGGATAGAGGGGAAGAATCACCTCCCTCGACCTGCTGGCAGCACTCTTCCTAATACAGCCCAAGATACCATTAGCCTTCTTTGCCATAAGGGCACATGGCTGGCTTTTGTTCAGCTTGGTGTCCAGGAGCTCCAAGTCCTTTCCAGCTGGTTGGCCCCCAGCATGTACTGGTGCCTGGGGTTGTTCCTCCCCAGGTGCAGGGCTTTGCTCTTCTCCTTATTGAACTTCATGAGGTTCCCGTCAGCCCATTTCTCCAGCCTGTTGAGGTCCCTCTGGATGGCAGCACAGCCCTCTGGTGTATCAGCCACTCCCCCCAGTTTGGTGTCATCTGCGAACTTGCTGAGGATACGCTCTGCCCCACCGTTCTGATGAGCCTGCTACATGAGGCTCTTCTGTTTGCAGCTGTCCCAGATCTCTCTTCATAAGGCCATGGACCATCATAGCTATGGACCACATAAACTTAATATTGCTTCTATTTTACATTTCCAGAAATGTGTGAATGTATGTGTTCTCTCTGTCATTCATCTAACCTCTCTGACAGTACAGCTAAGGAAATTTGTGGAAGAGGAATAATATCAAACATCAGTAGGAATTTGTGCACTCTAAATACATTTCAACAGGGCTGTGATACAGACTCTTCTCAGTAGTGTCTTTCTATAAACTCAACCGTGCAATTTCTCTAACACCTTTAATTACCTTGTTTACTCTCTGCTTTATTGACAACATTAGAGTAGTTGAAGAGCACTAAGAATCTTTTCTGCCTCAGAGGAAAAAAGGCCAATAGATATACCTATACTGCAGAGCAGATGTGCTCTCCAGCACCTTGCAGTCCTGCTCCTCCAATTACTCAGAGCATCGGCCCCTTATTCGTGATTAAGCTGATAATCCTCACATTGGTGTAACACAGAAACAGGAGCACTGAGGTGGCTTGTAAACCATCTGCCTGAGGCTTGCATGAGGAAAGGAGAAGCAGACCTTTTATGCAGCATACTGCTAAAATGGCTAAAGTCACATCCAGCTAGCATTACTGCAAGTAAAGATGCAGAAGAAAAAAGGCTTCCCTGTTCCTATTGCTGCAGTGGCCAGCACAGACTTCCAGCATAAGCCCCAAGTGAGTTTTCTTAAGAAAGAGCAATCCTCATCCACTACATGCATATACATCCTCAGCCCACCCCAAGATAGGTTTATTTTTGTTCATTTTCTGGGGCAGTGATATACTGGGAAACAGAGGCATATAGTTACGACTGTTCTGTACCATCATATGAAGAAGCCATGGGCTTCTTTGGTACTAATTCCAGCACGAACTGGACTGAATCCAACCCAAAATAGATCCATTCAAAGTCACTGCTTCCCAAGTGCTGTAGGGTAGAACGATGTCAATTAAAAAGCTCCAAAGGGCTTGGGGAAATTATGAAATGTAAAACAGCGGTGAACGAATAACTTAACTTGCTGACCTAGCCTAATAAACTAGCTTCTTTGATGGATGAGAAAAGAACTTTGAGGAACAGTGGTTTTAACTGCTCACAAGCTTTTATAATCAGTAATTTAACCACTATCTCTGCTATTTCATTCTGACCCAATTACCAGAGAATCTTGCATGTGGCCTTCTGCACTTTCGGAATAGATACAGCACCTTAAAATCTTTTTCCAACTTTGAAAATGTACAGGGCTGTCTTCAGTTACCTCAGGGGAAAAATACATCATGAAGAACAAGCACTTTATGTAGGTAATGCCACCAGTCAATTTAGGAATGTTGACTTTTTTTTAATCTAGTCTATATCAGTTTCAAGCCTGGAGCCTGAAGCAAGTTTTCTGAGTAGCGCTGTGTGTTGGGTTTCTACGTGCTTGATGTAAAAAGGAGCTTCAACTTTTACAGAATGAAATCTCGGGACTACTCCCACAATACCTAACGAAACTGGTTAACAAAATAGATGGACTGCACTGTAGTTTGAAATACAATTATTTCCTTATATGTTATAATTTACTCTTTGCAAATAGCTGTCTAAATCATTAAATGATTCACCTAATTTCTGCAAATCCATATTTAAGTAGTCATTTTTATATTATGCTTTGACACCTGCTTGTTTGTTTGTTTGCATTCGCTGGATGATCTATCTCTTAATTTGTATGTTTTCAAGGTCCAGGATTGTCTCAATTCTGCATTCATGTAATATTTAGGACAGTTGTGATCCAGTTGTATTTGAAACTGTTTATTGCCATCACCATCCAAATAATAAGTAACCGTCTGAAGCACTTAGCAGCTTTCTTTTTCTTTTGAGATGTTAATATTAAAAGAATTGACTCTGTTCCCAGAACTGCATGTTCTCTTTTCATTAGTCTTATAAAAAACACACAAACCCTCAAACTTCTAACTTTCCCTGAAAAGAAACACTGCCAGTTTTAACTCATTTTTATCTGAGTTCCCCTCCCCACTATGATCTGTTGTTAAAAGTAGAATTAACCAAAAAGATTCACATTCCATTCTTTTTTGGAAAAAAAAAATCACATTTTTACTAACAGTGCACACATGAATGCCATTAGTTTTTCAAGATTATCTAGGGCTTTGTATGACTGAGTCGGTGTGCCTATGCAGTACAATAGTGTTACTCCACAGAATCATCTGTAGATTTACTAGAGGATAAGGGTACCAGAACAATTCCTCCCAGATAAGTATCACTAGCTGTAGGATGCAGCTGAATAGTGAGGAAGGGCACGTGTGGCTGTCCAACTCTTGTGTTACTTTCTTGGCTACATTCAGCCTTAACTAACTCACAGACCAAAGTTACAACACATGATAGTAGTGTGGTGGTAATGGCTTGTTTTTATTTTTGCATTTTTTCAGTGCTTTGCAACTCATTTCTTTATCTCATACACAGCAGTTCTCTCTGCTTGGGTCTCAGTGCCCAGAGTCCACTTCTGTCTCCCAGATCATATACAGTGGAATGTCACCTCTTGCAGAAACATGACTGGGACAGAAAGACAAGATCTTCCCTGTATTTCCACACGGCAGAAGAGTCTTCCCCATGCGGCATCGTGGAAATTGTGCAATTTGTGGCAGTTGGGTTTTTTTTTTCCTGATTCTGGAAGGACAGCTGGGTAATTGCATGGTTCTGATCTGGTATCAAGGTACGTTGATACCAGATATGTTGCAGGGGTGCTGTGACTTCTCAGTTCATACTGGTTGTTCAGGTAGATACACTTGCACATTCACATTTTTAATCATTAAAGAAAGTCATTAAAAAAAATTCCATCATTTAAAAACACCCATCATTTTACGGGCTGTGGTTTAGTGAAAAAAAATCAAAATGCTCTCATAAAGCACTTTGAGAACTGCTGTATGGGAGACAGGGCACATTGCCCACAAACCTGCCCAGAGAGGATTGCCATTAGCTGAGGTCACGCTATCAGCCTGCTTAAGATAATGACCTGAAGGCAGATGGATGCCTGCTTCCTGATCTATAGTGCACTCCTAAGAGTCAATGCTCAAAACTGTATCATTCGTCAGTCTTTCTCTTGGCACATTTAGCAGCTACATACCAGAACCTCTGCTATTGGTGCCGGTCCTGGCACAAGGTTGTGAAAGTGACCAGCTGTATCCTGAGATAAGTGTCCCTGCTGTTGGCCATCATGTGCCTGGAGAACTTTATAGTACTTACAAGGTACATGCCTATAGTTATAGTTGAGATATGACAGACTTACACTCACCCTCCTGCAGTTAAGTTAGACATGCTCTGGCTCACTTGAAGAATGACATGGACACAGCTGGCCCTGGTGTCACACATGACAAACAGCTGGCCCTGTAGAGAGCACAGTGAGGCTGCCTCCCACAGGGTTCGAGTCTCCTCCACCATGAAGCTCCATAAAGCATCCTGCTCCTTTGCTCTCCTTTTCCCATCTTCATGGATCGCAGCCTGCCTCAACATGTTTCTGCTGTAAAATTAGCCTGAACGCTGAGCGTGGTGCCAAGCAAGGTGCCTTACACAGGCAGCTTGATCGAGTCACGGATTGTGCAGCGTAGCTTAGGGCAGGGCAACTGTTAAAAGCGCCTTGCCTACCCCTAAAGGCTTGTGGAATCGGTATTGTGCATGCGGATGCCATCATGGAAAATCCTGACTGAAAACAATGGGAGTTTGAGGTGCAGAGAGGGAATAATAGTCTCACAATATTCTCCAGCTTTCATGCAGCGCTGTTCAGCTATAGCTTTTTGATGGCCAAATTTATTCTTGGTATAAAACTCTGTTACTATTTGAGCGATTCCTATGCAGACAAATTTGGTGCTAGATTGTGTTTTAAATGGTGGTATTTTTATTCCCTTTCCTCCACATAGCTACAAGCAGTGGAATTAACAGGCAAGTAAAGTATATCAAATACAAATCAAAGGAAACAAAAGTCACGAGAAAGGAGTGGCCTTATAATCAAAGCATAGGGTTAGCAGTTAGGAAATTTCAGTTTTCAAGGCTTCCTACATAAAGTCCCTTCACCTCTCTGGGCTGCAGGGGGATATTCTTAATCGCTCTGAACAGCATCTTATTGCACTTACCCTTCCAAGAATCACACATTTGACAGAATAAGGAGGGGTTAACTCACTAACTGTGTGGGTCTCTGTTTGACTGAGGTGATAGTTTCTTTGGTGTAAACAAGCTGTATTTCTATACTGAAATTAAAT
Organism: Mycteria americana; assembly: GCF_035582795.1. Classification (NCBI taxonomy): domain Eukaryota; kingdom Metazoa; phylum Chordata; class Aves; order Ciconiiformes; family Ciconiidae; genus Mycteria; species Mycteria americana. The sequence continues at coordinate 153,139,760 of NC_134365.1, read as the reverse complement.
GATTGAATCTAGTAATTTAATTCAAGAACACTTCTTCTCACAGTTTCTCCTGTGGGAGACGAGTGTGAGAAAGAATATCCCTTAGAAACTGTGTGAAGGCCCTACTACTCAGGGGGAAGGTTGGGTTGTAGAGGGAGATTTCTCTTCAGATTAAGAGGGTGTATTTTACTGGCAGGAGAACATGTTTTGACACACGAGGAAGGTGCCTACCGTTTCAAGCAAGTACGAATCTGCGGTTTGCAACAGGCCACAAGGACTTTGGATGGAAGCTGCAGTAGAAACGTAAACCATTTTACAGTAACTGCAATCTCGTTATCCTAAGCAGAGGCAAACTCGTAACTATTACTTCGGGGAAAAAAAAATCCCAAGATTTTTCATCTGCTATGGCAAAGAGACGTGTGCAGATATGGAAAACACATTTGGGATGAGGCAAATGGTGCTTTCAGAGCAGCGGGCACTGAAGGAGACAGTGTGGCACACACTTTGTCCATGTGTGTGCTCATGTCTGTCCGTCTGTCCCAGCAGGTCACCACCCAAGAGCCACGACGGCGGGGGGCGACAGGTGACCAAGGCCGCCGACGCTGAAGCACCCTGAAAGACCAGGCCAGGGGCACGGAGAGGCTGCGGGCTCCCTTCCTTTCCCTCAGGCACGCTCTGTGGGAGGCGGGCGCCCTCGAGGCAGCGTCTAGCCAAGAGTCCGTCTCTTGTTACGAAGGGAGGTCGGACGGGCCCCGCGGCGGCGGCAACACCACCGCACCGCACCGCACCGCACCGCACCGCACCGCACCGCCTCACCGCTCGGCCCAGACGCCGGGAGAGGCTCGGGGCGCCCGGCGGTACCCACCCGCGCATGCGCCGCCGCTCCGGCCGCCGTTGGCCGCCGACCGCATCCACAGCGGGGGAAGGGGAGGGAGGGAGAGCGGGCGCCACTGCGCCTGCGCGGGCGGTTCCCGGACAGCCCGGGCGGGGAGAGCCGAGCCGAGCCGAGCCGAGCGGTGGGTGGCCGCGCGCGCGCGAGCCCGGTGGCGTGGCCGGCCGTGCAGGCGCCCGGCGCTGCGTGCCGCTGCCGCTGGGCATGGTGAGCAAGGGGCCGCTGCTGCGCCTGTTGACCGCCATCAACCGGAGGAGGATGAAGCTGCTCGTGGGGCTGGCCTTCGTCGCCTATGTCGCCTGTGAGTGAGCGGGGGTGGGGGCGGGTCTGGCCCGGCCATTCATTGCCCGCTGGCCGGGCGCCCCCGGCCCCCCGTGCCCTCCGCCGGCGGGGCGGGGGGAGGAGGTGGCGGCTCCTCCCGCGCCCCGTCGCGCTGCCCGTTTGCGAGGCGCCGCAGCGCGGCTGCTCCGGCCCCGGCAGGGAAGGGGACTCCCCGCGGCCTCCCGCGTCTTTGGGCGGCGGGGCTGAGGGCTTCCTCCCTTTCCCCCCCTCCCCGCCCTGCTGAAACTTTCCCAAGTCCGGCGGGCAGCCGGCTAGGCCGTGGCGGAGGGCGCCCACGGGGCCGCCGGCCGGGCCGGGCCGTGCCGTGCCGTGCCGGGGGTCCCCGTCAGGCATCTTTCCCCTGCCCCGTCCCGAGGGCTTGCGCGGGGAGGACCCCCCATGCCCCCTCGGCGGCCGTTGGGGGCGACCGCTGGGGGTGGCGTTCGCAGCGCGGGCGGCTGCCTCCGGGGGCAGGCGGCCGCGCTTCCCCTCGGTGCCCCGCGGGACGGGGGCTCGCCGGCGCCGTGCGGCAGGCAGGCAGCCTTCAGGCCGAGCCCCGGGCGTGAGGTGGGGCGGGCGCGCTGCGGAAGCGCCCGGTCGGTGGGGTGGGCTGCCTGGGCAGAGGGGCTGAGGGGAGCGGTGTGAGCGAGACGTGGCTCAAGGAGTCAGTATTTCCGCAGCCGCTCCTCAGACCGCTCCTTGTTGGTCTTAACCTGGTAGCCGCGGGAGGTGAGGCTGCAAGGAAGTTTTCCAGGGCAGGCCTCGTGTCTGGTTTTTGTAAAATCCTTCGATGGCCTTTGGGGGCTAAATAAATGTTTGTTTGTTTATTAGCTCAGCATGTAGCTGGAGTCTTAAGAGCCTGAAGAGAGGCACAGAGGTATTTGGGAAAATCTTAGCATAACCACTGAGGGGGGTATTTATGACTTCAGTTATTAGGCGTGAGTCAGTAGAGTCTCGGATTTATAACATTGTCCTGTCAGCTCTCTTCCCTTTCTCGTCCAGATTTTTCTGTTGCAAATTTCATATTCAGTTTATTTTATGCTAGCCTTTTCTAGTTTTAGACTTTATGTAGATTTAGATTTTTATGTAGGTGGAACACTATGAGGAAGGATCCTTGAAGCCTTGTCAGCTTTGCTAGGGACAAGTGATTCTCTTGATGCTCCAAAATACACATAGGTGAGCTAGCTTCAGGGGTGGGTGTGTGCATCAGCTTGAGGATCCTCCCTTTGCATATGGAAGGGTGGAGAGGTACAACTCAAGTATTTTGGCAGAAGGGGTGGTGTTTCCTACCCCAGAAACACAACATTGGAATTCCCTTTACTACCATATGTTACTGTGTTTGCAGGACCTCGTTATTTAGGTACTGCTGTTATCATTGAAGTTATGTACCAGCTCTGACTCTTAGGACAGTTTGTTTGTCCAAGTGGCTTCAGGTTCCATGCCTACTGAAGCAGGGACAGCTTAATGTCTGTTCTTATTTTGAAAGGGCTTGGTGTTTTGCCAAAAATGATACTTAATTTTGAAAACAAAGTTACTAGGCTGGTGTTAAAATACTGGAATTGAGTGGCAATTGACATGGTCATTGGGACCTGGCTATTGATTATATTCTATGGACAGTAGTTGGTGTTTGCTGTCTAGCTTTGTGGGTAAAAGTTAGCCTTAAGGAAGGGAAAAACTGTCATGTGATTTTTGCTGTCTGGGCTGTAAGTCACAGAAGTCTTCTCACTACTTGTTTCTGGTCATTCTTTGTGATTCAGAAAAAATGGAGGAGGATAGGGACTGCAGGTCAATGTGGCAAAAAGTAGCTTAAAAAGGGAATAGTTTGGTGCCTGATGGGAGTATGTTTTTTTGCAAATCTAACGTGTCAGGTTGCTGTACTTTTCAATCTTTTGATTAGCGATCAAAAGTAGTGGAATCATTAGTTACAGCTCTGGTGTCTTCAATATAGTATGATACGCTAGCAGATGCCACTGGTCCAGTAGATTCTAGAGAGGCTGTTTTTTGTTTTCTTTCCTATGGAAGTGATCCCATCCCCCTATCCTAAAAGTGCACTCCTTGCAATTTTACTGAATCATCAGTGTGCTCTGGTTGCAGTCAGATAATGCCAGACTAAAATAGCATAGAATCTGAGAAAACTGAGCTGCTGGTGTAGGTGTATGTGCTGGCACTTTTTACATTCCTTCTTTCTCAAGTGCTCTCCAAATGGCTAAGTGTTGTCAGGCTGTGCACCTCCTTTCCATGAATTTCCATTCAGTGTTAGTACATGGGGAATCAGATTTGGAGCACATTATGTTACAGGGAATGAAATACTTGGCAAGTACATTATTTTTTTTATGAACTAGGAGATAAGACTTTTTTGGTAGTGCCATTTTGTCAGTTTGTGTGTGAAACCCCAAGAGAATGTTTAGGGAGTGTAATCTTTTCTAAAAGTTTCTTATTTCATAAAAAGCTTCTGCCTTTGAATGCAAGTTTGTTACAAACGTGCCTGAAGACCTTCTTTATGAAAGTCTGCAAACTAGAGGAAGAGCTTATTACAGGCGGTTGAAAGGCTTTCAGCTATCTCGCTCTCAAGAGTCATTGAGTGGCTCTCTTGGTAGTTTCACAGCACAAGGTGTTGGATGGCTAGGCTGGCTTAGGTATCCCTGCTCCACATCTCCCATTTCCCACCAGCATCCACCACATACAAGGACTTAAATTTCTATGCTGCGCACCAAGTAAAGGAACTGGTCTGGACTAAGGTCACCTTTTCAGGTTATAACCATTTGGCAGTGCACGTGTTCAGACAGCAGTTTTGGCCCAACTGAGGAGGCTGTGCAGTGGTGAAACGGGCAGCTGGGAATGCTGTTGGCAGCGTTACCATCACGCGCTTTGCAGGTCTACAGTTAATGTCTCACCTAAGGAGTCTTGTTGACGTTGGTTAAATGTACCTCCATGACATGAGGTGCACTGTCAGGCTCACGTTAAAGATATCTAGAACTCTTTTTATGGACTTCACTGGTTTCCCTAGTGGCACGTAGAGCAAGAAGGATCCTTACTTTTACATCTGGGTTTGAATTAAAGTAGTATTTGATGTCTCATTTCTGTAAATCCAATTTCCATTAATTTAAAAAAAGTTATTCACTTGAAACAATGTGTTATGCATAGTTTGTGTATATAAAAATAGAACCCCAAAGGAGCATTTCTATGGAGCGGGCAGTTAAAAGCTGTTGTAACTTAAGTGTTTGTTCCCTGGCAAAGCTGAAGTGAATAGTTTAACTAACAGTTGCATTTACCTTATCTGTAGGCCCTACGTGAAAGGGGCAGTTTTGTTCCCCATCGCCCAAGTGATGAATCTGGAGATAGTGCAGCTAGCGAGCTGTCAAAATCACTCTGTAATCTGGTAGAATGCTACTTAATTTTTTTTTATATTTTTCAGAATTAGCTTAGTTGACTCACTTGCAGTGCTATCTCCTTCTGTGAACATTGTATAGCTATACTGTGCTACATATAATGGGAAGCCTTGCCCAAAGGTTGAATTTTCATTGCCCTTTTAAAGAGACAAAGTCTTCTGCTACAGCTTTTCTCTGATTTAACCCCCAGCAAGATACTGCAGGAGTGCTAGTGCTAACCAAAGGAGGAGGGAGGCATGTGGAGGTGGACTGAAACAAATTCTTTGTCATGGGCTGTGCTTGCATCATCTTGAAGCTGTTGTGAAACCACAGCTTAAGAACATGAGGTGATTATAAACACAAGTGAAGTGGCTTTAATTGATTTTTGTTGTCTGTAGTGAGAAATGTAGACATATCATAAACCAGCAACCAGTTAAACAGATATTGTTAAAAAAAAAAAAATCCAATGTCACCACAATATGAGTACCTTACATGCAGGCTGAGAGTTTTGTTTTTAAAAAGCCCACCTGTTTGTGGGTTGGTATGTCAATACATAGACACCTTAAACTCATTCCCTTTGAAGTTTAAAATGTTTATTCAGCTTTATATGGACATACTGAGATGCTTCAGTGAGGCTGTCTTTGTAGAATCAGGACCTTATTTAAGTTGTTGGAAATATACTTTAAAATCTTGTAGCCAGGATTTAAAGATCTGGTGGGTTGACCTTGGCTGGATGCCAGGTACCACTAAGCTGCTGTATCATTCCCCTCCCCAGCAGGATGGGAGGGGAGAAAATGAGATGGAAAAAAACCCCCAAAGAGTCAAGATTTAAAAAAAAAAAGGCTCAAGATGGGGAAAAAAAAAACCCAAATGGGTCAAGATAAAGGCAGTTTAATAAAGCAAAAGTAAAGGCCACATGAGGAAGCAAAGGAAAACAAAAGATTTATTCTCTATTTCCCATCAGCAGGCTATGTCCAGCCACTTCCCAGGAAGCAGGGCTTCAGTACATGTAGAAGTTGCTCTGGAAGACAAAATGCCATAAATAATGAATGCCCCCCCTTCCTCCTCCTTTCTCTTAGCTTTTATTGCTGAGTGGACACCACGTGGTATGGGATATCCCTTTGGTCAGTTTGGGTCAGCTGTCCTGGCTATGTCCCCTCCCAAGATCTTGCCCACCCCCAGCCTACTGGTGAGGGGGGAATGTTGGAGGGACAGCCTTGATGCTGTCTCTGCAGTAGCCAAAACACTGGTGTGTTATCAACACGTTTCTAGCTACCAATAGAAAGTACAGCACCGTGAGGGCTGCTGTAGGGAAGATTGACTCCATCTCGGCCAGACCCAATACCAGAGCTTGTCAGTCTGCATGGTTTGCTTTAATCTTCATGCTGCTGTAAATAATCTACTGATGTCTTGGTATAACAAGGGAGTTGCATGTTCTTAATGAAAATAAATTTAAGAGCTCTATTTCTGGTAAAGTAGAACAGTTCTCTTTGCTCATTTGTAGATCAAATAGTTTTCAGGAAGTATGTCGGTAGCCTTGTTCCTTTTCCAAGGGAAAAAAGAAGGAATAGTAGGGTGCTGTCATGAGATCCAAGCTTAAGATCTTGTTACTTTTATAAGATAAATTACAACACAGCTACTGAAACAACTTAAAAACAAAATGTCAAAATAATGTGAGGGAAGTACATCTTGCAGTGTAGTGGCTTCACTTCCCCCAGCATTGTTAGTTTCCATGGTTGTTATCCTTTGTTTCACAAGGTTAGCCATTTGTTTTTGTCAGATTTCCATCAGCTAGGAAGAATATAATGTGCTCTTCTCAGAACATCAAGGTGTGAGTAAGCTTTTTGGCTTGAATCTTTACCAGCCCCTTGCATGTTGCTTGTCTTGCATGTGTTCAAAAAAAAGGTTAAGTGCTGCTTAATGTTGTGTTCTGATAAGCTTTTACTTTCGCTTTTCATAATAGAAAAGTAGCTGCGAATTTGGTCCTGTCCTATTGCTTCAGGCTAGCTGTCTGAAAGTTATTCAGCACTACTGTGGAGAATACCAGAAATCTTCCTTTCCCAGCTGTTTTGCAACTAGACAGCAGGATTGACTAGCTGTGGAAGAGTTAGAAATGGTCAGATGTGACATGAGGCTCGCCTGCTTTTTGTGTCAGCATGCCATGAATTCTCCACCAAAAAAACCAAACCAAAAGCATTTGCTTGCTGGCTTCATGTCCTGCAGAGCTGCCTTTCATCTGTGGGTTTATGCAAATAAGTTTACTGTCTCCAACAGCTTCCAGTTCCCTGTTCATCAGGCTTCCAACTAGCCGTAGCTGTGTAGCTTATGAAAATTTGTTCACGCTTCAGTTGAGTTTGTCAGGAATAGATGGACTCCAGCTCTGCTTTGCTGGCCATGATGTTTTCAACCATTTTTTTTGGCATCCTGGAGAAATTCACCCTTACAGTTCCCAGCTTATCTCCATTTATTATTTGTCTTTTCTGTGACGTGCAGGAGGTGGTGCTGTCATCATTCTACTTGAGGACAAACACTCTTAGAGCTTTCATCTTCTTTCCCCTCTGTGTTTTTGCAAAGGGGAAATGTTTCCCTATCATTTATATTGCTTGTTGCTTTTCTGTAAGGTTGGTTGATCAAAGCAGAGTTTATCTGAAACTGGTAGTTTCTTGTTCGTGGACCCTAGGGAGGGAGAAGTGGGGGTTACTACAACTTATTTGAAGGGGTTTGTAGAAGTTAACTGGGGAAAGTGAGTGTGTTTCAGTTACGGTGCTGACCATTGGAGCATGCTGTGAGTCTGCTGAAAACAACCTTAGCAGTCAACAAACTTAAAATAAAATGCTGAAAATAATTAATTTGAGTCATGACCCCTCATTTGATTGCCACCCTAATTTGAGTCATGTTACCTTGGGTGGCTGCTCAGTTTTTGGGGTTTGACATGCGTGCTGGTGTATCATCGTTATCTTAGGAGTGTGGAATATTCTCTGCCTCTTTGAGTTTCTTGAAAAATGTCCCACAGTCCTGCTAGCAATGTCTGGGAAACAAAGAGAAGGTCAAGGGCTAAATTAAAGAGGACAGTGCTGCCTTTTTTTTTTTTTTTTAAAGGCATTTGAAAAATCAGGGCTGCCGTCCAGATTGGGGAAAGCATGATTTGTATAAAACTGCATATGATATAGTCCAGTTGTTGAGATAGTAGTTCTGCTGCTTTCTCTTTTCTTCACTTGAAATAAGGAGATAACGTGGCCTGAACAGCAGCATGTACAGCTCTGTTGGCTTAGAAGGTTTCTATTGGTTTCTTTAACCTGCTGTGTTGCTTTAAAGCAAAGGGAGAAAATGTTTTTCTCAACAAATTTTGTGCACTTGAATTGTGGAGATCAGATTTATCTGGAGATAGATGTCATTTCATGTTTTTTTAATCATCTGCTGCTGTTTAAGGAAAGACACTTAGGGTTTTCAGTTCTTTCTCTATTATTAAGTAAAAAGAGGACACAGGGATGTTACCAATTTAGATTGCTTAGCTTTCTCATTGCTAAAATAATTTTGACCCAATTCAGAATGTAATTATTACATAGTACTCCAGTTAGGTATAGGTCTAAGTCCTTCTGTTGTCTCCCTTGGGAATTCAAAACTTTTGTAGGCAGTCAGCATCTTTGCAAATGACTTTGTTGTTTCAAGCCAGTAAATTCAAAGCTAGAAAGTTTTATGATGTCCAGGCACGCTCAAGTATATGTGGTGACAAAAATCAAAGATCCTGTTTGGAACTTCATAACTGTGATGAGTTATATGCATTCTGTTTTTTTTGTTGTAAATATTGGACCTTTTTTTCTGTTTGTAGTATTTAACAGTTGGAGAGCATTACCTTACTTGTGGCAAAATACAAAGGATAGACAAAAATGGATGAGTAGTGGTGAAGAACGATATGCTAAAGATATGAGATAGGAAGGTGTAGAAACACTGAACAGCGAACTGGAAAAAAGGCTTAATGGAAGAGTTGGAAAGAATTTGCCGTCTGGGAAACGAAGAATAGAATTCAGTCATAAAGTGATCATGCTAACTGAAATGTTGGAATAAGTATTCATGGTTAGCTTCCCATCCAGTGTGAAGCTCCATTAACTCTTGTAAGGAAAGAAAATTTGCATAATGTTACATTTCACAGCTGTAGGAGTGTATCAGTTCACCAAAGTTTAAGTATTCCTTCTTAAGAGAAGGTACAAAAAAGTTGTCCTGGTGACTATGTTGCCTTTGTTTTGGTAGGTGACGACTAGCTGAGGGATTGACGTAGAGTGGTGGTGTTATCCAAGTTGAGGAGAGAGCACCTTCCCTTCAGAAAAACCCTGTATCCTGGTGTCTAGGGTACTTCCCATGTGGGAAAAGCTACAGCTCCTATCTGCTGTCTTTGATTTGGGGCAGGAACTTTACTGTTGAACAAGACGTCAGTTCAGGAAATATAACAGGAAGAACTACTTGCTGTGCGGAAATCTGTATAGACATACCAGAGGGGTAAATTTTTAAATTTTTTTAATATTCAGATTATTGTATATTCCCCAAAGGCATAATCATAAACTTCACCCAGAAACGTGACATTCCGTAATACAAAGTTATGATTAGTAATTGTATGTCGTTATCTCCACTAATATTGCAACATACTCTCATCGGTATAATAATTTTCTAAAGCAAATTAACAAACTACTAGAATTACAGATAGGATACAATTGAGGCTTTTTTACTGTTATGAAATCTAGACTATAAAATGCAGTTTGAAATGCATGGGCCAAATCATAGAATGGTTTGTGTTGGAAGGGACCTTTAAAGGTCATCTAGTTCCACCCGGCCTGCCATGGACAGGGACATCTTTCACTAGGCTGGGTTGCTCAGAGCCCCATCCAAGCTGACCTCGAACACTTGCAGGGACGGGACATCCACAACTTCTCTCGGCAACCAGTTCCAGTGCCTCATCACTCTCATAGTAAAGAATTGCTTCCTTTTATCTAATTTAAACCTACGCTTGTCCTATCACTACATGCCCTGGTAAAAAGTTTCTCTTCATCATTCTTACAAGCCCCTTTTAAGTACTGAAAGGCTGCAGTAAAGTCTTCCTGGAACCTTCTCTTCTCCAGACTGAACAACCCCAACTCTCTCAGCCTTTCTTCATAGGAAAGGTGCTCCAGCCCCTCAGTCATCTTTTTGGCCCTCCTCTGGACCTGCTCCAACAGGTCCGTGTCTTTCCTGTGCTGAGGACCCCAGGGCTGGATGCAGTACTCCAGGTGGTGTCTCAGCAGAGCGGAGCAGAGGGGCAGAATCACCTCCCTCGATCTGCTGGCCATGACCTTTTGATGCAGCCCAGGATACGGTTGGCCTTCTGGGCTGCAAGCACACATTCCCAGCTCATGTCCAATTTTTCATCCCCCAGTATCCTCAAGTCCTTCTCTGCAGGGCTGCTCTCAGTCCATTCATAACCCATTCTATATTGATAGTGGTGACTGCCCCGACCTAGGTGCAAAACCTTGCACTTGGGCTTGTTGAACTTGATGAGGTTCATATTTGCCCACTCCTTAAGCCTGTCAAGGTCCCTCTGGATGGCATCCCTTCCCTCGATGGAACTACTGAGCTCAGTATCATCTGCAAAGTTGCTGAGGGTGCGCTTAATCCCACTGTGTCATTAATAAAGATACTGAACAGTACTGGTCACAATACAGACCCCTGAGGGACACCACTTGTTACTTATCTCCCTTTGGACATTGAGCCATTGACCACAACTTTTTTGATGTGGCCACCCAACCAATTCCTTATCCATTGAGTAGTCCATCCATCAAACCCCTATCTCTCCAATTTAGTGACAAGGATGTTGTGTGGGAAATAATAGTTTCCTAAAGGAAATAATAGTTTTCTTTACATTATTACATATCTAATTGAGATCTGCAAAAGAATTAAATTAAGACTTTAATGCATCTGTAATAATAAGCATTTTATGAGCTCCCTTTGCCTACTTTTCCTTTTTGTCAAGTTTTCCTTTGGAGACAAAAAGCTTATTTCTACCAGGAGACTGAAGCTGCTGAGTGACTATGGAGAGTCAGATTTAAGGAAAAAGACCCTCTTTTGAATGACATTGCATCTCTCTGAAATAGAAAGTTTGGCTGAAGCGATTCACGCTGGACATTCAGAGCTTACAATTTTGCTCTAGAAATTCAGGTTGTGACTGTATATCAATTCATATTGTTCCTGCATGCTGTTTCTGTTGATAGTGAGATCCGCTTGAAACAAGCATCATCTTGTACTCTTTTTATTCTGAGGAGCAGAGATTTAAGGAGGGCGATACAAGGAAAAATTCCTGTGTTTTCAGCTAAATCTACTTTGACAAAAGTTTGTGTAAAAGTTTCTTTAACTGAGTGTCTTGAAAATGCAAACAACAAAGCCATTGGGAAAGAAAATTATTTTAAAAGAGATTGCATCTGGTTTTGGTACAGTTACCTCTTTATGGCCATCATAGTCTTGCTTTTTAAAACATATGTTTTAAAATGTATGTGATGCTGAAACTAATATTGTCACTAATAATTTAAAATTATGAGTGTTTATTACCATCAGTGCCTTGTGATAGTCTATGACTTGATTTTAACGTCATTTAAAGAGACCCAGAGAAGAAGGATCATCCTGGGGTAAAGGCTTCCTTTGAGATTCTGTTTTTTCCCACCTTCAGATTGTGATAGTGTTATTTTTCTGGTTCCCCAGCCTATTGTGGATGAGTTAATTAAGGCATGCAAGGTTCTCAGAGTAGTAATCTGTGTCTTATAGAAACCTGTACAGTAAGTATTATTGCAGATGACAGACTCAAAGGACATTCAGGTGAAAACATACATCCTGTTCCTGTATTCTGAGGATCTAGAAGAATAACTCTTGCCTGCTATGAAGTGCAGCTTGTCAGAGCTGAAAGTCTGACTGTGATAGGTAGGGAAGTGTCCACTTAATAGTGGATGCTCAACAACAAATTGCTTGGGATTTCTGTTGTAATTTTTCGAGTGTGATTTAACAGATTTTGTGTTTGGGCTTTTTTAACTTCATGCAGGCAGGGTTGGCTTGTATCCAAAGGGTGGCTCTTGGCATATTCCTTTGCTGAAAGTAGCCCAGTCATTGCACTGCTCTGCATCTGGCATAATTTCAGAAAGGGTCTTCTCTAGAAAAAAAAAAAATCTTTAAATTTCCAGAAATATAAATGTATTCAGTAGAAAGAAAACCATTCTTTGCTTTTCTGTGACTGGCTTTTGTTTAAGGTAGTTTTGAGAAGCCTTGGAAATCCACAACAATTTTACCGTAAGGCTGTGCTTGCCAAATAGTTATAGCTTTATCTCTCAGAGGCTGGAGGGGAAAAAAACCAAACAACAAACCAAACAAAAAAGAGGATTGGCATTTCCTGAAAACCATGAGTGATTAATGTTTAGTTGGCAAAATATAAATACCTCTTTAATAACAATACTGTGATTAAGGCTTTAAGAAACAAATCTCATTTCTAAAAGTACAGCTCTATCGCTGCATCCAAGGCATGTCATTCTTCTTCTCTGGAAGCTGTCACTTTAAAGTGTAGTGTCTGTGGGAGTGATTAATGCCTCTGATGTATTTTTAATCTTCATGGTACTTGCAATTAATCCTTGCAAAAATGCTACAGTAAAAATGATTGTTCTTATTATTTTATGGAAGGGATGCAAAGGGGAAAAAACATCCCAGAACAGATGGAGTCAAAATAGGACTACACCTTTCTCCTACATGAAAGCCTGCTTTAATGGCCTGGGTCTCAGAACAATCCAGATATTCTGATCTCTTCCCTAATGTCAATTTATTATTACCTTAGTCATTGGGTGAGGTTTACAAATAGTCTTTGAGAGAATAAGCAGAACCTCTGTTTCTTTTCTTTTGTAGGTGAGCGTCATGTTTGGTTACAAGTCATGCTTCTGTCTGTCTAGTCCAATTAATCATGAATTCTTCCCTTGCACAGAGTTTCAGTAGACGGCAGGAAGGCTCTCTGTCCATGAATGCGCTCTAGTTGGATGAATAGGAAGTTCTTCATAGAGTACATACTGTATGTGGCTGTAGGGGGTGAGGGTGTTAAATCTCTAAGGTTTGAGAATTGGCATAGGACTATTATCCTGGATTAATACCTCTTGGCTTAAAATATTTGGCTTTAGAGTTGGAATTTTTTTTAATAATATTTTTTTAAGATTGGCTTTTGCAGTGAGGTGCTCAGTTACGTGTGTGTTTGCTCAAATTGGGTCCATCAGGAGTCAGATGCTTTTGAAAACTGGGTTTATATGCAGTGCCTGATTCATGACCTTGCTGCTATGGAAGGTTTTTTAACCATCCATGTCTGCAGCTTTTGGTGCCTGAACTTCGTGGGCCCACCAAAGGGTTTTATGGTGTCTGTGAGGTTTTTTGTCTTGGATTTAGGCTTGTAATTCTGCATGTGAATTTGGGCCCACTTGCCTTAATACACTTCCGTCATTCTTGCCTGAATGTCAAACTGGCCTTGGCATAACCTTTAGGGCAAGGAAGTGACAAGTCAAGGAAATCCTCTGTAAGCCATAGTCATATTGCTGATTCTGCAGCTGTGTAAGCCCATTATATAAACAATTGTGATGTGCATTTAGAAAAAAAACAACAAAACCTTAATTCCACTGTAGTGCAATTTCACCTTATCTCTGATCCCTTCAACCTTCACGTAAGGTGTACGTGAACACGCGGTAGCTGAAGACGTCCTCCTTAGAATTGTGCATTCAGAATCCTTTGTGAGAGCAGTATGTTCAAGCGAGTTTCTGCAGCACCTCTCTGCATGTGAGAGAGACTTCAGGGTTCTTTAGATCCCTCCATATGGTATTTCCTATGTGGTTCATTTTGTAGTTTCATTCTTTTTTTGTCAATGGTACAAAAATACGCTTCCTAAAAGTTTAATGGAAGGTCACTTACTCCTACAGAACTGGGATATCAAGCGCAGTGTTTCTGGAAGTACATGAATGCCTTTCTGAGCTCCCCTTCCCTGCTGTGGACACCGAGCACACACAATTAACATGTTTTCTTTAGGAAGCCAGTTTCTTGTATGCAGTGTAGCTGCGCTGTCTTTGCAACAAAACTGGCAGGGTGGTATTTGTGGTGCAGCTGGCAACTCATTTTTTTCATCCATTCCTGCTTCACCAACTAAGCCCAGATGCTTCCTGCCACTGCGTAAACAATGTTACGTTGTTTGTACAGGTTTCTGTAGCCCAGAAAAATAACTGATTGTAAGTATAGGTGAGTAGTGTTTAACTTGAGAATTCTGTACCTGTAGTTGCCAGATGGTCATCATGCACTGCAAAAAAAAAAAAAAAAAACCAAACAAAAAAACCCCCTTAAAGTTATCATAAAGAATTCTAAAATCCTAGCCAGAGGGTAAATAACTTGAATTTAACTTAGCGCTCAACACTGTATCCCTTTTTCCCCCAGAGAATTTACTTTATCTAATTAACATAAAATCCACAGTGTTTTTTAAATTCAGTTGGATTTTATTGATCATCTGTTCTAATATAAAGCTTCCTTATCTTTTCCCCAGAAAACAACAGAGGCTTTATGATACCACCACAGATATCACAGTACCCTCCTACAGTTTGTTTGATAGTCTGTCATGGTTTTATTCGAGTTACTCTTTGAATTACTCAGCAGCACTCAGTAGTTAAGAACAGTTCAGTAGCTTTGCCATCCCCTAAAGGGTGGAACAGCGACTGCATTACTGCATCCTCACTCGTGTCTTCCCGGTTCCTCTTTCCTGGGTATGTTTCCTTTCTTCTCTTGCCTGGAAGGCGCCTGTGACTGTAGCAGTGTTTTTTCTTGTTTCTGTAACACCTCATCGTCTGCTTGAGATCAATAAGTAATAATCATGAAAATGTATGTGCAAAGCCTGAATCTAGGGAAAATACTTCATTAGCTGCTACTTGAGACCTGAAGCACAGCTTACAAAAACTGAGCACACTTCAGAAGCTTTCTATACGTATGTTAACACTGCATACGGGCTGCTACTCCTCCTTAAGACCCAGTGTAATTTGGATCCTTAGGTTGAGCCTTGCCTCTTAAAGAGCGATTGCAGAATGATTCTCTGGTGATATTCTGGGTGTATTTCCTGTGTTGCTTATTGTTGCAGAGTCCCTTACGTAACTGTTCCGTATGAACCTTGTTTGTCTTGATGATCTGAAGTTGTCAACTCTGTAGTGTAGCTTGGTTTATGGCTTCTCGTTTTTTCAATTTAAACTACGTTCTGTGTCCTAGTTGAAAGTTAAAAGGAAAATCAGTGTTCTGATAGTCTTAATGTAATCACTTAAACTCTGCATAGTTTCAGAAGATTTTTTTCTAGTAGAAAATAAATTGAGCAGATGAATCTTTTTGTGAACACAGAGAAACAGCTGGTATATGTTTGCTGTGCTATTTTATACTGCGGTTTGTCTTCCTTAAAACTTTTGTCCATACTAAGAGTGCAATAAATGATCTTTGCTCAGTGAGGCATTTAGTTACATTGCTTAGGTACCTTTTGTGTCTGCATCACAACATACACATATTTAGAGAGAGAATTCACATGTGCACAAGCACTTGCTACCTTTAATGCAGGACTGTTGTGGTACCTCTTTGGACTAGTTCAGCTATCACCTGTAGTGGCCGGTATTTTTACTCTTGTCAGTCTGCAGTTTCCAGTTCATGTGGTTCGGGTCTACAGGACTCCTTTCTTGCTCTTGCTGTGTTTTTCAATATCCCTAATATTGAAGTCCAGAGCTCTGGTTTGTTTAATCTGTGTGCAGTGTCAAATTATAGTTCAGAGAATTCTTGTACATTTTGTTTATGTAATATAGTGTGGGATAACGATCAGATAAGTATATCTGCTGATCTACTGGTCAGATAATTCCAGGTGTGCACTCGAATAGTCTAGTCCTTTTTTATTGAATTACTGTATTTTCCTACTTTTTTGTAGTCTCATGTAATTTTATCAGAATTCCTCCCATACTGTTAAACTGTGTTCTAGTCACTTGGTGTGTGTATATATATCATGTATTTAACTTACTAAGTTATTTGATTAAGATAATTAAAACTTAATATTATTTTAAATTCCTTCTGATGATAATAGGAAAAAATGACCTCATCTACTGTTATATGACACTGTAATGTTCTCTCTTTTCTTATTTTCCAGCTGTATGGGGAAACTTTGTCAATATGAGGTAATGTATATAATTTTTGTATTGAATATCCTTATCTGAAATAAAATTAACTTACCTTTCCCATCAACGTATCACTGTATCTCAAGTAGGGAGAAAACAGAACAGCAGCTCACGCTGTTGTTTGGATGGTTGCTAAGCAGCTGATACCACTTTTTAAATAGAAGGTGTTCAGTCTCAAAAAGGGTTGTATGTCTGCTGTAAATCTCACCCAGGATCTTACTCTCACTTCAGTGTCTGTCTTTCTTTACACAAACTCATCTTCTGATTTTGGAGATGTTTTTAGGCAAGTTGGTTGGCGTAGCTGGGCACATGGGCTTGGATTCCGCTTTTCCTCAGCACAGATCTGACCCTATCTCACTGACAATACAGGCTTAAACATTGAAGAGCAGCAGATCCTCCACTGCTTGTCGTAATTATGTTTCTGTACCTAGAATTAGAAATGTGGTTTTGAGGTTTTTTTTCTCCTTCACAATTAATTGGGAGAGAATCTGATGATTTAACTGCTGAAAAGCAAAAAAATTCCTGCACTGGCCCCCAGAATTTTTGCCCTTAGAAATAGGAAGGCATAGCATATGCATGCAAAACATGCAGATTTTCACAGCATTTTTCCTTGCATATGAGTGTTTGTCCTCTGGGAAAATTCACCAGGAAGACACAAATGAAGAAGAAGGTGAAAAGAATATGGGGACAGTCTGTTCCCTACAACAGAGTCTTTGTGCATAGAGGGCGAAATATTTCACTATGTTGTTTTGCTAGTAAAGGGGTTTCCTACTCTGTTGCCATGCTTAGCAGCACAGAGTAAAGAAAGTTTGAGGCAAACATATTAATGAATTTTCTGTGGGCTCTGATTGACCCAGGACAGCTTATCCTGGGATCTGTTCCTGTCCCAAGCTGTCCACTTTACTTTTCTTGGAGTTTCCCACCCTTGCTACAAAGTGGTCAGCTGTTAGGCAAACAGCTGCTGAGCTGCTGCGACTTGCAGATGGAGATGTCATTTAGATTACCGTGTTATCGTGACCAGCAAACTATGGCAGCTTAGCAGCTGTTACATGAGCAGCTGAGCATTTCCAAAGGAGGGACAAGAACCTCAGAGAGGGGTTTGAGGAGGACAGGTGGGCATGGGATCCAGTGTGTTCATTCCCTGATAAGCTGTCCTTACAAATTCTACCATTAGCTGCATCTGACTTCTTATTTGAGGTATCCATTATAGAGCTATCGAGGGGGAAAACTTTATTTCTGAAGGTCTGATGTTGGTCCTCAGCCAATAAGATTGTCTTTGTTAGGAGGAAGAGCTCATTAAAAACTAAACTGCAGAGTGTCAGTCCTGAAGTTCCAGGATTTGTGAATAAACAATAGTAGGACCAATTTTTGAGGGAACCTTTTTATATTCTGAGAGGTTTTCCAAATTTTCCATGCTCATTTAACAGAGAGGAAAGGCTATGTATTCCACAGATGGTTTGCATAGTTTTTTGTAGGTTTCTGTTATTTGGGAAAACATTTGAAAAATTCACAAGAATTACTTAATATTGCTTCCTTGTGGTAAATTCATACAGTGTTAACTGGAGGGGGTTTTTTTGCCACTATTACAATAAATTACAATTTGTTTTGAAAAGATGGTTCAGGGCCTGTGTGTCGTAGTCTAGGAATTTGCTGCACCTCTTAACTGATACGACAAAATGAATCTGGTCAATAAGATTTTTGCCTCAGTAATAGACTGAACTGACTTTTTAGTAAGAGTTTTACAGAAGGATATGAAGGGAATCATTGCTCTAACTTCTAACAGTGTGGCATACGTATATCTGCTTAACAAAGGAACTTCTGTTTCCCTAGGTGTAATGACTTCAGGTCCCAAGTAAAGGAGCTCTGTTTTATTTGAAAGAACTCCATTTTATGTTGGATACCCATGAATCCTCTAGTATGCAAAAACTTACTACTGTAAGATAAATAATTCCCCTTTCAGAAGGTTTAACTGAAAAAAAAAAAAGTATGCAAACTTAAGGAAAATCGCATAGACTAGATGCAATTTAAAAATACATATTCTACATTTGTAGGAGTTTACTCATTTAGATACACAATTAGATACTAAATAAGACCACGCAGATTTGTGCAAGTAGTGTCTTGTACTTCTTGTGCAAGTAGTGCAAGTACTTCTTAGTACTCTCTTTTCACAAGTTACTTTGACATCCTTCATCCTTCGGTGTATAAGCTTTGGCTTCATTTCAAACAAATAGCATTTGTGTGCTAAGTCAGTATTCCCCATCAGATGGTCACTTAAGACAAGTTTTAGTATAGGTTTTTTTTCCTTGTTTTTCTAAAAGTTCAAAGTCAAAGCTAGACACGTTTGCCCTTCTGTCTTTTTGATTAAAATTACAGTTACAGTTGTGGCATTAAGCAAAAGTGTTTAGTTAGCGTACTTGTAGCATACAATAAACAGAGACCCTGAAAAAGACATCTTAGGCATTTGCATAGTAAAGCTACACTCAAAAACATTTCTGCTGACCCCACCTTAGTGCAGTGGTTAGACACTTTTCTACAATGAAGTTAATTTTCTCTGTAAAATGATCATCATCATTATTGTTATTACTCTTTCCTGTGGGCTTGGTTCAGTTTCTGCCAAACTTGGTGACAAGACTAGCTGATTTCAATGGGAATGGGACCATCCACTTTCATTTGAGTAGCTCTTTGAAATAGTACTGACTCGGGATGCTTTGAAGATACTGTTTTAACAGGAAAAGCATGATGCAGGTGCAGTGGAACAGCTATTGCTTAGGTATGGATTATGTTTTTTCTTTTCTTGCCAACAGGTCTCTTCAAGAAAATGGGGATCAGAAGGTGGAAAGTAAAATAGAGGAGGTTAGTTTGCTAGTAGTTGTAGCCCGTTTTGTTTTGAGGACTCCATTTCACTAATTTCATATTGAAAGGGTGTATTTAGTTCTATCTCATTACTCTCCATTCCACTAAAACCATTCAAAGTGTTGGATTTGTGTCTGTACGTAAGTTTTTGAACTGTCCTTCACTGCAGTGGAGTTTCTAACATAGATCTGTGACTCTCATATTTTTATTATTTTGCCTCTAAACCTTTCTTGAAAGTAGTAGCTCTACTGTCTCATTTGCTTCAGACACTGTGGTAGAGTCCTCCTGAAAACTGTTTTTTGTTACTGAAAGAAAGATATACACAAATTCTTTCCTATGTCACCCTTACAAAATGTTAAGTGTGTATAAGTTTCATTAGAAATTTGAAACCTCCCCAAAATGCTCTGCTTTGTTCTTAACTAATGAACAAAGATAGCGGTGTTTGTGGTTGGGGATGGTGTGCAATACCAATTCTTTAAGCAAAAGTCCTGGCAATTTCTGGAGTAGACATGGGTATTGAACACACCGGTGGTTCTGAACTTCCATACCAATACCTTTGAATTTCCATTTCAAGCTCAGTTTGTTGCGAAATACTAAGAATGTGTGCAACAGATCTTTCTCCAGATGTTTTTAGACTTCCAGTCTAATAACAATAAAACAAATTTAATAGATACAAAAGTCTTTGAGGTCAATACCCTCTACCCCTTGTGTGGGTGTGCGTGACCGTACTAGCATAGTCTGGTCTGCCTAGCATCTTGTATTCCAAAGATTGTGTTCTTGGTTTATGTCTTTTTGCATTCCTCTCTTTTTTTTTTTTTTTTTCTTTTTCCTTTTTTCTTTTTTTTTTTTCCTTTTAATTCTGGTAAACATTGCAACAAGCATTCTGAAAATCCCAGTTGTTTAAGAATGGTCAAATGCTTGAAATTCAATGGGTAGATCAGAGTTACTGTAAGGTCTGAGAAGTTGAGCATTTCCGGATCTTGTTTTTAAAGCTTTAGCTATATAGTATCTTGAACCATTAGAATAAGTATAACTGTTTCAAGAACTATTTGCTGCTCCACAGAGCTAGATATTTAATGAACATAAATGACAATACTGTATTTCCTGTTCCATATTCATTTAACATGAATATGCAGCTTATTTCAGTTCATGAAGTTCCTGAATTATCTAGCTCTAAGCAGCAATATTTGTACGAAACAAATTAATGGTGGTTGATGATGTGTTGCTATGTAGTACTATTTCAAGTGATAACCCTCTGATGGCTTTCAACTTATGTATGGCCCTAGATGGTAAACTTTGTGACAAGGTTTTAGTAAAGTTAAAAACGAGTTCAGGGGCTTGTTGCAATTTGGCAGGACTGTTAAAAATTTGGGTCCTGTGATAAAGAACCTGAAACTGATGCTGTCTTAAGTGATTCTCTCTTTCAAAGCACTGAAACTGCAAACAGAAGTCTTGGTAGGTGAACTGTATTTTCTAACAAATTTCCTTTTAATATTTTTTAAAAGCCTAGATATACCTTCAAATCATGAGGTAAAACATATCTTAGATTTTTAAACATGTTTCTTTAAATTCACATACCATGTTCTGAGAGAATTCTAGCCTTTGCACTGGAGCTAATGCCTCTGCTTCTGTGTCTGTGTACTCTTAAGTATGTGTATCTGCTGTCCATTTAAATAGTTGCAGTTTTACTGACTGTCCTATTGTGCTGTTGCTCAATATAGGTTGCTTTTGACAACCTCAGACAAGTCACTTGTGACTTCACTTTGACAAATAGGATCATAACATTGGATGTTCTTATCAACAAGGCTATGGTACTCATAGCCTTGGTGTTTTGTTTTCAGTGGTAAGCTAAGGGATTTCACACTGTACTAGGTAATCTGATTTTTGGTGAAAAAGGTTCAAGGATTTTTTGATGTAAAGGATGCTTTAAGATGCAAGTTTCTTGGAGTGTCTTCAGTGAAGCTGTTCGTAGGAAACTGTTTGCCATGATTTTTGCTCTAAAATAACTTCCTATATGCATGTTTTGTGATGTGAATCTTGTTCTATTCTTCAAAGATTAAATATTATTCCTATATTTTAGGCTGTTGCACCTCTAAGGGAGAAAATCAAAGATCTAGAAAAAAGGTACGTCTTTTTTGCTAGATTCGGGAAGCAGTTAAAAAGCATAATTTCTGTTCTGTAGCAGTCAATTCTGTAGCTGTAGGCTTGAGATAAATGTTTTGCGTATACCCTCAGTACCTTTGGATTTTTATCATATGTAATATTATATTATCATTATATCATACACGTATAAGTGAGGATGGGGCCTTGAATGCTGGAAGACATTAATGCTTAAGGTATTCAGGTTGATTAATCCCACTAAAGTAAACTGGGAGTGCTGGATTTTTGTAAAGTTCAAATCCTGTGGAGGAATTTGCTGGTTTGAGTCCAGCTGGTGAACGGATTACCATGGTTTAGTAAGTTCAACCCAGGTGTGTGCTAAAACATACTGGTTTCAACTTCAAGAGACTGAAAATATGTTTCATCTCACTGTTGTGGTTTAACCCCAGCCAGCAACTAAGCACCACACAGCTGCTCGCTCACTCCCCCCCCGGGTGGGGTGGGGGGGAGAATCCGAAGGGTAAAAGTGACAAAACTCATGGGTTGAGATAAAGACAGTTTAATAGGTAAAGCAAAACAAGGAATTCATTCACTCCTTCCCATCGTTCAGCCATCTCCAGAAAAGCAGGGCTCCATCATACGTAATGGTGACTTGGGAAGACAAATGCCATCACTCTGAACATCCTCCCCTTCCTTCTTCTTTCCCCAGCTTTACATGCTGAGCATGATGCCATATGGTATGGGATATCCCTTTGGTCAGTTGGGGTCAGCTGTCCTGGCTGTGTCCCCTCCCAGCTTCTTGTGCACCCCCAGCCTACTCGCTGGTGGGGTGGGGTGAGAAGCAGAAAAAGCCTTGGCTCTGTGTAAGCACTGCTCAGCAGTAACTAAAACATCCCTGTATTATCAACACTGTTTGCAGCACAAGCTGAAACATAGTCCCATACAAGCTACTATGGAAAAAATTAACTCTACCCCAGTCAAAACCAGCACACTCGTATTTCCCACACTTGTGATCAGTTATCATGGTTCAGCTAATGTACAGTGATTTCCTTGTGAATCTTATCCTGTGCAGGTGCTTTGGATGAGGCTGACTGACTTGCTTCTCTTGGGATTTGTAATGGAATGTGGTATCTTGGATTAAACTGGATGATGTGATTGAGGAAAAGCAGACAAGCTTTTTGATGAGCTGCAGATATTTAATATGTGCTGTAGTTCCACAAGCACCTTAAATTGACATAGTTGTTTAAAAAAAAAAAAATTAAAGCCTGATCCATTTCTCCCTGGCTGCTTGTTTCTACCCTGCAACATCGTTTCTTCACTTTTATGCCAGCAGAACCACTTGAGTGCTGATAGTAAGCTGGATGAGGAAACCACATATTTCAGTCTCTCTGCAAATAACTCCCTCACTCCCTAGCCTGGTTGCCTTTCTGCCAGATCAGTTCTCCCATCTGAGTGCCCTCATGGGGAGATGCTTTTCATCACAAAATAAGGTCTGGAATACAGGTGGGAATTGTCAGCTCTGTCAAGGACACTGCTGCTTCTGACAGTGATCCTGTTTCACAGGTGGCACTGTTGATTTCCCAAGCAAACAGCTAGCTGAGAATGCTGCATTACAAAGGGCCAAGTCTGGACTTATCCAAGCAGTACCAGTAAGCCTGGTGGTTATGTATGGCATACTGGTGGTTGTGTGCTGTTCCTCTGGAGAGGGGCCAGAATCCCATTGCTCTTGGCCAGAGGTGCGCTTGACACCCACAGTGTTTTGGTGTTTGGAGTTTTGTCTTGCCAGTGAGCAGTTGCCCCTCCTCCTCCCACTCCTCCAGTGCTGTAAAACAAAAGAAAAAAAGAGGAGAAAAAAAAAAAGTCAGTTCCGTTTTTTAACAATTGATTTGAAAGATTCAGTTTATTTCAGGGAGAATACTGATCTGATTGCTTATCTCTTAATATCAGCATGAACTTCATGGATCAAACTAGGTGATGTATTGGCAACATGAAACAAATTGCAGACTGTGTCACCTGTAGTAGTTGCATGTGATACTACCATACCAATTGGTAACGGTCAAATTATAAAGATTTTATGTTCAGATGAAATTTTTTAAGTCCTGCCTCTGTTCAATTGACTTATTTAATCTTAATTGATAGCCCAGTGTATCTTCAGCTTCAGTTGTTGGCAATTCAGGTATTTCCTTCTGCCATTCACAGAGGACCTTTGTGAGAGGGTGTCCTGATTGGCTCCTTTTTTAATAATTGTGATATTATTCCAAATGAGCAATGAGTTGTTGGGTGGAACCATTAAGTTAAAACTTCTCCCAGGAGCTGTCTAAATACTCTTTTCTTTTTGACTGGTGTTTGCAGTGTATTGATGAGTCTTGTTTCAAATGTCTAGCAATGAGGAGAAAGAATCAACATATTTTTTTACTTCTGTGTGAGCCGATCTGGGAATTATACTTTCACAAAATGTGGGCTTATGGGCTCTTATGGCCCATATCAAAATTTGGGCTCTTATTGTTGTTGGGTTTGTCAAATAATATAGCCATTTACCTCTGCTGGTTCAACTGCATGAGGCTTGTTGCAATTAATAATTTTTTAATTTTATATCTATGTAAAGTGACAGTACATAACTACTCACTGCCAGATGCCTGAAGGCTGATTCTGCTTGCAAAGCTTACTTTCTAGTGTCAATGTTTTTTTTACCTCATAAGCTGATAAAACCTGAAAGCAAGCCATTCTCCTGGTTTTGGGAAGCAGGAAAGACAAGAATTCCCTAATGCTAGTCTCATGACAAGAGATTGTTTAACTGAAGCTAAAGTTGTAAAGTTTTTATTAAAAATTTGCACAGCAAAAGCATTGCCGTGTAGTCATGAAAGGAAGCATTAGGCCAAGATAGACTGAACATTGTTGCCAAAAGATGAACATTCAGCTGGATCGGTTTCAGACTCCTGCCCACTGCCTCTAAGCTAGTCCTTGTGTAATGGAAGGAGCAAAAATGGTTGGGAGGTCTCTTTGGCACCAGTATTACTCCATGCTGGGTTAATGTGACCTTAAAATAGTGGTCTTAAAAATGGAGGAGACTGACTTTTACCTTGCATCAAGTTATTTGGAACTTCACTTTTTTTTTTAAACTCCGTAAGCCTCTTGTTATTGGTGGATTTGCCTTTCTCTCACAGGAAGGCTGTGTTTTACACGTCTGCATTATACTTATGCACTGCTGTTTCTCATTGCTTCTCAGCTTAAATCAAAGAAATAGGGTTACTATTAGTGACCCATGTGGGCAAGTGTAGGTAGCTTCTTATTTCAGTCTTCCCGTATGGGTAACACTGGAAGATTCCACTACCATATTTCCACTCTGGCATGAAAAGTTGACACAAGTACAGAAGCAACTGTGCTTTGCCTCTGAAAAATTCCTGTTGAGCCAGTGCTGCAGGTTAGAAGCAGAGGAGTGCTTCAAGATCAGAGGTGTAGGGTCAGTTCAGTTAGAGTCTATTTGTGAATAGATGAAAATGTAATCTCAGTGTGAAGTCTTGGCCTATATACCTCCTGTGTGCTACATCCATTGCTTCTCTAGCATGTGTACTTACTGGAGGAGAAGGGTAACCATAGTTTGACTTCTGTCCAGTGTCACACTGATATTTAGTTAAGGAAAACCTGAGCTATTAAAATTTTGCCAAGACTACAATGCTATATTACTGAAATAAATAAAATAAAATTCACACCTTCTTTCACACCTTCCTCTGGAGGACTTTGTTGCTGTATGCAGAATGCATGCCAATGGGGGGAGAAAGAAGTTATATAATTCCATGTTCATGAAATAATCTATGGTTCTGAGCATCAGTTTTAAGCTTGAGAGAGCACCTAAGATTTGTACGTCACATAAATTTATTTTAGGATGTCTTAGTTTTGATTTGATTCCTGTAAAGAAAAAGGTGCAAAAAAATTAAAGTGAAACTAGCTTGAAGACCATCAAAACAATGGCAGTCTAGCTATTTCTGAGAAGAAAATTAGGATTAGCTTTCATACTGAATAAGCTGTCTGTTAAAAATTCTTCAAGTATCTTAAAGAGTTTCTTCGACATTCTGATTGTAAACTTTACATTGATTACTGTGAAATTTTGAGGAGCATTCAAACTTTATATTGTAAACTTCACAATGAAACTTTAAGGAGAAATGTTTGAAGTCAATGCGGTAAGTCAAAACAACTTGCTTTCTTTTCCAGAACTTTTAACAAGGTTGTTTGCTTTTTAAAACTTTTCTTAAAAAAAAAAAAAAAAAGTCCAATCACTGCTCATATTTTATTGTTTTATTCTCCTGGATGTCATGCCTGGCACCAGTTATGTTCTCAAAAGATAGAAGTCAAGTGATTCGTTCTAGAAAATCAGTTAAGCAGAAATTTTAAAAGCACTTTTTGCAGATCAATTTTTATATTTCTCACAGTGCTTTTACAAAGCATAGGCATTTTCTCATGTTGGCCCGGATCCTTCTTTAGAAAAAAGGACTAAACATACCCGTAGCAGAACTTTAAGAATGGGAGGTTGTCAAGAGTAGTTTTTCATATTTCAAAGACAGATATGTGAAAAGAGAAGCAAGGCTGAAACTTACATAGCTTTTCTTCTTTGTTTTGAAATGTTCTGTAGTTTCACCCAGAAATACCCACCGGTGAAATTTTTATCAGAAAAGGATCGTAAAAGAATCCTGGTAAGTTGGTATTTATGCAGGGGTTGGTTTTGGGAAATAAAAAAAAAAATCTGTGGAATGTAATCAGTCTTGTAGGATTACTTAAAGATGTGAGCAGGAATAAAGTAAATTACCTTGTATGTCATATGTGCTGCACAGGGTTTAGAGTAGTACTTACACTTACTCTGTGTTGATGTTCTCAAATTCAGCATATAGATAATACACTTGGGCTCTGCTTTGGAAGTTTGACTTGCCAATTAAGCTACTCTTCTCTGCTTGTAACATCTCAGGACTGCATTGCCAAAGGGTCTTTCATCTTGTTTTCCCAGATGGCTTAAACTTGCAGAGACTGGGAAACTTTTTAGGCACGTCTTGACAGAAAGCTTGTGTGACTGAATTGGACAAAATCTAGTCATAAGGCTAGAAAAGTAGCTGCTCTGCAGCACTGTTAAGAAGGACCAGTTAATTAGACTGAGGGAATGTTCATTTCTGTTATCTTCTATGTTGTTTCTGATATTTTTCAGCATCACAGGTAGAAGAGGAAGGCAGGTTAAGTCAGGGCAAGTAGTTGTCCAAGGCATTCCTAAACTCAGCAAATTGTGCTACTGTAACATCAGCTTTCCAGTTTTGTCTACAAACGCTTTTGAAGTTAGCTGTGTCCTAACTTTTTTCTTGTTTCTCTCTGTCCTGGGGAAAAAAAATTGTCTCCACATTTTGAAGAGGCAGAGAAAGTATAGCTACTTAAGATGTGTAAAAATAGAAGTATGAATTTCTGCCTCTGTAGTAGAGAGCAGTGTCTGGGACAAATCCCTGCTGAAGTGCCTAACTTATCTGATGTTCTCCCTTGCTTTGACTCTTCAAAATTTTGAAGAAAAACACTGAAAAGATGCAATTAAAAAATTTTGGTTTTACTGCTTTATTAGACAGTAGTCTTCACTGCTATTGCAAAACTTCATAAAGAATAAGTGTTACCAAATTAGTTTAGTTCTTCAGTGTTATTCTGTCATTTTTATGACAGTGAAGGAGATAGACCTGTAGGCTCCCTGTTGCCTTGTTGAATGTGGAAGCTACATTGTGGAAAACATCAGAGAGAGGCTTAATTCTGAAAAATCCTAAATTGTGTGCTCATGTGTCTAAGTGTAATAAAGTTACCTTAATGTTATGTTTTTGTGTAAGCAAGAAGGTACTTTAAAGAAAAGTATTGCTGCAAGCTGTTAATAGGCTATGGAGTTCTTAATATTAACTTTTAAATTTTGCCTCTTAAAGGTACTGTATATTTTGATAGTCTGTTGCTTCAACAGTGATGGCAAGTAGTTGGAATAGGAGTATTTTCTGGTGTCCTGGAGGTAAATGGCTTTTTGGTGTCTGTGTGTTTTGTAGAGTTTAAATTACTAAAGACAAAGCTGGCCAAAAGGATCAGTGAGTTGTTCAGTGGTTTCTTCTCTGTTGTGGTGGGAGACTAGTGGGAACTCAGATGGGCTTTCACAAGCCTCCTGCCCATGTGGGCAGTTTCATTCTGTTAGAATGTCACTGTCGTAATCCTGCAGGAAAAATGTTGAGTAGCTGAAGTCAGTTATTGAGGACTCCTGTAGACCTTACATGACACTTGAAAGTTTTTCAGAAGTAAACACAAGAATCGGCAAGCCAAGTGAACTTTGGTAGATTATTTTCTTCATATTTTGTTGATACTGCCTCTTTTTCTGGAATCCATTCTAAATTTTAATTTTTCTCCGAATGCAGCCTCCACAGTGCTGACCTGATCAGACAATAGTTCTAGCAGTTATTTTTTATTATACTGCATCTATTTGAAGATGATTGCTAGTAGGGGTGGTATTTCAGCTGAGACTAGATACTCTGGCACTTTCATTCAAAAGAGCTCAAGTCTTCATCCTGTTGTGCATGATTTATCTACTTGCTCAGTTCTCTGAAGTGACTAGGCCACAAGCTTTTGTATGTAAGAGAAGGAATTCTGTTAATATTATGGATTATAGCGTTGACATTGGTTCAATCTGTTGTGTGGGGTTTTTCTGAATTGAATGTGGTAGACCAATTAAAGCATAAAATAAAAAAAAATATAATTTCCATATTATGGAAATCCATGGGACATTAGATGTTTTGAGTCTGACTGCAGACAGTAGAAATGAACCCATCTAGCAAATACACAAACTTCGAGGTGCCTCTAGTGGAGGAAATTATCAGTAATATTTGTGCCTTTCAGTAGATGCGGAAGTTACCAAGCATATTGGCACTACTAAGTAATTAAATATTTTTATTAATGATGTCTTATTAAAGAATGCCTATTTAAGCCCCAGGTGCTGGTGCTTCAATTCTGATATGGAAATGATTCACATACAGTATATGATTTTGTAGATTAATATGTCATTGTGATTTGCAGGAAGTCATATTTAGAAATGAATTATATTGTCCTTGCTTTTATGAGTGATTACAGGAAGGTTATACAGAGAGCTTCAGTGATAAATCATCTTTTCTTTTTTTTTTTTAATGTAGCCTCAAGTAATGATAAAAAAATTAATTTATACGGTTGTTTACTTTTCCAGGGGAAATTCAGCTCCTTTTCCAAGTAGTTCTTTATCTAATACCTATGGAAGTGATATGTTAATAAAGCTAACATAGATTTATCATAAAAACTTACAGATTTAAAGTAATTGGAAACTTCTTTCCAGACAAAATTGGTTTGTGCTTTTTTTCCTTTTTTTTGCTTGCATATAGCCTAGAAGAATGCTGTAAGCAGTGCTTGGTTTGGTTTATGTTTTATTCCAAAAGGGAGAGGAGGAAGCAGGCACCTCCTTTTACTGCACCAAAGACATATTGCGAGCATTGAGTTTGTGTTCTCTGGAATCCTGGAAATAGAAGTAGCAGCAGGGGATTTCCTTGGCCTCAGTTGAATTCTGAATAGGTTCAGGTCATCTACAGAAAACTTTTGTCCTGGTCACCACACAAAGACAAAACCCATGGAATATTCAGAAAGGCTGCAGTTCTCTTCCAAGTCAGGATAAGCTTATGGTAGTAGGTTTTCCGTGCATATTATTTTTTCCTTGGTAAGTGGTGGCACCTGGCAGAGGGCTGTTCTCCCTCAGTTACTACCCTTCTTCTTTTCTTGTTCACAGAATTCTGCCAGAAACCTGTTCTTCCCTCCTGTCTGTTCAGGATACTGGGAGCCCTGAAATTATTTCTTTTTTTTTTCAATGAGGGCTCCTCCTAAATCCTCTTTCTCCTTCAAGTTTGTCAAGGAACTGAATCTCATATTGAATCCTCTACAAGGAAGCCCGATAAACCCAAAAGAATACTAGATAGACCAACTAAATGATTCTTTTAATAACTGGTACTTACAATGTCTTTGACATGCTGATGGCCCTGAATTTCTAAGAAGAAAAACAAGTGTGAGAATACAAGAAGTGGACATTCAAGTTTTTACAGAAGAGAACAGATGTAGTTGTCTTCTTTTCCTTTTCAGTTTTTGATAGCTTTCTATTTGCCTTTGTGTCTTTCCTGTTTTAAAAAAAAAAATTTCTGCTAATCTGGCTTTTTTCAATAGTGGATGGGGAGGGAGTGGGCAGGATAAATGTTTAGGCTTTGACTACCCCAAAGGGAACGAACTTCAAGCATCTACATCCTTCTCCACGCAGCACTTTGTCATTGTAGCACATCATCCATTCCTTAGATTCCTGCTTGACAATTTCACTATGTCCTTTTGTTGTTTGGTTAGTTGTCACTGCAGCTGAAGTATGGAGATCACAGCTGAATCACTTTCAAAATGTGAACTTGATCATGCAGTCATATAATATAGCTGATGCCACACAGGGCTTTTACAAGTCCCTTCATTCTTTGAGAGTGGTGATCTGTCATGTCTTTGTGTGTTCTTGAAAACAGCTTATGAAGTGTAGAGAAAATAATTGCTTCTGTAGATAAGTATGTCTGGATGTGTCACACAACTTGCAGTTCTACTACTTACTGTGTTGACTGCTTCAATACTGAGTTAATGATTTTTTTTGTTTGCTTGTTTACTGTTAAAGTCTGAGGTGCAGAAAGGGAAAAAATAACTTCCTTGCTTCTACATCTGCAATGGAACAAGAGTACAAGTTTTTAAATATTTTATTTCTGCTTATTTCTTTGCAGTAAAACATCATAAAGTTCCAAGACAGGCAAATGCTGGATGTCGGAGCTAATGGTATGAGAGGCTGAAAACAGAATGATAGGATGTGGGCTATGGATGCATTAAAACACAAAAGGAATAATTTTGGTTTTAGCAGATATTTCAAATGAGATATCTTCAAAAGACTTGCTTTTGTCTAAGAATATGCTTCCTTCCTTCCTTCTTTGTATGAAGGGTGAAAGAGTTCATAGTACTTACCTAGAACACCTGACACGTCTTCCATCTAAACCAGACAAAAGCTGGATTTGACATTTCTGATATTATAAATCTTCCACAAAAATAACCTGGCATTCTGTTGTCTCTTTTCTGAGAAATGAGAATCGCAGAGAATTCTACTCCTACCTTTTTGGGTCTTTTTAGGCTTTGCTGTTGCATAAAAGGGCACAATCCAATTTGAAGGAAAAAAGGAAAAAAAATCTAATCTGAAAAGGGATTTTGTTGATGTGAATGGTTAGCTGAACTTCTAGCCTGACAGTGATGAAAAGTGTCAAGCGTCTTTCTTGAAATTTTAAATGCTGTAAATATTGGATGAAAAAAATTTAAGGATGGAAATGGAGTTGTTTCCCCTGGGGTAAGCAAGGACCTGAAAGCTACTGTTCTTCTGTCTTCATGTTTGTAGACTTTGTCTGGTGTTTCTGTAAAAAGAAAAAGAAATTTATACCAACTGTCCTAACGCAGATAACTGGAGGAGCAGGGTTTGTGGGTTCTCATCTTACTGACAAACTAATGATGGATGGCCATGAGGTTACAGTTGTGGACAACTTCTTTACGGGCAGGAAAAGAAATGTGGAGCACTGGATTGGTCATGAGAACTTCGAACTGATAAATCACGATGTCGTTGAGCCGCTGTACATTGAAGGTGAGTAGTCTCTGCTTTGGTATCTGCACTTTGTTGTGCTTTACCCTTGTAAGTATGTATGTCTCTAAAGAAATGAAATTTATGCACTGACTTCTGGATCTAATACCTGTATGCTTTGTTTATTATTAGCCTAATTCCTGTTACCACTGTGGAGTGAGAGGTTCAGAGCGCTTTTATCTTTGAAATCAATTCGTTCTTTCTGAGTGGACAGGAGGAAGGAAATCTTAAAACTTCCTAATGTGACTGATTTTGTGAGAAGGCAAGATGGCAATGGGTCAGTCTGTCTGACCCATCCATTGTCTTACGTCCCTGTCTGCCTGCACAGGCTTACTGTGCACACAGAGTCTGTGGTCTAGATATGTCATGAACTGAGAAGTTTAATTCAGGGCTGCAGTTACGCTAGAGGGCATACATCCTGCAACTGTGTATGGCCAGTTGAGAGGAGAATAAGCTCTTTCAGAGGACAAGTCAGCTCACTTTCCTTAATTGCCTTATGTGTCTTCTGTGGAAAACATTGCTCCTACTTTAGGTACATGCATTCCACAGCCTGTAGAATAGGAAAATGGCAGCACTGAATTTCCCAAGTTTTCAACAACACCCCCACCCCCGCCCCCCCCAAAAAAAACCCCCAACAACAACAAAACAAACAAACAAAACCCAACAAAAAACCCAACCCTCTAAACAAAGAAAGAAACAAAACATTCCGCTTTGAAGAAGTGGAAGTAACTCAACATCTAAACTATCATAAACCTCAAACTATTATGCCAAGGTGTAAGACAGCATTAACATAGCTGTATTTGAGAGATATGTGCATTGATAGACTTCTGTGGGGGTATATAAATATATAGTGAGTCAATGAAAAGGTTACTCAAGTTACACTGCAGTTCTGGTGGGTTTGCTCCATCCCTTTAAACCTTTGTAGCAATGTATTTGTTTCATTTTTTTAAACAAAATGAATCTCAGGTTGTATCTTTTATTCCTGCTGAGTTCTAATGGATGGAATTTCACAGAGAAAACCTCTAGCAATCGCATCTCTTGTATTATTGCTTGTGATGAATGCCTGACAACGCTACTGAAACAGTCCTGCAAACACATGCTGCTTCTCTGCTCTGGCAATGCACTGGTTCAGTTACTGCCTGTTATTTTACTTCAAACTTTTGCTTCTACTGACAGAGTAATGGGACTAGGATCTTATTAATTGACTTCAAGTGCTGGTAGCTTATACCTCACCCAGTTCAGTTTGTCAGTTTTCCTAATCTTTCCCCTGTGTTACCTTCTTTCTGACTGATTACACTTGAGACCTTCTCAGAGAATTATCATCGTTGCTTATACTGTTTCCCAGTTACCAGGCACTAATGAATGGGAATTTTGAGATCCTTCAGCTACCTCTCCCATGTTCTATGTAATTAAGTCACTAATTCCCCATTTTGTGCTGACAACAAGTTATAACATGTTACTCAGTGGGCAGTTTATTGAATGTCTTCTCATCCTCCAACAGCATAAATTGAAGCTGGCATGGCTAAATGTTAAAATAAAATTAACTTTGATATACTGGTATAGGAACATGATAAAATTTCATTTCAGTGCAGAGTTTACATTCCAACATGGGGGGGGAGATGAGGCAATGAGAGATAGTTATTGTAACAGATTAACAAATCAGCGTATGGGTCAATACTTCTTTTCTTAGTCCCAGTTTCTCCTTTTTACTTGTAAATAGAAATTGGAATGACTGTGAAGTCATGACAAAAGAAGGTTCATATCTAAAGAATTCCTGTTTATTTGCTGTCCTGTTTAAACAAGGCCATATAAGAATGTTTGACACTTAAATTCCAGAGAGAGTAATCAGTACGTTATTTCTGAAAAAGACCTCATTTCTGATCTAGAAAAGGACAGTGTTTGCACTTTTGATATGGAAAGTGAGTTTAGTCTCAAGATATGTAGCTTTCACTAAATCTCTTGATGCATAGGGTGTTTTTTGTGTGTGTGTGTGTAAGCATTACTGTGAAGCTAAAATCTACCTTGTCTGAGTCATTATCTTTGATCTATGGCATGAAGTGGCACTCAGCATTCCTGGATCTTGATCTGGATTGGCCAGAAACAGTAATAAATCACCTAAACACACATTTTACTTCTCAGCCCTGGGATACCTATAGTTAACTGTAGAGTTGAATGACTTTCCTCCTCCTCCACTAGGATTTCCTTTGCTTTAGCATTTGGAGAAGATGTCAGTAGAAAACTCACAAGAACATAGCTTTCACTTGGGCTTTTTCAAGCAGAAAAACAAAGGCCCTGGATTCTTTAATGGAATGAAAGTAGTTTAGGAATCTTGAAAGACAGAAAATAGTAAAAGTAAAAAAAAAAGTCTGAAAAGAAAATTTTTCAAGCTTTATATAATAGTTTGCGTAATTTTTTAATTGTAGTTGAGTTCTGTGTTTTAAAGTACTTGGGATTTTTAAAGATATTTTCATTTCAGCCTAACCCTTAAGTTGAGTTTTAATCCACTAATAAATGGAGGGTTTTTTGGAACAGGAAGACAATTTTCTTTTCTGAAGAGTGAGGTATAAAGAAAAGCATCTCTTTCAGGTATTATCAGCAAAAAAGTATAGAAATCCACTTTTAATAGGTCATTGGCTTGACTGGGACTAAAAATGCTTTTATTCTTAAGGACTTTGCTGGCTTGTAGGTCCGAGTGGACTTTAGGGCTAAACCCAACAGTCTCACAAAATTGGCCAAAAGAATAGTCTATAGCCTTCTTGTGAATAATAACCTTCCAGAAGTCAAGATGATAACATTTTACTAAACACTGTTACACAGCATTGCAGAATTGTTCCGTCTCCGAGGCATTTCACAGATAACTTAAGGCACATACAAATACAGCTTCTAATTTTTTATGTGAGTGCTTTCAATACATTGCTTTTTTTTTTGCTTTGGTACTTCCATCCCAGATTTTTCTCCCCCTAGTCTTCATTCCCTTTACTAGATACTTAATACATTCAACTTGATGGTTTTAAATTGTACAATTATGGAAAGTCATGACAAGGCAGAAGATAATGTATGCTACTTAATTTTGTTTGTCCAGAGCCAAGTGCCATGGTGCCTGGGTCTCTGGTGAAGCTCTCCAAAACTGCTCCAGTACGAGTAATACATTAAACCTCTATAAAGTTATTCTAGTTTGCCTTAAGTTACAGGCAACATTTTTAACATTAGGAAAATAAATTTGTATTTGTAGTCCTTTTTAGTTCAGTGCAATAGAAATGTCTCGCTTCTCTGGCCTGAGCTACAGCAGTGGAATTGGTGTAGCTGTTCTCTACAAGAAAAGTCCATATGTTTAAGCTGTAGACAGTTGTTTGTACGCTTCTAATCAAAGCTCTTCTGCTTAGTACTTCCTGACTAGCAAGTACGGTGACGGATGCAGGTGCTTAGTGGAGTTAGTGACCCGTTTAGTCCTTTCTAGTACCATGACACATGTTGAAGGCAGAAGTTGAAGGTGAAGGTCATTCCTTCATAGGAAGGAATGTCATTTCCTATCATAGGAAAGGTGGTAGATTCTACCCTTACTATTCACTTAGGAAGCACGCAGAACACGTGCAGTGATACGGCTGGAAAATAAAGACAGATGATATGAAGGAAGGTAGTTTTATTGCAATATTTTGTAAAAGTGAGTGGTTATATTGATCATACTTGTTTAGCATTAAGGAAAATGCAAGACAATGTTTGTGTCTGGATTTAGGTATTACAGAGTCCATGTATACTGTATTATAGGGGGGGTTTTGAGCTTTTCACATAGAAAAGGGCATAACTGACAAATTTTAGTTGCCATTGACCTTGCAATATGTTACTAAAACTTTATGTTGATCGTAGATTACTGTATTTGTCACTGGGTACCTGATGGCTTGAATGTTTATGCCAGCTTCTATGTCTGTGCTATTTTGAAATGGATTTAATTTTTTGCTTTTTTCAGCAAAATTGTAACATGAAAAATTTGTTTATGTTTGTTTATTTTATTGCTAGTCTACCATCCTGTGCTTGGTAAACTACTTGCTGCTATGTTCACAGTGGCTTATAGAGTTGTAGTCCCTGAGATGAGTTACGTACAAAACTTGCAGAATTTTGTTATCGTTTGTTCTTCTTTTATGGTCCTTACCTATCTACATAAAGCTTTGCACAACCTTTCACACAGTCACTTTCAATTAATGACATTATGGCTTAATTGTAAAGCTAGCTCAAGGCTTCTTAGCAGGCACAATTAAATGTTGTAAAACCTTTTTTTCTTTATCTCGTACAAACGGAAGAGGCATGGAGGTCAATTGCAGGATGCATTTGTTCCTATCCTCCAGTAGATGCTGTCCCAGTCACCCAAACAGTTAATCCTCTAGGATAGTTTTCCACATTTCTGGCTTAAGGAGAGTTTAAGTTGCCTGCTGTATTAAATAGCAGCCAACTTTGTGCTAGAGCACATGAGGTTGTCGGCCGAGCTAGGTGGATGGCTTTGTCTGGCTGGCCTGCTGAAATACTGAGACAAGAAAGTATGCGTTCTTTAGACCTGACAGTTAAAAGAGAGAAGGTGGAAGGAGAAATAAGTGTACTTGTCTCAACATCCTTAGCTTGATGTCTCAGATGTGACCAGCTTGGGGAAGAAACTTGCCTTTCCTGAAATGTCCAACTTTTCTGAAATGTCCAACACTCTCTAAATGTTTTGGAAAATGAGCAATGTTTTGAATTGGTCTAAAGCTCAATACTCTAGATTTCTTCCTAGGCAAGGGGGAAAGGTCCTGGAGCTGCCTGACTGCCTGTCCCTTTTATCTAGAAGGTGGCCATCTGACACTTGGCAAATGCCCCATCTTCCATCCATCTGCTAGTTCTGCTCTTGCTGAACCTTTTCATCACAGGGGTCTATTTTTGCCTTTGCGCATATGGGAGGAAGTATGTTGAGGCAAACCAGACTCAGACAGGCAAGACCATGTCTCTGGCAAGGAAAACCTTCTTTGTCTCCCAGCTCCTTCTCCGTCATATTTAAAGTAATTGCCATCTGGGAAACAAAGTGAGGAAGAAGAACCAGGGGAAGAAGAGTCCTTTCTCCATTACACCTAGCTTCTTGTTTAAAAATAAATTGAAGGTTATAAGGAACCTTTGGGGTTTTGTATTTTGTTTGCATTTGTTTCTAGCTAACAATTATATGGCCACTTGGATAATCACAGGCCTAGCTGTATCCCAATGCAGCAAAAGGAAAGGTAGTTTTTGGCCCTGTTCATCTGAATTGCCATGTGCCATTAAAGGAACCATTCCTATAAGAGCTGCTGTGTGTCAAAAATTCAGCAGGTATTTAAAAAACAACAAAAATAAAGTGGATGGAGGTAGGGAGGCAGGAAAGTGTTCACTTCTGTTTTGACAAACTAAGATTGGGCAATAAGTTACTGACAGACCACAACGCTTTTGAAGTGACATTTTCACTCTGCAAAAATTCCCCCACAGCCTGTTGAAAACTAGGTTTAGAAAGGGTTGTGAAGGAATAGGCAGAGAGAAATAGCATAAAACTCAGGTCAGAGTTCAACTCTGCGTTGGCTGCAGGTGGCTTTAGCTATTATTTTGTTCATTTTTCTGAGCCACTATGCTTGAATTGCCTGATGTCTGCAAGCAGTGGTCAACTGCTGCTCTGAGCATTTCTTTCATCAGCTTCCAGTCTACTCCTTTTCTTTGGTCTCATGACAGTACCATGCTATGGGAAGGGGATGCTTACATTCAGAGGCATAACTTGAGGCCTCTTCATTCATATTCGTGGCTCATCTGTAGGAGGCACGTCGAAGTTCAGTAGACCAATTAAACTTTACCCCATCTTTGCATTATTGCCCCAACACAAGAAATCCTGCAAAAATAATTTAAATTTTATTCATTACTTAAGCTTACGATGTCAACAGTTACCAAAATAAGGAGAAAATATTCCATGTCACACTTCATCATACAGAACAATTAACTATTTTCATGTTGCAGACAGAATCCTAAAAGTTTCGGTTGCATTAGCAGTGCAGGCAGGGCTTTGAATTGAGTCTGAGCTGGGAGCTCGCTTCCTCCAGCACTCACTGTGTCAGACTATCTTTGGATACTAAATGCGTTGCTACTATAGGTTGCCTTCTGTGAAAAGCTCTCTTTTGATGCTGCTGCACTGGAGTCGATAGTGCATGGCAATATCAGTTTCTGTTGATATGAGAGCAAATAGCAGAGCAGCCTGCTATGTGAAATTATTTCTCTGCACTTTTTAAGTCCAGAGAAACTGGAGTTTTCCACATTGGTGAGAGTAAGTCCTCACCAATATGACACGTGCCAAAATTATATCTCTGGTTTTTTGGGCTGTTTTGACATCTTGTAGGCAGCTGGTCATTTCTGCTCTGGAGATGAACAGCTGTAGACCACAGAGAGGATGGCAACATGTAAGAAGTAGATATATTTTGTGGCATCTGCTTGAGCATACTAACTGTCAAATATCATTACTCTGTCAAGATGGTAAAACTTGGGGGTGATGGAGTCACACAGATTGCCTTGGAAGCTGATCTTGTGTTTATGCTGATAGTTAACTGTTCTGTATGATGAGGCTTGACTTGAAATAATTTCTCCTTATTTTGGTCACTATTGACATTGTAAGCTTAAGCAGTGATTAAAATTTAGTCATAAATTATTTTACAGGATTTCTTGTGTTGAGGCAATAATGCAAAGATGCAGCACGGGGTAAACTTTGACACGCCTCCTACAGATGAGCCAGTATGCACTCACAGAAGCTATGAGCTTGCCTAGTAGACTTAAAAACAACAGTTAATCTGGAAAAACATGACCATATGTGCAAGTACACTTCACTGAGGATTCAGAAAGAAAGTAGGTTAAATATTTTACATTGAAAATTTTGCCAGTATTTTTTAAGGTTTATTATCAGAACACATGCTTATCTTAAAAAGGATGTAATGTTTTAATATGAAGAGATGCTTGTGTTTTGAAGGCTTTTAACTGTTTTTAATTTTTTCATTGCTTAAAGGATTGTTGAAAAGTAATACGTACATTCCATATGGATAAATCAAGCCACTTGCATACACTGTCACCCTAACCAATATGGTTTTTTTTACAATAGAGAGAGGTCAGGAAGCAAAGGATTGTGTGCTTGCTTTGTCAAATGAAATTTGGGAATCAGGGAAGAAGGAAAGTCTTCAACAGGAAACACATTTCTCTAACATTTCAGTTTTCTCAGCTAGTGGAGAGTAGGTGATAACTTCATATTTCATATACTTTTCCTACTAGTTGTACCTTATATATAGCCTGTGCTGTTTAAGCAAGTATAGTTATATTCAAATGGAGAAAAAGAAAAACTGGGGCAAGTTTGGATTTTTTTTTTTTTTTAATTTGAAAGTCAAGGATGCTTCTACCCTGGTTTTGGTAGAAGAATTAATTTAAAACTGGAGAAAAAAGTTTATTATGTCACAGATACTGTGAAAGTTAAACCCAACAGAGGGCTAATGGTAATCAATACATTGTCAAAATACAGCTTGATTTTATATTGCTGTCATTTGCTACTGCTTGTTAATTGTAAAACACCTGAGAAAATAGTTAAAAGAAAAATGTGGAGTGTAACCATTTGACCAATAGTGTTCTGTTCTAGGGCAAGAAAGCCTTATACCATGCAATATTGTCTTCTGTCAAAATAGCAGCTAGCCTTGACTTTTCCAGGTTCTTTCAGGTTTCAATGCTGAATCTTAAAAAAACAAACTTTCCTTTTGTAACACAAAGAAGGAATTACTTTCCCTTCTTCCATCCTGCCATTCTAATTCTTACATCACCTTTTGACTACTTTTCTTGGATGACCTTGGTAGAGGATTTGTTCCTTTTCTTTCTTAAGCATCACTATCTCTCATTTGATCTTATGTTTCATTTTTTTTTGGCATTCACTTATCCACGTTCTTTTTTTAAGTAGTTCTGGCTGTGATTCATGTTACATAGAAGACAGAAAGACATTTTTATATTTACAGTAGTTGTGTTATGAAAGGCTTTCAGGTTGAGCTTTGTTGAATATTGGATACTGCTTGTGAAAATGAGTCCAGGTGTTATTGGTTTGTTTTTATTACAATTTAACAAAAAAAATCTTTTTTCCCTGTAGTCCCTGCAGCCTTTGCATTCTTATGTCATGCAATGGATTTTGCAATCCTGATATGCTGAAGCTGGTCTCAAATTAGGATTTGCCTAAGATTTTCATGATTACCAATGTTAATCAACTAATATCTTGGGATTCTTTTAGGTTTCATATTTAAGACTGACTCTGGTGTACTGCAAAGCTTATAGAGGTTTTTTTTCAGTTCTTTAAATTTGCTGGGGTGAGCTGAGTTCTTTGAAGTTTTGAAGTACAGAGATAGCAATTTTCCTGATGGCCTATTACAAAACCAAAGTTGAGCGAAGTCCTGTGTGCTTGTTTTCCATGTATCAAATACCATTTATGATATCTATCTGTGTCTTCTGAACTACCGTGATAGAAATGACTGCCATGCTTGTTCTGGAAATAGACCATTCTATGAAAATGAGTAAATAGCTGAAAATAAACAAGTAAGCCTGACTACTGGATGAATAGACAGCAAAGCACAATTTGTTTAGCTTAAGAATGAAATAAGCCAAAGTAGAAGAAGCTGGAGAGAGAAGGAAGTCCTGATTGGTGACACATTTGGCCTTGAACTTAAAATCTGTTACAGCCTTCATTCTCTTTTCTCTCTCTGTTCTCTTGTGCTAGGAATAATTGTTAAATTAAGAATCATAGAATGCTTTGGGTTGGAAGAGACCTTAAAGACCATCTAGTTCCAACCCCCCTGCCATAAGCAGGGTTACCTTCCACTAAATCAGGTTGCTCAAAGCCTTATCCAGCCTGGCCTTGAACAATTCCAGGGAGGGGGCATCCACAACTTCCCTGGGCAACCTGTACCAGCCTGACAGTAAAGAATTTCTTCCTAATATCTAATCTAAATCTACCCTCTTTCAGTTTAAAACCATTACCACTTGTCCTATCACTACACTCCCTGATAAAGTCCCTTCCCATCTTTCTTAATGAGCCCTGTTTAAGTACTGGAAGGCTGCTATAAAGTATCCCTGGAGCCTTCTCTTCTCTAGGCTAAACATCCCCAGCTCTCTCATCCTGTCCTCATATGGGAGGTGTTCCATCCCTCCTCATGGCCCTCTTGACCTGCTCAAGGACGTCCATGTCTGTCTTATGCTGGGGGCCCCAGAGTTGGACGCAGTACTCCAGGTGGGGTTTCATAAGAATGCAGTAGAGGGGCAGAATCACCTCCCTTGACCTGCTGGTCATGCTGCTTTTGATGGAGCCCAGGATACAGCTGGCTTTCTGGGCTGCAAGTACACATTGCCAGCTCAAGTCCAACTTTTCATCCACCAGTACCCCCAAGTCCTTCTTTGCACAGCTGCTCTCAATCCACTTGTTGCCCAGCCTGTGTCCATGTTTGGGATTGCCCTGACCCAGGTGTGGGACCTTGCACTTGGCCTTCTTGAACTTCATGAGGTTCGCACAGGCCCTAGTCTATACTCATGACAGTGGTGTAACTGCTTAGGTTTTTTATACTAGGCTCTAATTTGCTGTTGTGTGGAATATGTATTTCCAATGGGTGATTTGAATCTTTAGGTTTGTTTACACTGCAATCACAGAAATGCATCAAATTTTATTAGTTATGATTGGGACTTGCACTACCTGGACAGTCTGTTGCCAGTACCCAAGCTACCTTATTTTAAATTAGGTTAGGCATCAGTATACCTTCATTGATTGTAAGGTATGGTCAAGTGTATTGGTTAATTATATTTCATAACTGGGGAGGCTGGAATCTCTGTACTGGGGAGGTTTGTTTGTTTGTTTTGTTTTTTTATAAAGCTAAAATGCTGTGTTATCTAAAGTGCAGCATAGAACACCAGTGGAGCAAAGGCAATAGATAGGGGAAAAAGGACAAAAGTTGCATGCCCATATCTTGGCATACATATTTAAAATATAAATGTGATACTAATCCCATTAATATTTCATTGACAAGTGGCTTACAAATAAAAATACAATATTTAATTTTCCCAAAAGGTTCCTCCTGCTTTTAAATTAATTTATTAAAAAAAAAATTCTGCCATCTTTGCTTGGGATTCCATGTGAGAAAAATATTCTGAAGCTGATGGTCACTTAAAAACTTGAGGGTAATAGAATGTTGCATATACTTTTACAGCTTGTAAATGTCTCTGAAGTACTCATAACTAAAATTTTTAGAAGTGAAAAACGTCAACACCCAGACAGACTTCTGTATCTGTGTCAATAGTGTTGATATATACTATGCTTTAGTTTTTGTTTTACTAAAAAGTAAGACTTGCTTTGGGTTACAACAGGTTTGCATACGTATATATTATCCGTAGGTAACAATATAGGAACTGCTGAGTTCCAGTGTTAGGAAATGCAGAAAGAAGTACTTGTTTCTTGACCATAATATTTTCTCATTTAATATGTTATATGGGAAAATAATAATGCTTTCTTTCCCCCCTTCTGGTTTTCTGTAGTGGACCAGATCTATCATCTAGCATCTCCTGCTTCTCCTCCAAATTACATGTATAATCCTATAAAAACATTAAAGACCAACACTATTGGGACATTAAATATGCTGGGTAAGTGGAAATCTTTTTTCTTACTTAACTTTGTTAGACATAATATAACTTGGACAGAGTTACTGGAGGGAGAGGAGGATGGAGCAGATGAGTTGAACATTTTAAAAAGTTGATTCTTTAAGAAAAATAAGGGGAGGTCTTCCCCTCTGAAGATTTTTGTACTTTTCCTTTAAATATATCTGCAGATGAACTCCAGCAACATGCAAGCTCAGCTATCAAAGCGCAAGAACTTCATGCCTGTAACTTGGCTATGGACTAATAACTGTGCAGTTATTACAGAAGTCATAGGAACGACTAAGAGCATGGAATTTTTATAGCAAAGTTGTGTCCATGACTGCATTTCTCACCTTGGTGACTGTAGGACGTTCTCACGTTTGCCATGAGTGACTGTTCCTTTCCACCACAGCAGACATTGAACTAGGTGGAACTGCATTGGCCCTGTAAACCCTGAACATCAAGAGCACTGCACCCTCTTGCGCATGCCTTGGCTAGCAAATTCTGCAAGAACGTTTAAAGTCTAGCTTCATGCTAGATAATTACAAGGCAACGTTTTCAGCTTTGTTGGTTTTGATGCTGGGAATGGGCCTATGAAAAGAAGGCCTCAAGCCTTCACTACTTTTTCTCCCATCTTTGATCCATTTGGCATATGCTGCAGCTTGAACTGGGTGTCAGTGATCCTAAGAGTTATTAGGAGGCAAAAAAACCGCTGGGCATTAGCTCAGCTGAGTTTCTCATTCAAGTGATGCTCTACTGAGTACCATTCAGAGAATTAAGTGATTTAAAAGCTATTGAGGTACCAGACAGTTGTACGGCATAGATGAGAGATTTCTTTGATTTGCCATGCCAACTTGAAGGCCAGAAAGTCATTGAAATGGAGTGCAGAATAATCTCAACTGATGGGTAGGATCAGCCAGGCTGTTTAAAGGGGCATAATAAAGGGGAAATGATTGATTTTTGTCCTACAACATGTTATTCTGTATCAGTTTCTTTATGTAGCTTATCTGTAAGTTTTAGTAATCATAATGTGTGTCGTTTCAAGATCCTGATTTCATAACTGGAATGGTTTATGCTTACTTGGC
The DNA here is from genome assembly GCF_035582795.1 of Mycteria americana. NCBI lineage: Eukaryota > Metazoa > Chordata > Aves > Ciconiiformes > Ciconiidae > Mycteria > Mycteria americana. The sequence goes on along the minus strand of NC_134365.1, from coordinate 153,097,596 downwards.
CTTCATTTAGGGTGTAATGTATTAAGTTCTTGGATCTTGGTTCAGTGTAACTTTATGTCCCAGAAGCAAACACATCACATGTGGGTGCTGCTCTGCCATTTCTCAAGTTTTCTAGCTCGGGAGTGGGAGCTATGGATGTGATTTACAGCTAGAATTATCTAATGAGATAAATCGAATTATCTTTAATAACATGGAAAATGGGATCACACTAAAGCTGTTAATGTGACTGAAAGGTTCTTGAACTTGATCTAATTATGTTCTTCTTTCCCTGCCCAAAACTTAGGGTTAGCCAAACGTGTTGGAGCACGGCTGCTGCTGGCCTCTACGTCAGAGGTGTATGGAGGTAAGAAGGATAAAACAGAGTTTAGAGCTCTTGAGATGTGACTCTGTAAAAGGGTATTTACAAACCTTTTGTCAGATGATTGATAGATTTTCATTACTGTCTTAGCTTGATTTCTTTATCAGATGTACTTCTCACAGCTTAAAATGTCAGCGTTAGTACTTGCTTTAAATCTCGAGTCAGAGTGGTGAAAGGAGGCTGAGACTTTGTCTGTAACTTTCCTATGTCTTAGTTTATGGCTCTTTTTCAAATGGGCTTGCGCAGGAATTTTGAGTGTTGAACTCTGATTACAAATCCAGATGCCATAATAAAAACCTGTAAAGAAAGAGTATTTCACAGAATCACAGAATCATATAGGTTGGAAAAGACCTTTAAGAGCATCGAGTCCAACCATAAACCTAACACTGCCAAAACCACCACTACACCATGTCTCTAAGCACCTCATCCAAATGTCCTTTAAATACCTCCAGGGATGGCGACTCAACCGCTTCCCTGGGCAACCTGTTCCAATGCTTGATAACCCTCTCGGTGAAGAAAAATTTCCTAATATCCAGTCTAAACCTCCCCTGGCGCAACTTGAGGCCATTTCCTCTTGTCCTATCACTTGTTACCTGGGAGAAGAGACCGACCCCCAGACCTACCGACCTACATTTCGGTAGCAAATGTGCTTCTGTCTTCCCCAGTTGTATTGTTACGATTTAGCAATTGCCCTAGTGTGTGCAGCACAGTGCAAGAGACGAGGACGTAATCTCCAATCTAAGAAAATAGTGACTGTGCATGCGTGCCATTGCGTTGTCTCTTAAAACGTAATATTGAGCAATGGTGCCATCTCTCTCCTTCTTCCTTTTGCTGTTACTAAGAAGTGAAGTAGCAAGAGAATGACTGATAGAACTGCTAGCTGGATGCCATGAGAATCTTTAGTACTTCCTTGGGGTGTGTGACAGACTGCCTACTAGAGAAACTTCCTGCAGTTGTGAACTCTTGCCTAATTGGTAATAGCAGTGTTGCAAGGTTAATGGAGATACACAGGCATGGTCACCTGCTCAACTTCAGTAGTTGTGAGCATCTAGGCTTTAAAAAAACAAATAAACAAAAAATACTCATCTCTCTAACAAGATGCAAACCTTTGTGAGGAAAAAGTGAGGAAGGACAAAAAACATACCTCAAGGAGTACGCTCTTGGTGGAATAACTTCAGTCAAGAAGATTCAAAGCAAATACCCAAGCAAGAGATCCACTAACGGGACCAGGCAACCAAATAAGCTGCTTGAGCATGTGCAGCATTCCTATTGCCTCCCTTGCCTTTGATTATCCACAGTCAGGCTCCACAGAGAAGAATGGTAGCCCTAAAGACTCTTCTGTAATTGGACAAACTCCCTTCTGGAACAGGTGACCAACAGGCAAAAAAACCCCCAAGTTTTGGAGCCTCATTGCTCTGCTACAATCTGCCTGCTGAAGCAGAAAACTTGAAACTTCCCTTATTAGGCTTTGTTGTGTCAGTAAAGCCAGTGGAGAGAGTCTACTCATATCATACTCTGACTAAACAGATAAAGTTGTTTTGCTGAAAAATAAAGGACAGAAAATAAAGTCAGAAAATGTTAGCTGTTTCCACAGGGGTTCTCAAAGCAGTGTTGTATAGAGAGCTTCCAAGTGCTTCGTAAGACTGCCTCTGCCAGAAAGCAGACAGAAACTGAAGTGGCCTTCCAGCTCACAGCACCTCCTGGGACCCTTTTAAAATTGCTATAGGCTTTTGTAATTGTGTAAAACCTCTCTGCATTTGTCATTGCTCTGTGGCTCTCATATGGCAGTAATTCATCTGTAATTATGTCAGTGAGCAGCATAAAAACTGGAAGGGTTAATCAGAACTGACCATCAACATTGTTTAAAAAATTAAACTGTAACACTTGAAAGTTTAGTAGTAAGGTATGCAAACTTCAAACCCAGTAAGGAGAGTGAGGCAGCACAGATAGCAAAGTGGGGAAGTGTAGCAAAGTGATTGTATTGTTTCAAGCATATAGAGCGAACACATGCATGCACACAGAGCCTTACTAGAGTCTTACATCTTCCTTGACTGTCATTTTCATGGTTCTAGCGAGTACACTTTTAAGGAATGGTGTTGAAACTTAATATCTTTTAAATGCACAGTTCAGAGAGAAGCTGTTAAACTATATAACACCAGTGATCTACTGAAAGATTCATTATATATAGTCACCTTTTTGACAGAAGATAATTTAAGGTGGTTTTTTTTTTTCCCCCCGTAGATCCTGAAGTTCACCCTCAAAATGAGGATTACTGGGGCCATGTGAATCCAATAGGTCCAAGAGCCTGCTATGATGAAGGAAAGCGGGTTGCAGAGACCATGTGTTATGCATACATGAAGCAGGTATTAAACTTGTATCAGATTCAATGGATTTTCTGTAATTATGAAGGCCAAATGTGTCGCAAAACTGGAATATGTGTATTTAGGGGTAGGAGGGCAAAAGAGAATGTCTTGAGTAGGAGCGTTCATACTGTAGCTGCAAATTCTGTTTTCTTTAACGCAAAAGTTTTATTGCTCCCATCTGTTGCGTTTTTTTAAATGAGCAGTGTTCTTCAAGAAAATGTGCTTTAGTCTTCTTGATAGACATATTATGGCTTTCAGTATCGTAAATAGTTTTTAGACAGATTAAACTGAGGTGACTTTACTAATTTGGGAGCCAGATAACAGAGTTGTTTCAATTTGGTCCTGTGCTGAGAAGTGCTTTGCTGAATAGGGTCATTACTGATAAACGTGGAATGTTTAATGAGCATAATTGAAATCAGAATATACAGGTAAAAATGAGGTTCTTTAATGAGTACCCATATAGGAGCAATGTATTTTAAATCACTTCAGAAATGTCTTAAAATTATGTAGGTATAAATACAGCCCTTAACGAAAGAGATGAATACTCAGCTATGTAATGCACTTTTTCAAATACAGTAACATGAGGATAAAAATGCAATTTAAAATATGTTTGTGAAATGATACATCCCAGTTTCTGTGGGTTTTATAATCAACAAGTAGAAACTCATCATTAACTAACCCAGCATCAACTCTTTCTGTATGTAGATCTGATCTTATTTAATTGCTGTTCAGCTAGTCTCTGGGAGACTATTCGATTAGAAAATGTGGCACACTAAAGAAAATCGTATCACCATTTCTTGGTGTTTGCAGCCGTAATATACAAAGGTATAAATCAATCAAATGTAGTATATTCTGTAGAATTTTAAACCTTTAAATGATAAAATACTAAGGGCTTTTAAAAACCTTGAAAACAGAATTAAGTAGTAAGACTTTAGAGGTGGTATTTTAGTACAGAGGTTGTAGTAATTTTCTCTTATCTCTTCTGCCAGACAGAGACAGCAGAGGTTCGTGTCTCCTTTGCTCTGTTAAATCATTTATGGTACAATATGGGGGTACTGCTCTTGTTCAGGATAATGTCTTCTATACTTCACTGTAGAAAAATATTCCTCGTGGGTCTGGAAATCCATTCGCAGTTGAATATTGCAGTTTTTATGATAAATTCTTGTACTGTAGGGTATTGAATTTTTTTGCAAGTTTGTGGTACACACTGCAGTATTCTTTTAGAAGGGCAAGACTGTAGGTCATTTTGAAGGTCATGGGCTGTATCTTAAAGCCACAGGATGAGTCATGATACTATCCCATAAATTTAATGCAGGATTTACAAAGGATAGTAAAGGTTTGTAAGGTGGAACTGCGATGCACACGTATATTTAGTGAAAACTCATGATGCAAATGAGCTCTCTGTCCTAGGGGCAGCTCTGTGAGATATTTCTAGTACTTTATTATGGGTTAGTGAAGTCTGCCCTGGCTTGTCCCACATTCATGTATATTCTGAAACACTGTTAAGCTTTTTTTTTTCCCCCAGAATTTAGACAATGCACTGTTATTAGTGGAGGAAACATTATCTTTTACTAGTGGAAAAATCTGACTACTGCTATGAAAAGAAGTATTGTGCTTCTAAGGGGGTTTTCAGACAGGAGTGACCTAGCCCAAATCAACTGGATTTACAAGATTTCCGGCTAAAGTGTTTCCAGAATCTTCTCAGCTTCAATAAAAAGAAGAAACAAGCAAACTTATTTCTGCTTTTTTGGTAATTTCTTCGTGAGTGTTCCATCATCATGCACATAGTTAGGTACCTTATATATCTAATCACGTTTCCAAAAAACATAAAAGTTAACTTCTACATTATACTTCCAGACAGGCTGTTTGAATCAGAACAGTTCTTGAATCTAGTCAAAGATTATGACTCTTTATTCACAGTTGTCAGAGTTCCTCAGTAGCCTGTCCTGACCAAGACCTTTTCGGTACGCTCTTTTCTGCTGGCAGCATTGTTTTGTTCACTTATTTTGACCCTATGAATTAGGCATTTCTTGACTTTATCTCCTTTTTACAGCTTCTATCTTTAAACAAGCCCAGCAGTACTTCCTTATCAAAGAGTCCAAGGGTAGTAGTAGCATTCAGTAATATATAAGCATCTGCTTGAAAGGAGAGGTCGGGAGTTCAGTATTTTCTGGAGAAATGCAGAGCTCACAAATTCAAAGCATGGACATGAGTTCATCTCTTCCCATGTGAGGCACCTGTGTGTGTGGTTGAGAAGATACTTGCTATAGGCTTCTGTGAGCAGCTCTCCGTCCTTTAATTCATGTGGGAGCGTAGGTCAGCCATGCTCCGTAGTGTGAGTGGAAGTACCTGCTTCTGGAACTTTTCTCAAGCCATGGGAAGCTTTAGTTCCTTGCCCTGTTCATCTGGGCACTAAGTTGCATTCTCTGATTCAGACTTCTTCAGAATTCGCTTCTCTTCATCTCTTTTTCAGTGCTTGCTAGCACTCCCTCCTGGAAAGCCTTTTTCCATTCACTCACTTGCCTTAACAAGGTGCAAAGCAAGTTTTGAAACTCTCTCATCAGCTTGTCAATCTGTTTACTTTCTCCATTCTGTACTCTTATTTTTGTTACTATTCTGCCTATCCTTCCTAGTCCTTCCAGTGCTTTATGCTTTTGCATAAACTTCATATACAGATGTGACTTATCATAACTAAATATTAAGTATAAACTTCTTTAAGTGGACAAGTGTTATGCTCTGCCTTATAGAATATTCTGTAACCAGGACTGTGAAGACTCAAGGTGCCAAAAAATCTTAATAGGTAACAGAAGAAAGGGAAGACATGCTAGAGGTGAAGTTTATTATATTAATGTGAGAGAATAACACATGCAAACTGATGCTGCAATTTGTTAAATATAGAAGTGCATTGCCATTACAACACTAGGGTGATTTTCTGTTTTACATTAAGTTGTACTTTCCCCCCGATCTTTAATTCAGAAATTGAGTTGGTTTCAGTAATCATAAAAAGCCTTGATGTAAAATGTAGGGGTAATGAAAACTGTTGATCGAATTGCAACTCAAAAGGCATTGAATAGTGAATAACCAGGCAGTTATTGAGTAATTAGACAGAAAACAAATAGCTATGTTGACTTAAAGCAGTTTTGCTTTAATGTCTTTTGGGAGTTTATCCTGTATTCTCATTATCGCTCGTTGTTACCTATATTCAATATAGATTATTTTTAAGCATGCAGCATTCTTTTTTTGTGTTGTCACATTAAGTTTGTTAGCAGTTTGCTTAAGAAAAGATGCAGAATTGTTGCTTTTTGTGGAAGAATGGAATTGAATTGTTTGTGGTTCTGACAGCATAGGTGGAAAAGAAGAAGCATTGCATCTCCTCAGGGCAATAGTCAAAAGCCCAGAGAACAGTCCTTTAATGACACAGATGGGGGTTACTGTTGGAGGTATAGCAGGCCAAAGCTAAATCGTAGTGGTAAAAGATATCATTAATTCCTTTAGCTTTTTAGAAGCCATGCAGAGGAGTTTCACATCCAGGAATAGTAGTGATGCCAAGGTTGGAGAGGGGGGTCTGTAAGGTGCTACAGGCAGTCAGCCACCTTGGGCAGTGCCTCTAAGGTAGGTAAGAAGAGTTGAGATGCTACAGCCCCTCTCACTGCTGACCGCTAAAATGAGGGGTGTCAGCACCGCAACTGGTGTCCCATCTGAGTTGTTATATACAGTCAGTGAAATTCAGAAGGAAAAGAAAAAGATTGCTCACAACTTCTTTCCTTTGCAAAGTCCGAGAGGTCGCATACTCACAGTTATATTAATATTCTCAATAAATGTGGCAGTTCTGTTGAAAATTTAAAGTACTGTTTGTTGTTAGTTGCTTTTATCTTGATTAACTGACTCCACTTTCAAAGAGGAAACAGTGCTACTTTCAACCATTGCTTCACAAATAGGCCTTTATACTTTGGAAAAGAGAAACCACAGATAAAAATCCTTTCCCATAGTTCAGTAAAGTCAAGTCCTGCAAACTGTAATAATATAGAGATTAAATAATGCTAAGCTTTTGAAACTGGCTTGTTGCCGTTACCATTGTACGGCCCTTCCAATAGTCCTGCCATTTTGTAAAACCTGCTGGTACGTATTCTCTGTACTGTCGGATTAACGGATCTGCACATTTTCTAGAGTTGTTAGAGCTGTCTGTAATAATTTTATTGCTCTGCACATGAACCAAAACATTGTGTTTGGTCTTGTACAAATGTAGAAGTGGAATATAGTTTTCCAAAGCCATCTGTTGTTAACATTCAGTTGGAGGAAGTGAGGTGAAAAGGAGAGACACAGAATGCGTCAGAATCTGAGGCAGTATTACAGAAATGCAACCTGTTGTTTCACTGGGTCATTAGTAATAGGAGCCCCTCTGTAAGTGGAGAGTTTCATTATTTAAGTATCTGTTTATAAATTGTATTGTTTTATCTGAGTTGTCAGAACTTCCTAATACAAACATAACATGAATATAAATAGGAGGTTTTTTTCTGTCAGTGGAGCAACACTTTTTCCAAATTATATGAAAATAAAGCAGGAAAAAACTGTCAGGCCTTCTGGCCCATATTCAGACTTAATGGTTTTGCTAATACTCTAGTATCTCTACTGTTTCTACATGCTCTGTGCTGTTAACAATTACAGAATAATTTTGTACCATAGACAAGGTAGAAGACCGGATTGAAACGATTGTCAAAGCCAGGGACTAAACAAATACAGGCAGTTTCCCAAGAGAAGACTGAATGCTTTCCATAGTCTCTGTGCTCTAGGGTTTTTTGGGGGTGGTTTTTGTTTCTGTCTTGTCTGTCTTTCTGTCTGTCTGTCTTTCCTTGCTGTGCTGTAAGAAATCACATCTTCTGATTTCCCTCAGATAATTGGAGAACTTAGTTCTTTGTTCTTGATATTGTTACACTGTTGTGCAAACTGAATTTTGAAGTCAGGAAGACTTTAAACTTTTTTTAGAGATTGATTCATTTCACTAAGTTTATCTGGTGTCTGAATAAGAATATATCCATAGCAGCATTCATCTCTTGATGCAAAGTGTGTGTTGTTTCTGATGTTCTTTTCAATTTGGTACACCTCTTATTTTTGTCCGTAAGATGCATCCTCCTCATACAGCCACCATTACTCTAAAAGCAGTGGTAAGCCATTTTCCTGTAACTGTCATTGTTACACTAATTCATGAGTATAACTCTGCAGAACTCTCCATTGTGCAGATGACTAAAATTAAATTGTTTGAGGTATATATTGTTGTTTGCTTGCATGTATTCCTGACCCTTATTGGAAACTTACTGGAAGCTGTGATACAGTTCTCATTTACTGGGTATTATTGCACTGGTTATGTTAACTGCTGCCTCATGTTCAGAAGCCATGTTGTGCAGTAAAATACTGAAGTTACAATCCCTGTCTGAAGGGGATATCATAGTAATTCAGGCATAGACACACTTAAGTGGGTACACATCTCTTCCCAATGGCAACGTCTTCTGTCAAAGTGTTGGTGGAACATGCCTATGGCTGTTTGCATTGGCCATGTACAGTACGTACAAGAGGTATGCAAGCTGAGGCAAGTACTAGAAATAGGACATACTTTTAGCAGGGAGGTATAAATAATGGTATGAAGAGAAGTTGTAGCTTCTCTAGTCTGGGAAGTGTTGAACTATAAGCATGGTAATATTTCAACCGTAAGGTAAGTGTACTGGAGGTGTGCCTTGGTTGTGTTCAGGGACCTGCCAAACGTAGAGTCAGATGATTGTGATTGTCCTTCCTAGCTTGTTTAGGAGCTTTACTGTTAATGAAATTCAGATCTCAGCATTGCTGTTTTTGCAAAGCAGTTTTAAAAAGCTGTCAGTAACCAGGAATTAATCTCATTTTGCTTGTACAATAGGCAGGACATATATATAAAATACCTTGGACCAAGCCTCAGTGTAGAGTATTGTAGCTTAAACATGTCACAGATGGATCCTAGTGAACACTGTGCTAGTAATCCTGCTGTGACTACAATTCAGGGTTTTGGGAACAATTTCGAGAGTTTATTAATGGTCTCTGAAACACATGGGAAAGAATATGAATTGGTAGGAAAGTGCCTAATAAAGCAAGGGATGCAGGCAACAATCTTAGTAATTAACGTTGATAAACACTTCTATCAGGTCACAGTGATATCCATGCAACTGTCTGGGCTTTCCCTGGCCAATTTTTTGAATCCAGTTGTCTGCTGGAGAGCAGACAATTGCAGCTTTCCCTTTCCTGATTTTGTATGCAGGGAGGTCTAATTCATGCTTGCTGTTCAGATAGTTCCACAGCCTTTACAAAGAAGGAAGCACTGTTAATGAGTAAGAGAAGCTTGCCTGATAGCCTTATGAATTACAGCCACAGCATATGTTCAAGCTGTTTCCGTTAAAAGAACCTCTTGACATTTGAGTTCTATCCTGTATTGATCTATTTTCTGAGACAGTCAACAGAAGGAGATATCTTTTCTTAAAAGGCTTATAAAAGTAAAATATAAGTTATTATCTTACTTAACTTAAAAGATAATAGATAATAAGTTATCTATATATTATTATCTATTATCTTTAAAGTTAAGATATTATTGTAGCATCCTTGATACCTTTATACTTTCTGGAGCAGGGATCTCTAGAACTAAGTGGCAAAGACTCATGCTGAAGACCACAGACAAATTTGTTTTGCAGGGGAGACTGGATAACCAATGCTACTTTTTGACTGACAGCTATAGAATAGTCTGAGTATTTCTTCAGAGGAGGTATCTCTGTAAGCCATAACAATCTTTCTTGCATCTTTTCTGTCTTCCCTCTCCATCTGTACAGGCACAGTCTCTGTGAACATGTCCATACTGGTAAATAATAGAGTGAGATGAAGTGTTCTGATAGCCCACAATGCTGCATTTTATTATCTTGCTCCCGGGCTCTTTTTTGGATTGCTCAAGGAACTTTCTCTCTGATTAATCTGCTATAGGAAGGCATAGTCTTAAAGAGTGAGGACAGAAGCCAGTTGATCACATCTGATCTTGGCGTCAGGGATTAGTCTCAAGCTCTCTTTTGTTTAGCAGTATAAATGTGGGCCAAAAACATTTTTCTCCTTCCTCTAGGATATAATAAAATATTGTACATGACTTACTGCCACAAATCTAGGGAAGTAATTGGCTTTGCTAGTGGGAATACGGTGGAGGTAGTCAGTCATAATTAACATGTTGTTGTTGATATTCAGAGTAATGGGACATAGGTAAGAGTGTACCACGAGTATTCGTAGGCAGTTAATACAAAAAGGAGTAGAGTTACTCAACATGCAAAAAGGATCACTTCAAAGGAGATGTTCATGAAATGGCGAAAGAAAACTTAGGACAATTTTTAAGTTACTGGCTCCAAAATCTCTCTGTGGAAGAGTTTCTTTTCAGAAGATAGATTGCAGTTTTACAGGCACACATGAAAATTCAGCTGCATAGAAAACAGATTTTTTCAAAGGAGTAGCCTGCAGAGAAAAACTTTGCTAGATGACACTATAAATAAAAAGTTACTCATTTTAAAAGACAACATTACAGTGGGGGAAGGAGAATAAATAGAAGGGAGAAGAAATACTGGATTCACTGTGGCTATGAGTAAGTGCCTATAGAGAATGTGTTGTTTTTCTTTTCTAGATCACTTGCTAGTTTCCAGCCAATACTGGAAAACAAGGCTGCTTCTGTAGCTTGTGCAGTGCAAGAGAGGCTTTTTGGTCAGCATTGTTTAATGAGTTATTTTTACCTTGAGTACTAGTTTCCAAGTGCCTCATTTTCTGTACTTGTTATTAATGGCAATATCTGGAAAGCCCACACGAAATACAATCCCTCCCTGAAGGAGTCACTGTCCTTTTTAAGGTAGAATGCTGGGCAAAAAGAAAGAATGAGATACTCTATCAAAGTATATATTTCCAGATACAGTGAAGGCATTGGGAATGCCTCTGTAATATGCTGCTGGAAGTATACGTTCGACATGTTACACTGCTGTGCTTTTTTAGCTAACAGGAAATAAAGAATATGTTTCCAACTGATGCATTTTGCATGGGAAGGGACTTCTCTTTCCAGGGTGTCTCACAGCAGGGCCAAGTGGATGTTGTGAGGTTATTTTTTTGGCTCTGTTGTGGGTGCAAGCTTGTTGTGTGACAAAGACCCAAGACTGTAGCTTTTCCTATAGCACAGGTTACCTCCCTGGTTACTGTTAGCATGCAGTTTAGTTGCAAATATAAACAATATTTGATCATGGCGACTGTAACCTTACCTGCAGTTAAACAGAACTGGATGTTGTTTGGCCCTCTCCATACTAGGCGGTGTTGGGTTTTACCTATGCTACTTGGTGTTTCCCATTTCTCAACACCAAGTAATAGCCAAAGTGTTAAATGTGCCTTTTGCCTCTCTCACTCTCTCATCTGTAAAAAGCTAATGCTATTACTTTCACAAACCTTCTTTGAGAATTCATTTGTTTATGAATCACTTGGAGACCCAAGAGGGAAGATCAGATTTTCCTGCAAGTTTCTCTTGTACGTGAAGCTATATTTATTTCCAAGACAAATGTGTTTCCAGGTCTCTCCTGAGCGAAGTATGTGTGAGCTGCAGCATTCAGCCACAGATGTACCAACAATACACTTCTTCCACACGTGCTCTTGTCTTCCAAGAAAATGGCAAGCATTGGTCTAAGCCTTAGTAAAAGGCATTGAAAATACAAGATGTTCTGTGTATCCTCTGAAGGAATAACTGAATGTTTGTAACTCCAGAACATTGCGCTTGTGACTTCAGTTGCTTCAGTTGGATCAGCAGCACAAAGTTTGCTTCAGACAATAAGTGTTTCCTGTGACTGATACAAGGATGGCTTTTTCTGGAAGAGGGGAGGACCAGGGAGTATGAGGAGGATGGACAGGCCTGGGCTGAAGTTGACACCTTCCTCCCTGCCTTGTGGCTGTCACTTTCACATGGTAGCATCTATCTGTTTATAGCATATCACACCGCTCTGAACTCGTCAGGAGCCAAGTGCATGCTTCAGCTCACAGAGGCCAAACATCCTTCTTGTAGGCTTTGTCATGAACTGTGGCTTGTCCAAATGAGTGTCAATAAACAGAAAATACCTAGAGAGAGAGAGTACTTCAGTCTGCGGTCTGCCACTGTTAAAATGTTTTGTCCAGACAGTTTCCAATTTCACCTGTTTGTTGCATTTTACTTTGAAGATTTGCAAAATATCCTCCAGAAAGGACTTCTGGGAATTATTTAGATGTTTCTTGGAAAAAACAAAGCCGTTTGAAGAGACCTGGATTGTAATGCATGCATTTACACAGCCTAATAAGTAGCAGGGAGCTAAGAAATGTTGTGGCTGTGGTTACAAAGCCACTTTATAGCATTGGTAAAGATACTTATCTGAAGTGTTCAACTTTTCTCATCTTTGGAAATGCTACCTTGGTACTATATCTGGTGATTATGAGACTTCACATATGTGCAAAAAATGTAGATAAGTCCCAGGTGAAATAAGTTGTTGTTGGAAGGGTACTATTGAAAAATAAAGTTCTTGTTGGAAGAAAATGCATGTGCTGAAACCATCAGCTATTCTAGCACTGATTTAGAATCTGCATTACAAATACTGAGAACTAGTATACATTAACTTGCTGTATGCACTACAGTTTCCAGTAGTGTTGATGAGAGGTTGGAAGTGTTTCATGTGAGAAAACAATGCTTGTTAAAGCTGAAAGAAGGATTCTTAAGAAAGCTTTTGGACAGGGGAGAGTTAATTTGCACTTTCAGGAAGAAAGGCGCTTTTATTAAGGTGGTAACAATTCTTTTTTTCTTTGCCTCCAGGAAGGAGTTGAAGTGAGGGTTGCCAGAATATTCAATACCTTTGGTCCTCGAATGCATATGAATGATGGTAGAGTTGTCAGTAATTTTATCCTGCAAGCCCTCCAGGGAGAACCACTAACAGTAAGTAATGACCTTTCAGTGATGGGAAGAGTTGTTCATCTTTATAACCTGTCCTCATGTGCTATGAAAGAGGCTCGATTTTAGAACACACTGAGGTTCCCCCCCCCCTCTAAAAATCTAATCTTTCTGTATATCAAGCTCAAGTGTATAGAATTAGATATCCAAGATTTGCATTGTTGATGGTATTGGTGTTCCTTTCCCAGAGAGAAATAAGGCTACCAGTTGCAATCTGAGAAAGTGTTTTAGTCATCCTAAACTTGAATCTCTGTCTGTCACAATTCTTCTATGAGGACACAGCGTGACACAGCTTACAGAATAATGTTTTGGTACTTCTTCTTGCTGAGGAACTTTCTCTGAACCCTTTTTGGAAGTTAGGCATCTAAATGTCTTTTTGCAAGCTTGGAGATCAGCCTAAATTTTCCATGTATAATGTAACATTAAAGGCCTTCAGGCTACATCAAGTATTAGTAAATAAAGCCAGCCAGGACTAGTTTTTGTTACCGTTGACAAACTGGCGTGGCATGACCCACATCTGTACAATGAAGTTTTCCTGCTGAAGCAAGTTGCCACATCCAAACTGCTTGCTGTGAATGGTCTTTGGCTCTTGATAATGCTTAAGCAATGTCACAATATTGTCTGGGAGTCCAAGAGCTGGTACAGGCCAATACTCTGCCAAAGATGCTGCTGGTAATGTAGCAATACAGACAGTGCCTGACCTATGCCCTGATCGTGTTTCATTTACTGTTATAAAATAATGAGGATATGTAAAATAAATGAGGAGACATCCTGAAACAGGGCGAAGTAGTTTGGAATCTGACATCAGTTGTGAGCTCATGGAAACGTTTACAGTTTATGTGACATACGACAAATTTCATATAAATATTTGTTAATATTGCTTAGATTACAAGAGTGAAGAGCCAGGAAACCACCCAACGGCTTCTGCTAAATAACTAAAAACCTTGCTAAGTGCCTCCACAGGGCAGCTATCTTGAGATTGAGACAGTATTCCTTCTAATGGAGACTGTAAAATCCAGAGTTCAGCCAGGAATTCCTCTAGGAAAGAACAGACAATCCAAGGAGAAAAGGATGAAGGTTTTGTGACAGCTCCCACTACCTGGACTCTTGTAGAGCAAAATCTGAAACTGGACAGAGCATTGAAGAGTCTAGACCAGGGAATAAGTCACGCCCAGGCAGGAGGAAGCTTGGTGTCCTGTGATAGATCTCCCCTAACTTTGATCTTTTTCAAATAATATGCCAAAATATGGCTACCCCCTGCAAAACTTGGGTAGTAGACACTACCCTACTGACAGGGTGAAATCTAGAACTCTTTATAAAACAAAATAAAAAAAGCTCAAATTGTGTATATCCTGCCAAGCAGTGCACATCACCTGACTTAAGTATACTGATAATTTTTGAAAGATTGGTCTTCTCTGGAGGTCAGCATTTGCTTGCTTGCTGTTTATCAGTGATTGTTAACTTAGTCAATTTGTTACTATCTTTTAACATCATCGGTGATGCATCTTGGCTACTTTGTTGTTCCTGACCATTGCTAAATTTCTGGTTTAGGCTTGTGGTTATTTTAGAGTAACAAGCCTGTAGTAATTTGAATGCTGTGTTCATTGCATCTCCTAAAGATTTGCTTTTTCCCCAGAGATTTACTTTTTTCTCTACAAAGCACTGTCAGTGCTCAGAGTATGGTAGCAGTTGTGTGATGCTGACTGTGACTTAACGTCAAGTATTTACTAGGACATATGATGTTTAATGTATCATATAAGTCAGCATTAAGACTGCAGATGGCAGGGCTTAGTCTTGAGTAGCTGACAAAACCAGTGAGCTCAGCTTGCCTGGTCTCTACTGATAGGAGTCTCTTCAGCACTGAATAGGCTAATTGCACAACCACATGGGTTCAGTACTTTTTTTCCTTTCAAAACTGCAAAAAAAGCAGCACTCAAATTCCTGTAGAAAAAGTTTCATTTTCTTACCCAGGTGTCTCCCGAGAGCTGCAGGTTGAGGCTGGTTCTGTTTGTTGCGAGACACTAAGCAAGTAGAAGCAGACAAGAGGATGGAGCTTCTTGCTTTGATGCTTTTGATCCTTGTAAGACTTGCTTGTATAAAAATATGAGTGTAACAATATACTGGTTTGTCAGTATTGTATGTTCCCAGGGTGGCATCCTGGGGCATAAAGTCTGAGCCTCTAAATGCTGTTTAGAAAGCTTATCTAGCCTACAGAGGATCAGAAGGTACCTCCATTTTTCAAGCTTGTTCCCAAGTGCATGTAGTGAGCTATTGCCATATTTGGCCTCTCAAATGTTTTTTTTTCATTTATGCTTAGTTTCTCAAGTTTTACTGAAAGTAGTACTGTAATCTTTTATAACAAGAACAGAGTGAGAACACTAACTGGAAGTTTTGTGAAGCCTTACTAAATATGAAGCAGCTATCTTGTTTTAAAACATACAATCCTTGGGATATTTCAGAGCATCAATAAGGGAAGTCTGGAGTCAGTGCTGTTCTGTGGGAGGGAATATTGAAAGCTTGCTTTTTTTTGGTTTTGTAACTGCCATGCTCTCTAGGCTTTATCAAGAATGTAATAGAGAATAAAATAGAACATTTTGCCCCAACATCACTGTTTTGTAGGGAGTAACTGTCATGACATTGACAATTACTGAATATGAGAAAAGACCTAAGGGGAGAGTTGTTTAGCTGACCAGGTCAAATAAAATGAATTATCAGCAATAAGCAGTAGTTCAGACAAAAAAAATTTCACCCTTGTACCATCACAAATTTGGCTGAAAGGAGTACCAAGTGTTGACCTTTTTAGAAACTGAATGTATTCAATCTCTTGGTTCAAAGTAGTTGTTCAAATGGAGTAAATAATCTCTTGAGAAAACTGTCTCTTTAATTTGAAGAAATTATAGCGCATGCAAACGTGACCATTGTTGCTTTGTATTATTGTAAAGGAAGGGTTTATTAAGAGAAATTGGGAGGTAGTAAAAGAAACTGGGAGAAGGAACTGGCACTGGTGAGGCCACACCTCGAATACTGTGTTCAGTTTTGGGCCCCTCACTACAAGAGAGACATTGAGGTGCTGGAGCGTGTCCAGAGAAGGGCAACAAAGCTGGTGAAGGGTCTGGAGCACAAGTCTGATGAGGAGCGGCTGAGGGAGCTGGGGTTGTTTAGCCTGGAGAAAAGGAGGCTGAGGGGAGACCTTATCGCTCTCTACATCACCTGAAAGGAGGTTGTAGAGAGGTGGGGGTCGGTCTCTTCTCCCAGGTAACAAGTGATAGGACAAGAGGAAATGGCCTCAAGTTGCACCAGGGAAGGTTTAGACTGGATATTAGGAAATTTTACTTCACTGAAAGGGTTGTCAAGCATTGGAACAGGCTGCCTGGGGAAGTGGTTGAGTCGCCATCCCTGGAGGTATTTAAAGGACGTTTGGATGAGGTGCTTAGGGACATGATATAGTGGTGGTCTTGGTAGTGTTAGGTTTACGGTTGGACTCGATGATCTTAAAGGTCTTTTCCAACCTATACGGTTCCGTGATTCTGTGAAACTACATTGTATTTTCCAGCCACCGCCTGCATGTAGGAAAGGTAGCCACAAGGATGACTTTGCAGAAATCATGCACAAATGACTTAGTTCTGTAAAACTCATCCCACAAGCTAAAAGAAAACAAGCAGGAAGCTCTATATATGTACATAATATCTGCTTCTTGTTTGCGCTGGTAGTCCATCAGGCTGTCAGTGTGCTCTCCTGGCGCATTCCTCAGAATCAGTTACTGGGTGAACTTTTAAACCCCCGATCTTACCCAATGCCTACTGAAATGTGAATTCTTCTGGTTCTGAATTGGCCTCAGAGAGCAGCAGGCTTACCAAGTGACAGATGATGGCCTGTATACCAATTGTATTGTCTTTCCTGTCCCCTAGGAAAACAAACATGCTTTCTATTCTGTCCTTCCAAAAAGCTTTACTGTTGTAGCAGGTTGGTGGTAAGATGTGTACGTCCCCAGTTAAACTTAAGTGTTTTCACCACTTAAATACGCCTACCGATAGCTTCAGTATTCATGCTCTAGGGACTTTAGTACTGCACACAATTAAACTGTGCAAAAACGTTATCTGATACCATTATGTATACTTTAAGTATATTTTAATGTCTGTTTGAACTTGAACAACTTGCTTGCTCCAAAGTGCCAGCGCATAACCTGAGAAAACTTTATTTTTTCCCCCCTCTAAGATTTTGATACAAATCTGTACAGCTGATTCTGGGAGTCATATCCTCTAGAAATTATTCTACCTCCCATTTCCCTAGGTAGTAATACTTAGAGCCACATGATTTTTTTTTTTTTGTCCTGATTGCTTTAAATGCTTACAGTGCTATTTTTCTCAACAATTTTTTTAGAGACCACTAACATTTGTTGGTCTCTTTGAAGCTGGCTGTTGTTAATGAGCAAATAAAAATTGCTCATCATAACCACATCTTAGTAGTCTGAGGTTTGCTTTAAATATTTGGTGGTCTTTTCTGGCTGAGTGCATGCTGCAGCCTCTTTCGGTGTTCCAGGAGAGGACAAAGCATCACTCTGTCCTACATCCCTGAGAATGTTTCCTACATGCAGAGTTCTGGTTAACAAAATGCCTAAGGATATGTTTACTGGAGGCACATCCAAGAGGAAGAAGACCTTCAAAGAACTGATACTTTGCCAAAGGCTCTGCAAGCACATCTTTTTCCATTCCTTTAACATTGAGCTTGTGTCTCAGGTGTTTCTCCTTGGGATGTTTTTCTAGAATGCTGAGGAAAAGATAAGTGGACTAGCGAGGACTTTTATATTTATGTAACTTTTCTAATTTTCATCTGTTTTTAGGTCTATGGACCTGGAACTCAGACAAGAGCTTTCCAGTATGTCAGGTAAGCCCTGTTTGTACTATCTAACATTTACTTCACTTGATGGTTCTTTGAGGTTGGCCAACTTTGTATGCATGTGCATTTTAGTCAAAGCAATTATGTTCATTCATAGGCCAGCTTTACTTTCAGAAGGGAGACACTGAAATTTTTAAAAGTACCAAGAAACAAAGCGTTAGTTGGTTTAGAACTTTGAATTGAGATGCTAATGTGTTCTTCCCTTCAAGGGACAGCGGGTAACAGGTAGGTAAGTCTTTAATGCTGAGCAGTTTGTCAGTCCTTGCGTTTTAATGCAATGCTGCCACCTTGTGTCTTCGGGGGTGCTGTGGTCGCTGTGCGTACTGTGCATGCAATGTGTCCCCTTCTGGGGCAAGAAACCGGTTTGAGGGCGTATTGCTGTAGCTAATATTTGCAATCTAAGCAAGGCCAGAATGTACTTTCACCAAGAAAAAGTGAACCTGTTCCTCAATCTTTTGTTCTGTCATGCTAGCTGAACTTCTGTGCCAGGCTTCTGGGTTGTTTTAATCATTCTCTGCTTGGAAATGTTCTTACCCTCTGCTGAAAGTAATAACAGTGGTGATAGATGCTACGGAAACCCCATCACTTCAAAGTAGCCCCTCCTTTTCTGATTATAAGCCATAATGAAAGCTATCTGGATTTGTATGTCCAGGGATGAGTGGATAAGTTTGTTGCTGATAACCCAAAATAACTTTGGGTTATTTTGCTGGGGGGAGGTAACACCAAATTACTATTTTTTAACAAGCTTGGTTTAAGAATTTTTGAAAGCAAGAAGACAATTCAAACAACAAACTGCAAAGCAGGTGGTGGTGTCACGTGCCTCTGTCTTACAATTTACTCTATTCTGTTTGAAATACGTTCGAAATGGGCCTCTAAATATACTTGGGTACTGGAGGGAAGAGGAAGTATTAATTGGTTTTTAGTAACTTGATATTTTTTTATATTCTTTCATATGCTCAGATGAACTATAGCCAGTGTATCCCAAAGATAATCACCCTTTCAAACTAACCTCCAGTTCAGTATATCTTATGATAGGCACTGTGGAACAAACAGCTGAGAAAACATGCACCCATTGAAGTATACACTGTAAATCTGATTTCAGCATTCCTCACTCAGCTGCGTGATCTGCTTTACTGGAGCTTTGAGGAGGCAGCTCTCTTCTTAGACAAGAATACTATTTATAGGGAAGTGGAAATTGCCTCAATCTTTTCTTCCCTTTTTGTAGTGATCTTGTGAATGGGTTGGTGGCGTTGATGAACAGCAATGTCAGCAGTCCTGTCAACTTGGTGAGTATGAGAGCTCCACTCTATGGTGTCTACTGTACAGTGGCCATCACCACCTCTGTTTTCCTCCTTGTCACTGATGATGATTTCTAAAAGAAATAAATGGAGCAAAAAAGCTCTTTCCATTATGAATAATGTATTCTTCCATGTAGTCTCTTTGTAAATAAGAAGATTAAGCCCATAGATGTTGAGGTCTTACAGTTCCAAGAACAGGATAAATTTCCTAGAGTCTTTCATTTATTTTAGCAAAAAGATTTATGTAATTAGAATATGAAGAAAAACGAACAAAATGGGGGGGGCACACAAAATACACCAAGGAAATTATTGAAGACTGGTTTTATTAATGAAAAAAAGCACTGAAGGAATACTTAGCTCTAAATATTTAGAAATAACTTCATACTAGCCTTGATTAGAGGAAAATGGCATAGTATTGATTGTATAATTTTCTCATATTGGTTAAGGCTGCTTAGAACTTAATTTTTCTAATAGGATTTTTGTTCTGTCCCATTTGTTGTGACCTTATTCTCAGCAGTGGATATAAGAACAGAAAAAGGATGCATATGCCAGGTCATTTCTATGTATGCCAACTTTTGCCAGACCGGGTATTCAACTCTGCAGGGCAGTTGTTCACTAGATTTTCTGTTTTTTTTTTTTTACTGTGGCCATAAATTCAGTTCTATGTTTCTATCCAAATGCTGATATTTTTAAACCTCATCACATGTTTTGTCTCCAGAAAACTCAATGTTTAAATCTATATGTACCTAAATGTTCAGCTTTAGGTCAAATGATGTAGTAAGAAGAATTTTGCAACAAGGAAGGCTAGGGATGGAGGGAATTGAGTCTGATGAAGGTGAGCTAATGCTAACGGGAAGCTTTCAGCATTTTGTTCTGAAATGTTGATCAGGAGTTCACGTGCATTTGGTTAAAAAAATGAGAGTTAAGAAAAGGAATATTGTATAGGAAAGCAAGTAGTAATTATGCAAGTAGTAAGCATTAATATGTAAGATGTAGTAAATGCAGAAGCAATTGTTTGCAGCTAAAATAGGTTCGGTTTTAATTCTGGAAGAACTGAGAATTTAGCACACTTCATTATATTGTCTGTCCTCAACTCAGCAAAGCCCTTGAATCCAGATTTCAAACTGATGATGTGGTTGTGTGGGCTGCTGAGTGGTCTATGCCCTTACTGTGACTGAGATGCATTTGCCCATTCTTTACAGACTGATTTTTTTTTTTTTTTTTGGGCACCCCTCTACATACATTGAATTACCAAGGAAAATGTAATGGAGGGCAACTTTTCTAATCAGTATGGAGCTTGTCAAAGTTACATTTTTTTCATCCAAGTAGGAATAAGGCATAATATTTAGCTTTTTCAGAGTTTAACATGACCCTGTTAGAAGCGTCTCATGTCCGAAAGCCACCATGTCGTAAGGTGTTTAATTGTTATTGTAATGAATATTCCTTCTGTTTCTAGGGAAACCCAGAAGAGCACACTATCCTAGAATTTGCCCAGTTAATTAAAAAACTGGTTGGTGAGTATGATAAGTAATTCTTAGTGAAGCTTATGAAGTACTTACTGTCATTAGATTATTATTACTTGATTAGTGTGTGTAATATATGGATAATTTAATTGGTCTTTGGATTTCTTAATAACTTCTTTCTTAAAATCAGACGTTTAATTGTATCCTGATCATATAATTAAATATTAATAAGATAATCCAAATCCTCTCAATTGTATGTAAAATATTGCATGAACAGTAGAATGAATACATTCTTTCTGTGTATCTGTGCAATCTATACCCATTATTTTGTATAATGTTTATGCATTTTTTTAGGTTTGTTTTGGCACAAGGGCAATGAATGCATAAATGAAATGTAAAACACATGAATGAAAATGTCTTGCATAACACCTTAGCGGAAATACGGATACTTCAGCAAGGTGGTTCTTCACAATTATGCAGGCTGTTCTCCTTCAGCTACCATTAAAAACCTCATGCTGTGGTGACAGTCTTTCTCTACTTTTCACTGATCTACCAGTGAGTCTTGCAAAGGCTGTCAGCACCTCCCTTGTATGTGGCTGGGAAGAAAACACTGTGGCTTTCTCTTCATTCTTGCTCTGATACCTGTAGCAAATCAGAGCTCTCAAGAACGGAAGGAAAGGGCTGTGCTTAGTCTTCTAGTGCGGCTTCCTAATGAGATGAAACATACCGATGCCGTTAGCCAAGGGTTTTTAGTCTGTAAATTCCAGCAGTGCTTTTGAGGGATCTGACAAAGACAGGTTCAAACATACAGTACAGAAGCTCATGCATGTGATGTTTCTAATAGAGGACTGTCCCCTCGGGAAAACATCTGTGAATCCACAGATCAGGGAAGGAAATTGAAAATCACAGCACCAAACCCATCAGGCACATAGAATAATTGTTACCTCCATTTGTCCGTTTGTTCACAAACAACTTGATCTGTTTCAGTCCGTCTGGAGAGGCGGTTTAGTTCTACATCCGTAAAATCCCACAGTAACATGGCATATAAACTATTTGCTAGACTTGGTTAGAGAAATTGTCCCATTCCTGTGTATTGTTATAAGGAAAGACAAGTACTATGTTGGCTATTTAAATCAGACTGGAGCAAAGAGGGAGCAGGCAAAGAGGAAGCAAAGTCCTTTTACAATGCAAAAGTGCTAACAGAATCACAGCATGGTTGAGGTTGGCAGGGACCTCTGGAGGTCATTTGGTCCAACCCTTCTGCTCAGGCAGGGCCACCTACAGCTGGCAGTGGCCCAGGACCATGTTCAGACAGCTTTTGAGTATCTCCAGGGTTGGAGACTCCTGAGCCTCACTGGGCAAGCTGCGCCAGTGATGGGTCACCCTCACAGTAAGATAGCTTTTCCTGATGTTCAGACTGTATTTCAGTTTGTGCCCATTGCCTCTAGTTCTGTCAATGGGCACCACTGAAAAGAGCCTGGCTCCCTCTTCTTTACTGCCCCCCATCAGGTATTTATAGACATGGATAAAATCCCCCGAGATTTCTCTTCTCCAGGCTGAACAGTCCCAGCTCTCTCAGCCTGTCCTCATAGGAGAGATGCTCCAGTCCCTTCATCTTCTTAGTAGCTGTTCACTGGACCCAGCCCTTCAGATGTATCTCACCAGTGCTGGGTAGAGTGGGTAGATCATCTCCCTCAACCTGCTGGCAGCAATCCTCCTACTGCAGCCTAGGATACCATTGGCCTTCTTTGTGGCGAGGGCACGTTGCTGGTTCATATTCAACTTGGTGTCCACCGGGACCTCCAGGTCCTTTCCTGCCAAGCTGCTTTCCATCTGGTTGGCCCCCGGCATGTACTGGTGCCTTGGGGTTGTTCCTTCCCAGGTGTAGGATTTTGCACTTCTCCTTGTTGAACTTCATGAGGTTCCTGTCAGCCGTTTTCGAGTCTCCTTTCTTGAGGTCCCTCTGGATGGCAGCATAGCCTTCTGGTGTATCAGCAACTCAGTAGTGACCCAGTATTGACCCCTGGGCTACACCACTAGTTACCGGCCTCCAACTAAACTTCGTGTCACTGATCGCCACCCTCTGGGCCCGGCCACACAGCCAGTTTTCAATCCACCTCACTGTCTGCTCATCCAGCCCTGAATAAGGATGTTATAAGAGATGGGGTCAAAAGCCTCACTGAAGTCGAGGTAGATGATACCCACTGCTCTGCCCTTGGCTACTGAGGCAGTAATTTCATCGTAGAAGGTTATTAGACTGGTCAAGCATAACTTCCTTTTTGTGAATCCACGCTGAAAGCTTTGTGAAATGCTTTGTGAATCCATGTTGCTCTGGGACAGCTGGTTCACCCAGCTGTTGCATGCAGTATAGCTGTGTCTGTGGAAAGCATTTCAGTGGTAGAATTATGCAGCAGAAAGCTGCAGAAAGACTTGATGCTCCAATAGGTAGGAAAGATGTAAATGCAAAGCATAGTGAATTGTGGATGGTAATGCGCAGTCTCTTGTTTAATAGGTAGTGGGAGTGAAATCCAGTTTCTCTCAGAAGCACAGGATGACCCTCAGAAACGAAAACCTGACATCAGAAAAGCCAAGTTATTGCTTGGCTGGGAACCTGTGGTATGTACAGCTGTATTACTGTTGTTGTGTGCAAAAACACAGGGAGGCAGAGCAGGATGGGGGAGGACCACATGATAATGGTATGTTTCAGTTAATCAGAATATCTGCTTAACACAATCTCCAGGACAGTTGTTTGAAAGGCGCTCTCTCATATGTTGCTCTAGCTCACGATTCAGGAACTGCTGGATAAGACTGTATGGCCTGTGCCATGCAGAAGAGCATATTAGCATTACCATTTGTAATAGACTTAAGTAGAAAAAAACATTTTTAGGATAGGCATTTTAACTTTTTCACATGCATATTATGAAGTATCTACCTTTCTGTAAGCCTGATGAATCCTTTGAAATACGTGGTACATAGTTATGGGAGCTAATGAGTTTGCTGTTGCTGCAATCCTCATTCCTGTTTTGCTGTGGTACCATGCATTATGGAACGAAAAAATCGTTTATATTCTATTAATTTTTAGAAAATCTTTGGAGTAAGACTATTTTTAAGATGATCTGTAACATCACTGTAACCAAAAAGTTTGTTTGGATTAATAGGGAGAAATATGAGCACCAGAAAAGTGTTCTGGTTTTTAGAGTTTGTTTAAAGGGAAATATGTGAAACTCAGGAAAAAAAGAAGCTAGCCAGAGAGAGATGACATATTTTGATGGTTTTTTTTATTCTGGTGGGCTGAAGTAAACCAGAATAAGAAGCCCTTATTTTGGACTACAGGTGTCATACGTAGAGGTGTTCAGAGCTTGTTCTGTGTGTTGATAAGCTCAAAATGTGCTCAGGGTTAGTCTAACATCTCACCACCCACAATAATGTCTGTCCACCTCTAAAGCTTAGTTGCCAGCCATCTGAGGTGATGTCAAGATTGTGGTTGTGCTGCACAGCTAATGTGCAAGAAATGCAAAATGCCTGTGGTTGCTGTTTTTTCCTGTCTCAGCCTTTTTGGTGAAGTTTACTGTGCAAGTGTATAACCAGGCATAGCTGATGATAAGAGCTGGTTGGTTTGGGGAGGTAAGGTCTACTTAATCCCCAGAAAGGGTGTGACTTTCTTAGCCAGCTCCCCATTCTAGCTAGCACAGTGGTTTGTAGGCTTTTTTAGATTTGCAGACAAAAATCTTTCCAGGAAACATGTGAACCTATCTAGTAAATGTAAGCCTATTAATAGAAAAAGGTAACTCCAAACACTTCTGAAAGGATTCACCGGTTATTAATAGACTATGCCTGAAAGCACAAGGACAATGGCAAATGTTACAATCACAAAAGGTTTGTAACAGTTAACTTTTATACTTCTGACCTTCTGTGTTTGGCACAGTGAGTACCAAAACTTACTCTGAAGTAGCAGTACAGTGTTGGTACATCAAGGCAAGTAGATTTTGTGCTGCTATTTTAACCTCCTGTATTGACGATGGTATCGGCAAGCATGTCAGAGCGTACGGCTCCTGAGAAAAGTGGATAGTATTTCTGTTGTTCCTGTCTACAAATCATAGTCTTTAAATACAGGCATAGAATATGAGGAATTACAATTATTTGTATAGGATTTAAAAATACCAAATGAGATACTGGGTAATAATTTGTATCCCTTTTTCTGTATATCAATGGAGCACTAAAGGAATAAAAAGTAAAAAAAAAAAAACCAACCCACCACCTTTATACCTTTGTGTGGTATATACCATTCTGGGAGATTCTGTGAAAGAGGATCTTTGATCATTAAAAACAGAAGAGGCTTAAATTTCTGTGCTTATCTCTTTCAATGTATTATGAATCGAAAGTAGAATTATGTAAGTCTGTTTTGACACTAAACAGACCAATCATAACCATCTGATGATACTTAAATTTGTTGGGTTTTTTGACTTACTACGTCAGAAAATATATCTGACGTTTAAAAGCTAACATGCATTAGCAGTGCAGAGATGTAACCAGTATGTGGTGCTGTTAATACTTATATTGGCTAAGAATGAGAATTCCTAGCAGTCTTGTGATAGCTGTATTAAAAAAAGATACCATTGTGAAAAGAGCTGATGTGAACTTAGAGTGATACGATTCTCTCCTCACTTTTGGGAACAGGTCCCATTGGAAGAAGGTTTGAATAAAGCAATTCATTACTTCCGTAAAGAACTTGAGTATCAGGCGAACAATCAGTATATACCCAAACCAAAACCCGCAAGGATGAAAAAAGGAAGAACAAGACATAACTGAAGACTATTAGTTGGACAGGAAATTCCCTGCTTGACATTTGACGGATGTAATTTTTTTCTTGGGTTTTTTTTTTTTGAGAGAGACTTTGAAACAGGTATCATGAAGAACAAACTGGAATTTCATTCTGAAGCTTGCTTTAAAGAAGTTGATGTGCCTAAAAATAACAAATATTCCCCTTCCCCTGCAAATCTTGCCTTGCACTTTTTAAATCTGTCTTTTTATGTAAAATAGAGTAGGAGCATCTTTTAGTATCTTCAAGTTTTATATCTTGCTGTGAGATCATTTTGTTGTGACTGTCCTTGACAGTTTTATTTACTGGTTTCTTTGTGAAGCTGAAGA
Source organism: Mycteria americana (assembly GCF_035582795.1). NCBI lineage: Eukaryota > Metazoa > Chordata > Aves > Ciconiiformes > Ciconiidae > Mycteria > Mycteria americana. The sequence continues at coordinate 153,072,085 of NC_134365.1, read as the reverse complement.
TAAACACAAACGGGATGGAAAATGCCAATTTATTTATAAAATGGGTACTATAAAATATGAGATGTTCTACTATGCATAAGAAAAAAGCTAGTGGTATTGTCAGGTGAGAGACACTGACATCTAAGTATAGAGGAGTTTAAAAGAATTCTGTATGAGAGCTTTATGTATTCTTTAAAGGAGAGATTTTTTCAAAGGTTTAGTTTTAGTTGTACACTTGAATTTGAGATATTTTCATTGACCATGGATGAGGATATTTTGAATCACTGCTGTGTTGTGCGTACTCTGGGAATAAAGTTAATGTATTGGTTACAGTGGTTGAATATGCTATTTTAATAAAATATTGAAACTTCTATTTACTAGTTTCAGGGTTCCACTGTGGGCACTTCTGGCATTACACATCTGTGCATTTATTGTATATTAATTAGAAAGTAACAATCTGTAAATAATTGGCTCAAAGTTAGTAACATTTGTCTTTTAATGCTTGTCTCTTAACAGATATATAGGAAGGGCTGCAGGATGTCTATTGAAATAGATCGGACAAAACCATCATGATTATTTATTCCAGTTCAGGTAGTTGATAGTGATGCAGGAGTATAAGATTTTCTTTAAACTGCAGTCTAACTTCAGCCTGCCTAATGGAGGAAATGTTTCTGTTTTAAGCAGTTATTAAATTGCCAGCAAATGCTTTCAACTTTGATAACTATGCCTGTCATCTTAACAAAAAAAACCCCAAACAAACAAACAAAAAAAATCCAATTCCCCTTATTTATAATAGCTCCTCTTTATTTTTAATACCTAAGATGGATGCCTAGGAGGGGAGATTGGCAGAGAGTTTTTAAAAGGTATTTTGGCTTAGTGTCACTCAAAATTGAAAATCCTAAATCTCATCAAGCAAAGTGACTTGACTTTATCTCATTAAAGCTTGATGTTTCATTAGCTTTCGCGTATCTTTACGTTGATGGTCAAAGTGGGAGTTACCCGTAGCAATGACTTGATGCCTGGACCCAAGGAGGACTCTGGGAGCAGTGTGCTATTTAGGCCCCCTTGTCCGAGCATGCCATCTGCCAGAGCTTCCTGGTGCTTGCAAGGCTTGGAGCCTCTGTCTGGTAAAGTTCCCCAGGACTCCAGCAATGATGGGGCTGCTGTGTTCGTTTGTGTGCCCTGCCTGGACCGGGTCTGCAGTGATCCTTTTAAGACAAAACAGTTTCTTCCCTGCTCACATGCGCAGGTTTTCTTCCAGTGGAAATCTGCCACGCAGCTAAGATGGGGAGTCAGGGAGCATTTTCCTGTCTGGACTCAGAGGTAGAATTTAGGTGTTACACATTGCCTCCATCTTTTCACAGCTGAGCAGCTTGAGGTCTGCTTTTTGTTTGAAGCCTTTTTCAAGGTACTTGATCTGGGCATTTATTCCATACTAAATTGCCTGAAAAGTACACTGTGGTGTGCGTGCTCCAAATGTGCCTGTAACCTGTCATTACTGATACACTCACAAAGCACAGCGTCTCCCTATACTCAAAACCACAGCTGGATGTATGTGAAAGTAGTGCCCACTGCTTTAATAGTTCTGTGGTGAGAACTGTTAATCAGCTCCCGGCATGGTGTTTTTAACCCTTAAGCTCTAGATTATATTTGGGAGAAGGTGCTCTTTCTCCTTATATTTTACTCCTCATGCAAATTGTGCCATTGGATGCCAAAGCATCTGTGAAGAGGTGGTACACAAGGGTGCAACCCTAGTCCAGCATTTAGAGTAGTCATTGAGAATAAATGGGAGCTGTGGGTACCAGCTGTTACTTCCAGGACTGTTTTTCATTTAATCCAATGACTTCAGTGCAAAATATGTAAACCATACTGGAACAAGCATGCTTCTGGAGACTAGCACAAAATGTATATTTAAAAAAAAAAAAAAAAAATCCCTCAGGAAGTCTGAACATTTGGGTACTACAGATATGAATTTAAAAGCTTTTTAGGTTGCTTCACAGCCTGACCTTCATAAAAGGAGCAAATCGGAGAGAGGGCAAATGGCTGGTACCAATACAACCCATCTGTGAGTATGTGGCATGCCTCCCACTGGGCCTGAGTGACAGACTGTATTGATTTGCTACTTTCCTTGTACTGTTTCTAGCTTTTGTTTGAGGTTCCTGGTTCAGTTCCCGTATTCTTTCTAAACAGTGTCTTCCAGAAACAGCAGCTGAGGCAGCTTTTTGCCCTTTGTGTTTGAAGCTGGTGACTGGCCTTCTAGCTGATTTGAAAGGCATGAATCGTGGGTGCTCAAACAGAGTCTGCTGGTGCTTGAGACTGGAAGTCTGATGTAATTTCAAGTTTGGTCTGGTCTGAACTGAGTCTTCAAGAAGGCAGATGAGGGTTTGCATGTTGGTGCTCTGTTCCCATCTGGGGTTACACATTTCAGAAGGAGAAAGAAAGCATCAAGTTTGCAGGGAACCACAGGTGAGAAACAGCTGCTGCCTCTCCAGAAGAGCCACTTTTGATGGAGGATGGTGGAATAAAGTACTGAAAGCTTCCTCCAAAGTCTTCCAAACGTAGGACTCGGGAGTAAATGAAGCCAAGCCATGTTCTCATTTCCATGCCTGAACACAATGTATTGGTTTGGGCTTTTTTTTCAGGAAATTTGAGAATTGGGATTTTCTGCTATCACCTGGTCAGGCAGACAAGGTAAAACTGACATGACCAGGCTTGAGGTGCCTATTTAGTCACAGTGATCTGCACAAACGGGCAGCTCAGCCGGTGTTAGATGCAAGTCCTCCTTTCTCAGTGGGGAATATGCAGTGTAGCAGAGGTCTGCGATGAACTGGCCAGCTTGGTGCTGGTAAGCGAGATAAGTCTTCTAGAAGGAGAGGTATGTAAGGCATCCACTGCTGTGGATTCCTTGAACCTCGCAAGGAGGACCACTCTTGCTGCTGGAAGTTACCACAGTGTGAGGTCTGCAGTTGGATTTTTTTTTTTTTAACTTAATGTACTTTTGCTTTATTTCTATATGTAGGCTGCTTGGAAGCTTTGTAAACCGCATTGCTGGTCTACAGACAAGCTACACTGGGGCTTGCAGACCTAATTTATTTTCAGTAGTTCCATGAATATATAGCCTAGAGAAGCCTCATGTCTATCTTTAGGTTAGATTTTTGCTATGTGGGGAAATCACGATCCGACAGTCTTCCTGTGTCTGAGGTGTTTGCAGTCTCTCTAACCTATATTGACTCTGGTGAGTTTAGTAGCCATTGAACTCACTACCCTCTGAGCATTTATGAATGTCTCTGTGATCTATTTTTTCAAGAAACTTTTAGAAATGTAGTATATTTGAAAAAACTTTCACTTCTGTCAGATAGGGTTGGAATTGAGTTTCAAAGTTGAGAGAAAGAGTCAAAGGCGGGGGGGGGGGGGGGGGGGAAGACACGAGCAAGATTGCATAAATTCATTAGCCTTAGAGAACAGGCTACAGAGGGTGAAACGGGGCTTTGATTAGTGTGATGGATTGAGCTAGTCCGCAGGCTTTTATTAGTATTGGGTTTAATGCTACTTGAGGCCAAGAAGTCCATGAAGGTTGTTAGAGGCTGATCAGAGAAGACCTGTCCACAAGAAGATTCTTTGTTAATAGCAAGGGAAGTGTGTACTCAACATTGCTAGCCCTAACATCCATACATCCCCTCCCTGAAATCAGTGGGAACGTAGCCACCACAAATCCGTAGTTGCGAACTACGTTGTTGTGTTCGCTCTGTGAACATTTCCCTGTGCTTGGATCACAAGTGGCAGGAGAAGGGAGTGCCTTATCTGCGGCTCTGACTCCCGAGAGCTGCCAGGAACAGCAGCAATAGCTCTGGACAAAAGCAGGGCTCCTTTTGTATGGCAGAAGGTTCCTCAATGCGATTCCGTATCAACAGGGAGGTTTTTCTGAAATAACAATTCATATTTCTTGCAAAAAACAGACTCTGGTTCTCTATTCCTTTTCCCAGTCCCTTTCCTTCTCTCACTTGCCTATTCCATAATAGCATACGTGGCAACAACTTCTTGTCCACCTTGTTTTGTTGCCATTTACAGCCTGGAACAAGCAACAGCTGGCTCATTCTTGCAATGTTTTCCCTGGTTTCTGACAAGCTCTTCAGCAAGGAGGGGATCCTCTGAATGCCTTGGTCTGTGCCATGGCTGAAGCAGCTGGAAGGTCCAAAACATGAAGCCACAGGGAACTGTGGGGTGGCCTTAAGTACCACAGTCTGGGCTCTGTCCGCCCCACTGCAGAGAAAGCTGTTTTGATCAAGGAAACCTACATCTGCCATCTGGGAAACGGTCCTGGGGTGAAAGCACCCAGTCCCCCATTCCAATGTGTTTGTGTTAAAGTAGGAACTTAAAGGGAATGAAGGCCCCCCAAAATAATAAAATAAATATATACTGCTGATGAAGACTCTTGATCTGGAGAGAGAGAGAGAGCTCTGTCTAGACTGGGGGGGGGGGGGGGGCGGGCAGAGTGTATGAGTGGCTGTGGGGGCACAGCAATAGTACTTCTATGCTTTGACAGAAGGGTTGCCTTAGAGGTGTTATCAGCAAAGGAGGCAGGACTGCCCTGTCAGTCCGACTGATGGACTTGCCTGGCTGACACCCGCAAACTGGGGGATGCAGCAGCATCAGGTCTTGAAACATGAAGTGCTGGACCATGGCCAGGCTGTTCCTGTTCTGCAGGGAGCCACAATGAACAATGGCTGCTCTTCTGTCTTGGTGGAGAGGTTATGTGATGTCAATGCTGGGATGGCGGGGGATGATGATGATGTGAAGCGCTCTGTGCTGTCTGCACGGCGGAATGAAAAGGCTGAGAGGGGGTGCACAGTTTTGTCTGTGTTTTGGAACATAGTCAAAGGAAATCAACTTTGTTAATGTAGTCAACTTTAAAGCACTCTGTGCATATTTGACAAAGAATTTTTTTAAAAATAGTTCTCCTTTTGCCCAAACCTGTGATGGCTCATACCTGCTTGCTTTCTTTGTGGCTTATTGCATGTACTTTTGCATCATTGCAATTGCTGCGCTTCAAGTCAGGTGGACCCCTCTGCAAGAAGGAAGGTGCCCTCCCCTCAGAGCTACTGCTGGGTGGTGGGCTGACCCCAGCCAGCAGCTAAGTACCCTCACAGCCGCTCACTCTCCCCTACTCCAGTGGGACAGGGATGAAAATAGGAAGAGCGAAACGGAACAGACTTGAGGGCTAAGATAAGAGCAGTTTAATATTTGAAGGAAAGAAGGAAAAAAACCCAAGTGGTGCAAAGGCCACTCACCATCTCCCCTAAGCAAGACTGATGCCCAGCTAGTCACTGAGCAATGGCTACCCTGGAAGACAAAACCCCCACTCCTTCTTTCTCTTCCCAGCTTTTATTGCTGAGCAAGACCTTACATGGTAAGGAATATTGGTCAGTTGGGGTCAGCTGTCCCACCTGTGTCCCCTCCCAACTTCTTGCCCACCCCTAGCCTACCTGCTGAGGGGGGAGCGTGGGCCACAGAGACCACCTTGATGGTGCAAGCACTGTTCAGCAACAGTGAAACCATCGGTATGTTGTCAACGCTGTTTTTGTCACAAATCTAAAACACAGCACTATACCTGTTGTTATGAAGAAAGTTAACTCTGTTCCAGCCAGACCCCAGTACATGGTGGAAGACTTCAGCATGCAGCACAATGAAATGGAAAAGATTTACTTTTTTTTCTCTTAGTCAATCCACAAGAGAGAGATGGTGGACTTTGTTGTGAGTCTGCAAGGCACAGAAAGCTGCTGGACTGAGTCAGCCTGCAGGAATGGACACAGCTTACAAAGGCCTAGGGAGGGATGGTATTTATTTACAGCACTTTTTTTATTCTTCCTTATTCAGCAGGTCTGAATTCCCAGTTGTAAATTCTGGGAAATGATGGGAATTATCAGCGTGGTTCAGACGTTGCCAAATTCTGTGCACTTTTTTGATAGGACACAAAGTGGAAGTATTCTTCTAGGAATAGGTGTTTTCCAGCTGTGCGAAAGAATGTGTGCTTGACTCAGGATATGATTATTCCGTATTTGGAATAAAGGGTCTTCTACTGAGGAAACACACCGGTTTAAACCGATTAAACTGGCAAGCATTCTGCTAAGAGCAAGCACTCCAAAACCTAGGGGAAAGCTGAGTTTTTGGAGCATGTTAGGCTAGCGTGTATCTGTGCATGCAGAGGAGAAGTGACTAACATGTTTGTTCAGTTTGGCTCCCTCGGCAAAAAGCTGTGTCTCTGGAGGCATTCCTGCAGGGAGCGGGATAGAGCTGGGCTGCCTCTCCTGGACACCTGTCCATCACGCAACAGGGACTTCAAGTGAAAGATTAGGAAATACACCCAGAGTTAAGAGAGAAGTAAGTGAAGTGTAAAGAATGGCATTGCCATGATTTGGAAACTTCTTGTAAGCTTTAGATGACAGACAGGTAAAGCATCCATGCTGTCTTTCTTCTCCAACTCTGCTGTAGTTTGCAGTACACGTTTTGTCTCTCTTTATCCTTATTCTTCAGCTCCAGAAGTCATGGAGCCAGCCAGCCTTCCTCACCTGCCCCTTCCCAGTCCTCTATGCTTGTCAAGCATCAGCACTGCTTTCCCCCACCAAGCTCCTCCTGAAGCCCCTGACAGCTGATATCTCCCTTCTAGGTCTGCATCAGGACTTTCTCTACGGTAACGAGAGAAGTTAACGTGGCTGATGTTGCTGTGGTAGAAAAGTTAGTTGCATTTCAGGGTTCTTAACACACAGAACCCCACCAACCAACCCCCCTTTAACCCACTACACTTCATTAGCAAATGCCCAGTCTCTGATAATTTCGATGGTCAGCCTAATGTGTGTAGATCCACGTTTGAATTGGAGATAGAGGCAACTTCATGGTAGGAAATTATGTCTGGGGACTGTGTTGGATGCTATCTGCTATTAACTTCATTTTAAATAGCTTATTTTGTTATTTTATTCCCTGTTTTGAGCTAGACTGAAAGCTTACAGCTAAGTGGAAAGGACACAAAGGGGAGTATTCGTCAAAGATAACCTTTGGGTTCTTGTGCCTGGGGAGGGTAGGGGCCACTCAGGTTAGATGCTCTGCGTCTCGGCGATTACTTCTGAAGTCAGGTTCCTGCACTGAGCCCTTTCCATGGAGAATCCTTTCTTTTCACAGGCTTTGGAGGAAGGCGAGCTCCTCTGCACTGAATGTAGCTTTTGTGAACATCTGTGTCCTTGCCCCAGCAGGCACTGTTGAAGTGCCGTATCACGCGAGTTGGGAGGGCTGTGCACAGTAGGTATGGAAACAGCAGAGGAGGCAACAAGGCAGCACTTCAGTTGAGAGGAATGGGTTTTTTCTTTCCCCCCAAGAATAACTGGATTTATTTGTTGACACAAATCTGAATGAGTAGGCACATCTGAAATGTATTGGCTTATATTACGTATTCTATATGCCAAACTAGATGATATAATGTAATTTTGCAATTGATTGTAGGAAAGCAAATGAAATAGCCCTTTAAAAAGAATCTGTAGTAATACAATTGGAATGAAACTTGCTGTTACAAACTGTACTAAATAATGGCAACCTGTTTATTTTATCAAAAAAGCTTTATTTCTATAACACTTTATATATAGTGTACTACTAAGTAACGATAATTAAAAAAAGTCATGTTGCTTTCTTCGAAGTCTGGCAGTTCCTTTACTCTTGCTGTTTTACATGAATAGGAGGAAAGCAGGGTCATTCTGGCTGAGGGAGGACTCAGCCTTGCCCAGTGCAGCCCTATAAGCACCAGCTATAGTAGGATAAATGGCATTAGTAATCATCATAGTTGACACCTGCGCCGTGCCTAAAGGTGTGCGGATTTCGTGGGCCAATTGGTGAATCTTCATCGTAGTGGTGTTGGTAGTATCCACCATAGTATTCATTACGAGCACGCCCTAAGCTTGTCCAGTAGGAGATGTCATCTTCAAATTTCTGCCAAAAAAAGAAAATACTTGCTTTCCAAGCCTGAAACTTTACAACGGAGAGAGTGAAATAGAAGAGGTTCCTTTCATCTCCTTCAGAAATTCAGATCCTCTGCGTATTTTTCAAAACGAAATCTCTAGATCTAAGGGGTTTTGTGACTTGCACCTACTTTCTCTATGGGATTATCAGGGCCCCGAGCGCAGGAATTGTCCTGCCCAGCCCCACACCCTCTGCCCACTGGAAAGTGCTTAAACTGAGAGTGCCTTCAACTGAAACATGCACTGAGCACCTTTAATATTGATATTACCTTTTCAGTGGTGGACTATAAAAACATTTCAATGTTTTGTACTTAAAAATCTAAAGGTTTTGTTCTCTGTTTCCCCATGCCTTTAGTCACTATGTCCCCGACTGCAAAGCGGGTGGAACAGGCTTTCGCTTTATGCCTGTGGTCTTTCACTCCCATTTTGCATGGGTAGAAATGAACGTACAGTGCAGCCTTCTAGCTATGGAAATGCAATAAGCAGTTCAATTCTGCTCACAACAGCAGAGGAAAAACAGTATGCAAGGATATCGAATACTTGCCAAGCCAAAGCCTTTCCATCTGAATGACTCTTTGGAAATATTTTTGGCTGAGGTTTGAAAAAAAAGTTTTGCAAAATACACAATGGGTAAGTATGGCCCAAGTCCTTTGCTGGAACAAACAGTTATTTCATTGTTAAAACTGTGTCTTAAGAAAACCTACTAAGTGGCTTCGTTGTATCCCACAACAGGCCTCATTTCAGTTTTTGAAATGCACACAGGAACTCGGAGGAGAATTCATCTTACCTGCATGGTTTGTCCTTATTACTTACTTCTTGGTATCTGCCCCCAGTCTTCCCTTTCTGATGCATAAAACCACTTTTCCTATTTTTCCTATTCCTATTGGGGGAGGGGGATATAGCCATGCTGTTAAAAAGTCCGTTTTGTCTGCATAATGTCCAGAAGGATACCAAAAACTGTATCCTTCATTATTTCAGTCCAAGCAAAGGATTATTTTTCTAATTGTTCCAGCTTTGAAGATGAGTGCATTCATCTTCTAAGCAATCCACATAGCGTGAAGGTCCAAAATGTACTCCAGCTTGCCTGTGCCAATGCAGCCTCATTAAAAGTATTCATGCAGCTGACGGAAGCCAAGCATTCAACATCTATAACTATTTTTACCTCTTATTAATGTAGAAATTATTCTACTTGTGGGACTGCAACTAAAAGCACGTTTTTCGCCCTATTTCGGCATCTATTTAGTAGAGCTTTGTGCAGAGCTGGGAACTCTTGATTCCACTCCAGTGTTTTTACAAATTAACTGTTTAAAAAAAAAAAAAGTATCCTCCTCATTTGAAGGGAGGTTGGCTGCACATTATCAAATGGTTTGTCTTTCACATTTAGAGTCAAAGCACAGCTGCCGGCGCTCGCGATGGTCAGGAGCTGCCCACGCCATGGAGGCACACGCATGCATTAGGTAACGTAACGTTAGTGCAGTTTCACTGAGGAATGCCAATCACGACCAGCTTGGTGTGGATTTCTCAGCGTGTTAAAAAGCAAATTGATTAGGTTGAGGCTGCCAAATTAATTTCCTGAAATACGACTGATTGCTTTAGGTTTGGCCACCTATTTCTCAAAGCAAACTTTGTCTGATTGCAATTTGTTAAGCTTAAGTTCAGTAGCAGGCAAGAACTCCACGCAAGATTTTAAAGTCATTTTTCTCTATTAACAAAATAATGGAGAAACCTCTAACGAATACGGAGCTTATATTTCTGTGCAATATTTGCTACTTTAAAAAAAGAAATCACAGCGTCTGTGAACAGAAACAGGGCAGCTTCTCCGTGGGGGCCCCCGCGGCTGTGCATCCGTGCTCGCAGCCGCTCACTCTAACGCCGCACCAACTCTCGAAAGCCTGACACTCACCGCCTCATCGAATCCCAGGTACAGGAACTGCTGGTACCACTGCTGTACGTCGGGCTGGCTTCTGTCCCACAGCTGACGCCTCTGGCGTCGCAGGCTGCTTAGGAACTCCTTGGCTGCCGTTTCTTTCACTGACACCTCGGGCTTCGTGGCAACAGGGGCTGAAATTAATTCCCCCCCAAAAGGCATGCCAGGAAGATTTTAGTCAGCCTGAAGCGTACTGCTTGCAGCAAGTGAGAAAAGGCTTCTCGCATCATGCCATCACCTTTGCGCTCGGCGGCGCGATGCGTGTCGCAGCAGTAACAGTAATAAACCCAGGAATCGTCGGTGTAATAGGATTTCTCAGCTACCCTCCTTCTCTTGGCTTTGATAAAAGCTGTTCTGAGCTCAAAGACACGAGCTAAGTAAGGAATTTAAATAAATAAACCCAAACTGAAAGAGCACACGCTGTGTTGTGCTTTGAGGACAGAACAGGAGACTGGCCTCCTGTGCTGCTGTTACAGGGGCGGGAAAGGAGCTGAGAGGTGAAGTTAAAAAGCCTGGAGAAGCTGGAGAAAACATTGCTAACTTATTAGGGTGAAGGGAATGGAAAGGGAATGGAAAGGAAAAAGATGGAATTTTGAATCTGTTCTGTAAAAATGTAGCTTTTAAATAATGAGTGCTACTAAATACCCTGTATGCCTGAAAATAAAAGCCCATCAGGCTTTCGTAGCACACTGCTTGGTGGATGCATGGGAATGCCCTCAACCTGCCAGACCCTGACATGCCATCTGGCTTGCCCCATGCCTAAGAGGCAGGCAGTTTGCTGCGGCTGCTAGAGGAATTTACGTGCTTCCAAAAGGTGTGGATGGAGGACTGGCTAGCCCCCTGCCACGCACGGAAATGATAAGACGTGGTAAGATGTTTGGCCTTCCCGTGAAACAAGAAGCATGTGCAGAAGTAGAAAGAACATCTTGGCTTCAGAGGGTGCATTGCAATGAGGGAGAGACCAGGAACACGGGTGCGGATGGGGATTTTCGGAGGATGCAAGGGAAGAGGCTAGGGCAGAAGGGGAAGTCTGGTGGAGATGTGAAAACCATTGAAGCAGGAGCTGGGCAGACTCGCAGGAGGAGGCGAAGGACTGCAGCGGGAAGGAGATTCAAGAGGTAAAAACGATAGCTGAGCTGTCGCAGGACAAGCAGGAAACAGCGGGCTGCCCTGCGGTGATGAGCTGGAAACTGGTAACTCACCGTGCGCTCGAGCTGGGTGCTATTACTGGGAAGCGGGACAGCTGAACAAGTGTACGTGAATGAGCCTCACGCAGGGGACGCTGCCAGCAAGGGAACCAGTACCGTGTACGTAGCCTGCGCGCTTTAGCGCACAACCGGAAAAGGGGAGCGAGGCTGCGTATTCCCTCCATCATCAATTCAAGGCTTTACAGTTCTCCCTGGCCTAGGCCGCGTTGTCTGCATGCCCAAGAAGCCTCCCCCGGAGCGGTCCCTCTCAGCAGGGGACCTGAACAAACAAGCGAGCTGCTGCTGGGGCGCGGGGAGGGCGCCTGTTGCAAGCGGTCGCTGCTGTCTGCATGCAAGCACTGCAGAACGGTGAGGTAGGGAACCCACGCGCAAGGAAAACAGCCGTGGATGTGGCACGCGTTTTGGGGCTGGCAAGAGGTGGTGGGTGATGCCAGGAAAAATGCAGTGAGAAGTTAGGCAGGCTTGCAGAAAGTGCGAGTCCCCTCTGTGGGGGGTGTAAATTCTTTGCCGCGGCCATAGAGCAGGCTGAGGGGAGGCAACCAAAACTTCTAGGGTGTTTCAGCCTGCCCCCCAGCTGCTGCAGTGCTGCTTGTCCCCGGCCAGCTCTGTTTCCATCCCCTTCCCTCCATCAGTGAGCCATTTGGTGCATCTGCCTGCTGGGCCCTTGGCCATGAGCAGTCTTCCAAGAAGGAAGCACACGTGGGGCCAAGAGGACAACGGGAACAAGTCAAGGCATCGCGAGCGAGCCCGGTTTGCACATTTTCTTCTCTGCACCTGAGCCAGCAGTATTTCCATGCATTATAATTCCTTGGAAAAGCTTGTGACTTCCCAGAATAAACCAGATAAACGCCACGTCTGCCATGCATACAGCAGAAAAGGTAGGTGCTATACACTGTGCAGAGCCAAACGCGGGCGTACTGCCTGAGGCTGGGAGCCCTGGGTTTCAGAGAAGGGTTTCAGATAAGCAGAGCCTCCAGCCTCGCCAGTACCAAGCCCCAAACGGACGTGCAGGCACAGCCTCCACGGGGCTGGCACCATACGCGCAGGAGGTTTTGGTATGACACGTAGCGAGAGCGGCTGTGCGCTACCAGCTGTACCCTGCTCCTCTGACTGCCCTCTTTGAGCTGGAGATAGAGTGGGCGGCTTTGACTGACAGCAACTGACTCAAAGGAAAAATAAGGGAAAGCACTTTGCCGTCTCTTTACTTACCTTCACGTTTCTGAAGCATCAGTTTAAGCTTATTTCTCCTTGAAACATCTAGACAAGTAAAAATAAAACACATACATTTACTAAGAAGGAAATAATAACACAAAAAAAAGATCGTATCTTGAAAAATGCCGCAAGTATTTTTGTCATAGCTCCAGACCACCAGGCAAAACTCTGCAGCAAGTTTCTACCAGTGCCTCCCTTTGCTCCCTTTTCCGCGCTCGAGCGCAACATATGCTACAGGGAAGCTTTTGATACTCCAGCGTCCTCTCCCCAGCTCTTCTTGGCAAAGAAACCCCAAAACTGGCCGCCTTCTCCAATCAAATTACAGTATTTTGCAGCAGAAGACCACAGCCGGTGCCAGTACCGTGACACAGCGTCCAGGGCGGCATGATAACCCTGGAAAACCCTTGTCACTGAGCGAGGGGCACGTTAACAACCGGGCTGCTTCAAGATGTTACTTGCAGCCTGTCCCAAAGCACATCAAAGCCGTCGCCCTGCTGAAGCCCTTTCCCCGAAGGGATCCCGGGCTTTAGCCCACGGCCGGGCAGCGCGACAGGAGCCCCGGCTGCTCCGAAATGCTTTATTCGCTCGAGAACAAGCTCTTTCAAAAAGATGCTCAACTTGCACGAGGTTTGGAGCGACCAAAAACGTTCGCCCACGCGTGATGGCAGGGGGAGGCTTTTGCCTGCTCCCCGGGAGGTGCCGGGTTCGCTTTTCCCACCCCGCACCCCGCACCCCGGGCCCGGGCGCGGGCGCTCACTCACCGGGGGCCGCGCAGAGCAGCGGGAGGAGGAGGAAGAGGAGGAGGAGGAGGGCGGCCCCGGGCAGGGCCCCGCGGGGGCACGGCGGCGGCATGGCGGCGCGGCGACCCACCTGGGCGGGAGGAGACGGAGAGGATGGAGCCGGAGCCGGGGCCGGGGCCGGGGCCGGAGCGGAGGGAACGCCGCCTCCCGGCCCGGCCGGCCCGGCCCGCCGCCGCGGGGAGGGGCGGGGAGGCGCCGGGGGAGGTGTGGGAGCGCTGCCGGCCCCCGCAGCCCCTGCGCCCGCCCCGGCCTTGCGGGCTCCGCGCTGGAGCGCGGGGCGGGGTGCGTGCGGGTGGGACGGGGCAGGGCCGGGTGCCGGCGCCCGGCGGGTGGCTGTGGGTACGCAGGGTCCGGTGCAACCGGTAGGGACCTGTCAGCAATTCACCCGGGCTTTTCTTACAGGGGAATTAAAAGAAAAAATAAATGGCTGTAGCGTGTCATTTCGCATTTCGCTGCGTGTTAAGGCAGCTGGTCAGCTGCCTGTAGCAGCAGATGGAAACCGAGAGGTTGGCTTGGTGGAAAACCGCCTCGGAATCACCCAAAGGTGAGTTAGTTCAGGGGTTTTTCTCTCTCCCTTCCTCCCACCCCCCCAAGTCCACAGAAAACCGCAACGCATTTTAAGTGATCAGCTTTAAAAAATAATTCGGATTTCTTTTTCTACAGGTAGACAGGTTTAGCTTATAGTAAGCACTCAGGGACCAAAAGCCAAACTCGCAAACTAAAAGTCCTTGGCTCAGCAGGATCGTAACTGTAATGGTGCCTAAACTGACTCTGCCTTTTCCTAATTGGGATTTAAGCTCCCCTCAGTGAATTCAGCTTCTCCAGCTCCTTCCCCTGCAAATGCCAGAAACACCCCAGATGAAGCCTAGTGAAATCCTTGCCCGTCCTCGGACACAAAGCTCTCTCTTCCCTCGCAGCAGAGACCCACGATGCTCAGGAGACCATTACGGGCGTCTCGCCTCCTGCTAAAGCTATGCCAGGTACAGCGAGGAGCGCGGGGGGGATTTAGGAGGAGGCGAGGGTGACCGAGGGCCAGCCGGGCTCTCTCTGTAACCTACTTGTGAGAAATCTGGCAAGCACCGGGGCCTCGGCTCCCTGATCCAAGGATTCTTTCCAGATTGGTTGCAGCTGAAACATGAATATATATATACACACACACACTGTATATACTGTATATATTGTAATTGTGTATAAATATGTCTATTGAATACATATGTGTATATGTACATATAGGCGTGTGTATAGCGAGGGAGCCGTGCAGTGGGGTGGCACCTCCCTGTGATGCGATGTGGAGCCCCACGCGTCTCTGCCCTTGTGAAAAAGTACTTGGAGCTGTACCCAAAGCCTTTCCCCTGCCTCCCTCCATCCCCAGCCATCCTCAAGCTAACGCTCAGGCCTCTCTGCTCCTCCCAGTTGAAACAGCAGCCGCAGCAGCATGAAAAAGCGATGTGGTCACTCCAGCCAGAACGCCCCTTGCTCTCTGCAGGAGCCATGGCTTCCGGGGCAGAGCGGGAGGGAGCAGCACCCATAGGAGGCCGGTGTCCCACCTCAACTCCCATGCAACTGGGGACGAAAATTAGTTTGTCCTCTCTGCCACAGCTTTTGCGTGGTTTTTCCCTGTAGCCCCATGTTTCAAGTGCCAGCAGACTTAACACCGTGTGTTGGAGCAAACGCCCGTTCTTCAGCATCAACGTGCTCTTTCATGAGCTTAACGTTGACAGCCTCTTGACTAAAACCACCTGAGGGTTTTGGATAGCTAGTTGCAGAATATAGCTAGGAGGGACAGAAGTGAAGCGCACATATGTAAGGCTACATGAAACAGCCATGATGCAGATAATTTATAAAACCAGGGCAATAACTCATGAATATTTACAGTCCACTGCTCTATTGGTAATGACAAAGGACGTTTTGTTCAGCTGGTGGGTTCATAACAAGCCTTGCGTGGGAGCTGGGGCTCTGCAGAACTTCAGGTACTTGGCACCTCTGGGCCAAAAGAATACAAAGCACAAAACCTCCTCTGGATACCAAATATATCATGATGACTCAAGAAACTGCTGAGATAAAATGCTATCTGATGAAACCCAGAGAAAGGATTGACTCGAGTGCAAGGTTATTGTAGAAAATCATTGCTCTGGTGGTGGCAGAAATGATTGACAGAAGAATATAATGCTCAGGGTTAAACTGAGTGCAGTATCTTCCCAGAAGAGGTCACTTCCTCAGTTCAGGGCACAGAAGTTTTTGACATAAAGTAAAAAAGTTGTGTAAAAATATAACACCACTTCTTTTCAAAGGCAGTGGTGAGAGGTGACTGGTGTTTTTCCACCAGCAATCTTTATTTCTGTTCCAGGTTGTTTTAAGGACTAAGGCAGTGTTGTCCTGGTGTTGTAGTAAGACACATTTTTCTGCTGAGCTTGCGACTACTGCATCATTATTAGAAGTATTTACCTACAAATGAGTATCCATGTTTATTGGCACACCTGCGGTACCCCTTTCTGCGATTTGCCATGTAAAAACACAGTCGCTGTGCGTGCAACCGATACTGCGGTGTTTTCTTGGGTTCTCTCCATCAGCAGTGACATCACTCTCTTTAAAACATCCCTTGCTTCATCATGAAGGAGTTGAAGGCTTGTCTTAGGGCTTGGTTTGCCTCCGCTGGCCTGCCAGCGCTGGGAGCTCTCTGCCCACACCACTGTGCAGCATCCCCAAGGGCTCCAGCTAAGCGAGCCTGCGCTAATGACATCAT
Organism: Mycteria americana; assembly: GCF_035582795.1. Classification (NCBI taxonomy): domain Eukaryota; kingdom Metazoa; phylum Chordata; class Aves; order Ciconiiformes; family Ciconiidae; genus Mycteria; species Mycteria americana. The sequence goes on along the minus strand of NC_134365.1, from coordinate 153,056,216 downwards.
TCGGTTAAATGTCTTTTGTCACCGCTGGTGACAATGGTAGACTCTTGGTGTCAAAACTTTGTTGAAAGATTTTAATTAATGTCGTTGGCAGAACTGTTCCCCAGACAGCTCTGGGATGAGGAGGGGTGAGCAGGGCTCCTTTCATGCACGGTGTAAAACTCCGTCAAGCCCCTTAGTGTAACAGGGACCGCTAATCGGAGGGATGCCCGCAGCAGGATAGAGCTGGCAGGTTTCGCTGCTTCCCCAGCATGGGGCTGGGCTATGGTCTTGCAAGCCTGTGTGTTGAGGCAGAAATTTGGGAGCAATCCAACAAAAAGCCACTCTGAGCCTACTTTGAGCAACAACGGGCAGGAGCCAGGCAAGGAGCTCGCTGGAGCCGGAGAAATCCCTATCGCTGAGCCTATTGCTGGCCAGCGTTGTCTTCGGAGCCTGCAGGACTTTGTGTATTTTTGGGGGTGAGCAAAGAAGATCCTAGCTGATTTGTTAAATAGTTCTGCAACTCGCTGCGTGTTTGGCGACTGCTCGGGCGACTCCGTTTTCCCCATGTAGTGGTTTTAAGCCCGGTGGCTTCTAAAACTACCTAAAGTGGCATGGGCATGTGTGGCTGTTTAACTGATCTGAACTAAACAGGGGGAAAAACCTCTGCCTCGAAGCATCACTGAATTTTTAAGTGTTTGAATTTTTTTTATGGCCTAAAATTAAGTACAGAGAGATTCCTGAATAACAGAGAGACACCTCTGCTTTTGCTTCTCATCACAGTAGCTGTAGAAACAACTGTGTTGTACTCATTAACATTTAAGAGATAGTATCAGTAATAGCCATTCAAGGATATTCAGAAATTCAAAGCACAAAAAATGGTGTTAAAAAGATTGATCTTGGTTTCTTTCCTTCCTCCTTTATTAGGCTTCATGTTTTCAAGCAGGTCAACAGAATAATGTTTTTAAATACAGCGTAGATTAAATGCTTATATAATCACAGGACTCCCAAAGCTGGATTTCCAAGGAAAAACCCCACCAAATGTAACAAGACTTATGATAAAATACTGAGACCTGGCATCAGCTTACTAACTTAGTAGGGAAAGAGGTAAGTTGGAAATGGGCCGGGGATTGCAGGAGATGACACTTCATCTTTTGCAAAGAAGCACCATGAAGATTTTAATGATCCACTAAAACAACCCATTTGATCAAGAACATGGCAGCATTGAACAGTGTTCCCAACACACAGAAAATGATCATTTTCTGTTAATGAGGTTTTTACAAAATCTCCCAGCCATATTGGCCTGGTCGCTAGCCTTAGGACAGAGGCACTTGGCACTCCAGATTGTTTTCTGCAGCCTGTGCCAAGAAAACCGCAGTTCTGTTTTCCTTCCAAACAGAAGGAAGAACATTTAAGTATCAGTCAGTTTTTTCCAAAACATTTTGAGTTTCATACTATTTCTTCCACTGCTCCAGAGTCCTGATAGTGACAGGACCAGCCCCAAGTCCCAGATCAAACACCTTTGCTTTAGGGAAAGTTTATGTCTTGCTGGCTATGAGCCTCATTGGCCTCGATGCATGGTTTGGGACACATTCATCCATTGCATCTCACCTGGTAGCACCATTACTTTGGTCCATGTTATTAATAAATATTAGTGTTTATATTTTCCATATAAAATAGCTTCAAATACTGTATTTCTTTTTTTTTCCCTGTGCTTGGCTACTGCTGATATTTTTTGCAGCTTCTGGCTGACCCTGTCAGATAAGAAATGGTGTCTGTTGGTCTGTCCATCCTCCTCCCTTCACTAACTCACGGTATTTTGCTGCCCTCACTACACAATTAACCTTATTGCTCTCACGATAAGCACAGTGAGAAGCAGGTTAGTTCAGCAACGTTATCTATCTGATCACGGCTGCTTCCTTTCCGCAGAGGGACACAAAAAATTCTCTAAGAAATCCTTCTTTTTCTCTTCCACTGCCTCCAGTATGTTTTTGGATAAGCCTGGAAGTACATGGCAAGTCTGCGAGTCAGGTCTAACAGGAAGGAAGATGGAGAGGGACTGTAGTACATTGAAATGTGTCTTTTTAGCACAACCTGATTTCATTTGAATTGTTCTTTCTTTCACTGCTGTCTCTTGGGACTCTTCTTCTTATGCTTCAAAACATTTTTTCTGAACTCATTTCTGAGCTATTTTTGACTTGTTTTCATTCCCTTCTTTTATTATTCACATCCAGAATGCACATACACTTAAAAAAAAAAACCCACAAAACAAAAACAAACACCAAAAAAAACAACAAATGGGCTGCAACTACTCAAAGATTAGTAAATGCAAAGTCTTAAAAATCTTGATTTTAGCAATCTGGTTTTAGCATTCCTCTTCCTACACATTATTGCTCTCTTAATGGTTTGTACACGTTTGTTCTTTCCCCAAAATGCTGAACTTACTCATGGGGTGGGTAGCGCTCATTTAATAAAAAAAGCTATCGTCTGACCTTGTGCTACATCGTGTTGCCAGTGACCACGCACTATTCACGGTGATCACGCCCTTCCCTGAAGAGTGTCCCACACCACCGCCAGCTGCCCTGTCCCAGCTGCCACGGTTTCCCCGTCTTCCCAAGCCCCCAACCAAATCCTCATCACGAGATCATTATTTCCTCCCTCATGCTTCACCAGAAAGCTGGTTTGGGGACACAGCCCCGTGTCATCAACTGCAAGACCAGGGGAAGCTGTGACAAGAGGAGTTTCTTGCAAACCTTCAGACACTGGGGCATCTTCATCACGGCTGGAGGAATATGCCTCCCCTTGCCACCTGCAGCCCGAAACCCCTTTGCAGAACAGCTCACATGAGTCTCTTCCTTTGTAAAGAGCATCACCAGAGGAGCCAGCCTCTCCAACGCACGGTTCAGTAGGATACGGTGAATCCAGCACAAACTGGAGGAGGCTGGAAACCAGGTTGTGCTTCCCGAGGCAGCTGCCTTACTCTTAAGAGCTTAAGTCAATGTGGTGGCTTGCTACCACCTAGATGGGGAAGTCTCTGCTCCCTGCTAGCTCATCCTCCCCTCTCTTGCCAGCACTGACTCTAGTACTTTTTGGAGCCAATTCAGCGTGCTAAACCCGCGGACCCGCTTTACTTTTGCTGGGTTGGTTATCTTCAGGACTAGTGAGCTGTGATGGCTCAGGTAGGTGGTTTTGCAAGAGTTGAGGCCAAGTAAGAAGGCGGTGGGAGAGTATGGCCAGAAGTGGGAATGGGGTGAAACTGGTGAAACAGAACTTCTCCTTTTTGCTGGAGGAGGGTATTGTGTCCACCCCACCCCAAGGAATAGCCAGGGGTTGGGCGCACACGATGCTCGGTAAGCACTGGCCCAGGAGCAGGTCACTGCGGAGAGAGGGGTGATCCGAGTCCACGCTGATCCCATCCCGTCCGAGCACCCTGGTTGGATCGCTTCCTCCTCTTGTGTTGTGTTTGAGGCTTTAGCAATGCCTAAAACTGGTCCCTGCGGGCCAAATCAGCGTCTTCATGACCCCTTAGCTATGACTTAGATGCCTGTTAAATTTGGGCATGCTCCAGAGCGGATATCTGCCTGCATAAAGAAGTTTACTAGCAGAACAAGTTTGCTTGCTGAGGAGCAAAGGGCTGGAGACAGTGACAGATTAGCTCTACCCAAGGTTTCCTTCCCTGTGCCTCAGTCCCCCCAGCCCCGGCAGCCTGCAGCCTGGCTGGCAGGATTATGAAATCCTGGATTACGAAAACGCATGACAGCCTGGCTGGCAGGACAAGCCCTGCACATCTCCACTGCAACCTCGCCAGCGTGGACGTAAGCCTCAGAGACCTGCAGGAACACAGCGCACGCCTACTGAGCGTACGCTTTAAAAATATTTTTTTAATTTGAAATGGAATAAAGTGGGTGCATTTTCATGGGGAAGGAAAAGAGGCACATCCCCGACAGCTGCTGCCACCCCTTGCTCGATGCGAAGCCCCTGTTTCAAAGCACGGGAGCTGGCACATCGCCTCAAGCCTGCCAGGAGCTCTTAGCATAAACAAAACAACCTGCTTTCCCCCGCCTGCCTTCTCAGGCAGGTAGGAATCGCATGGGCTGAAATTTTCAGGAACACCGCCGGCCTGAGGCAGGCCCCCGGCACAGAAAATGTCTGCCCAAACGGTCGAAATACGGCAAAGCCATCCGCAGCGGAGGGCAGGTGACTGCACTCTTCTCCAGTCGAACACGAGCCTTTGGGAGCCTTAATAACAGGCAGCACGTCCCAGCTCGGAGCACGATTCTCAGGTTATCGGAGCAGAAACCTCACTTGTCTTCTTGATGTTATCACGTGTTGACCTTACACCTCTCTTGATCTGCTTTGTGGCCGCTTTCACTGGCTCTGCTTTCTATCTCTGCTTTCCAGTTTCACCAATGCGCTGCCTAAGCCTTGCCTGTGAACAAGCCCGTGCCTCTGTTCATTTGATGTCGGATTACCTTTCTGATTTACAGCTCGGTTTGTTTCCAGAAGAGTGCACTTTTTGTAGTCTCTCCGTGCTGCTGCTGAGTTAGAGATTGTGACATCTTTAATCTTCCCGCGTGAAACCCCACGGCACCCGGCTGTGCTTGGATGCCGGTGACTTCAAAGGGCGCCTGTGCCACCCTGGCAGCACGACGGCTGTGGGGTGTTTAATTTGAGGGGAGAGTTTTTTGCCTGTTGCGATCATTTAGGCGTCCGTCCTGCAAGTAGTCACACACACGTGTATTTTTAATCATAAGAACCCTTACAAAATCCCCTTTAACTCAGAAAGATTAAATCCCAGTCTGCTGCTGCGACGCCTGGATCTCGCAAAACGCCGACGTACCGAAACGTGGCTCCCCTGGAAAGGCAGGCGTTTCATCCCCGGCTCCGTGCTCTCCTGGGGTTGTGTTCGGTGGGTGGCAGAGGGGAACGCCGCTGGGCTCTGATCCCGAAGCCCGGCACAGCTCACAGCAGGACCCATTAGCTCTGTCAGAGGCTCAGGCTAATAGGGCTGCACGACTTCTGAACACAAGCTGGCTCTCCTTCACCCAAGCAGAAGAACCTGCCCTCGTTTATTCATGTAGACGGGCCTCTGAAGTCCCTGCTAGCTCCTCTAGGCATCGGCGTAATTGCTCTTACGCCCTGGAGCTCCTGCATGGGGATGGCCGATGCACAGAGGAGCTAATACGCTGCCATCCATCTCCAGCACGTTGTTTCCTCAGAACCAAGAATGCCCTGGTGGGCCAGACCACCCTGTTTCGGGCCAGACCACCCTATATCTGTTTAAGCAGTTCAAGCAGAAAGCCAATCTGCATCCGAAATGGCGATTCTGAGGCTGCAATTCTTCAAGGTGAGGTGAGCAATTTAATTGCTCTGCTACCAAAACCAACACAGAAGCCTTTTGCCTCCTTCTTACGCAAGATCTGCCAGTGTAAACCTTTGTCTCCTCCTATTCTTTTTTAATGAAGACTGGCTCTTCCATGAAGCTGCAGTTGATTTTTGCTTTGAAAGCCATCTTCTTGGTTTAACACCTCTTCACACCCTGCACTGCAGAGCTGTAGTACTCTTCCTCAGCAAAGGACAGTGACTGCCTTTCTATTAGGCAATGTTACCACCTAATGGCCACGGTGGAAAGATGCTTTCACCTGGTAATTATTAGTATTGATGCAGTGGCTGTAAGTCTAATACATATTAGCTGAACATTATTTGGGGCTGGGGAGGACCTGGACAGGGTGATTGCACAGGGATGCTCTGGTGCCACTGATCTCTTTTTCTCCCCTGTGTGTCCAGGTTAGTGTTTAGCTATACTGGAGTGAGTAAACACACAGACAAACCTTTGAGGACTTCTTGTACCCTACAGAAACAGCATGGGCACAATAATGACTATATGATAGAGCTGGAGAGGCCACACAGTAGCATAAGATTCTTTATTTTCACTCAAGTAATAATCTTCTTAAAGATGGTCATTTAAATTCTTATTTTTCATGCTGATTAATACAGATGCAGGGACAGCATGCAACATGCAATATAACAGGTGATTACCAACAGCAAAGGTAATCAGAGACGGTAAGATAGGAGGCTTGCTGCCTTTTTTTTCAGTGGAGAGAAAACTGGACGAGCATAGATCAGTCATACTTTGAAGCATGCAGTACCCAACGTGGGAGCACATTTTTCAGAGGCCTATCCTGGCCCAGTGCTGAGCAAATGTTAGGCACCTGGACAAGAAGAATCCCGCTCCTGTCGATTCAAATGCAACGCTTGTCCTTGCGTTTAGCAAAGTCAACATTTTATCCTTGATCATTTCACATGAAATTTTTGTCATGTGGTTTGGGTTGGCCATTTCATGAGAAATAGTGCTACACTAAAGAAAAAAGCCAAAAACCCCAACCCAGTACCAATATAACCAAATCTCTGAGTCATTATGAAGCCACTAAATATGCCTATGGAAAAGCTTTTCCATAGTACTAATCTTGCATGACTGACTGATTTATTTTGTGCTTAAAACAAGCCATACTGAAATGTGTGGAGAAGAAGGAGAGAACTGCACAGCAGAGAGGAGAGAAATACACAGCAGAGAGAGGGCTTTTTCTTTTTATCTGCAAAGGAGCATATATTGTAAGGTATATATTTTAGTAAAGAAGCTAAAACCCTCAAATCTCCACTACTGTCACCATTCCTATACAGTTCCCATCAAACCTGCGGTCTCAATATGTGAAACAATCAATCAGTCTCCCCCAGCCAGGGAGAGATCCTGCCGCCCAAGGCACAGATTGATTTCCCTGCAAGCGCACAGACAACACCAGGCTAGGCTAAAAAAAAAAACAAAGTAAAACAAAGGCTGACAGAATACCTTCATTTTGGTTTCATTATGGACAAATTCTACCTCCTCTTATTTAATCAGAGGTTTCTATCCCATATTCATCTCTGGTTTCCACTTAAACGTCATGTATTTTCATTTAACATAAGCTCTCACACACAGAGAACTAAACTCTGATATGTAAATATACAATACAAACCAGGAATATTATTCAAAGACGTAAACACGTTCTCTGCATAGCAGTATATTGGAAAACGTATCTGCCTTTTCCCTTCCCAGACTATGTGAGCAGCTTCAGGAATTAATTGTCCAAAATGATCTGAGGCTGAGTTTGTGACACGAACAATTACAGTTATGAAACATGTATATTTTGGTTACTAATATTTGAATTCTGTGCACGGGCGATGCATGTGCAGATAGCAAAGCAGCCTCCCTTCGGGAGTGCTTATAACCTAGTTGGATGTGTAATGGGCTCAGAGTCTAACTCTTCAGGAAGAATATCAGATGGGTGTTCACAAGCACGTGGAAGGTATATGACTTTTTTCTTGGACAACACTGGAACAACTTCCGAAGGATTGTCTTGGACTATGTGGACCTTTCTTAATCAAGGGGAGATTTTTTTTTCTTGCTAAAAGACAGTCTCTGTCACAAGTACTCTTCTTGATCCTGAAACATGAGTTTATACAGGGATGGCAGACAATCTGAATCATGCAGGTGGTCAGCCCAGAGTGAGGTCTTTTAGCCTTAAAACCGATGCATCTCTCTCGGATGTGAAAGGAAGGAAAAGACAGGCGGTAGCACAGCATTTGTACATTTACAAATCCCCTATGAAATTGATTGCTCCGAATTTATACAAAAATGTCAGCTGAAGCCAACTTTCCTTCAACCTAACCGTTACCATTTTCCCATCAATTGCACGGCAGCGGCTTAAGGCAATACCTGAAAAAGGACGACGGCTGATGACAGAGCTACAAGGAGCAGAGGGGCTGCAGGTAAGCAGCAAGAGCAGGCAAAGGATGGCAGCGTAACAGATTGGAAAGACCAAGGGGCAAGAGAGGGACCCAATTCTGTACATTTACTCCCAGAAGTCAAAGACTTGTGCTTGTGCCTCCTGCTGAGGATGAAAGCTGCATGGCGAGTGGTAAGAATATTCTCTGCAAGCACAGCCTTCACAAAGCAGAGTAACAAAGATGTGCATTTTCCCATCGCTACATTCAGACCGAACCATCAGACTGGCTGACTGCCACAGGGACAGACGGACATAAGGGCTTATCCGTCCTATAACTGAAAATCCAGGTTTCATCCACACTCTTAACTGTTCGGTTCCAAGAGCTTCGGCATCTTTTCTCAGTAACCACACTTGGCGATCAATATTTTCAAAGGTCGTTGACACAGCCTTAAAGGCATCCTGTCTGTGTCTACCATCGGAGAGCTTCTCATCTCCCTATATCCACATTAGCATTCACAGGGAATGAAGCCGTATTAAAAAAAGGCATTGAGTATGAGACCTCTAAGTAATACCCAAATGGATTTATTACAGAGTGTCAGCATGTTGCAACATCCGAATGAACATTTAGGAGAGAAGCCCCAGAAAATATCAGATCCCGCAGTTTCTTTCAGACAACCCTTCTGTACATCATTAAGTCTTGCCTACAGTAAGTCAAGCCAAACACAGCATGCAAACATTTCTATATTTCAGCCTGTGCTAAATAAATGTTTTTTCCTATTGTTTTTTAATGACAGATGTTTCCCTTTGAATCTTCGTGGACTTAGCATAGGTCATTCTATTGTCACCTTGAAATTCTGCGTGTGTACGTGAATGCAGGTGAATAAACTGCAATGTTCAAGCGCACAGACAAGTGAATAGACCCCTGCATGCCAAATTTTTTTAAAACAGTGTCTGTCCATCACCGTTCCCTGCACTAGTTAAGGGACAATGTTCTTCCACCCTACCCTTATATTAAGAACTTCCCTAAACCAGCTAGATTCCTAAAAATGCCCAGGGTCAGACTTATTCAGGAGAGCTCTCTTCTCTATTAGGCATTTGTTTGAGGCCAAGAATAGAGCTTGGCCTAAAACAAGACCTTGGCAGGTCTTTGTAAGAGTTCAGTTCAAAGCATTTAGGAGAAGTCCATGTCCAATTTAACCACATGCCTCCTAAGAGCAAACAGAAAATGAGCTAACCGAAGTCCCCCTGCCCAGCCTGCCAGCACAGCATTTTCCTGCACCGCTGCGTTAGTCAGGGATGTGGCAAATGGTCACTTGTGACCGTTTTCATCAGTCCAGCCGGAGGGATGCTGCCGCTGGGCTGGGACACGCGTGCCCTGGGGCACTGCGGCTACAGCCGCATCGCTGCGCCGGCAAGGTACCTTCTGCAGATCTGGCTTAAGTCCTCAGGCTAGCTGGACTACGAGCTGGTAAAAAACAGTCTTGGGCAAGGCGGGAAACCTAGCCTTTACAAACATATTAACTGATGAACAGATTTGAGGATTAAAAGTATACTACTGCCTTCAGCTTGCTTTCAGGAATCACAGCGAAGCTGAGCTACTCAATTGTCAGGCTTGCTTTTGTTAAAAGTACTTTCCCTTTATTCCCCAAACACGGCATTCTTAATTGCATCTATAAATTACTTTTTCAGTCCTGTTGTGTAGCAGCATGAAAGGCAAGTTTTGAAATGGAATCTGACAAATCTACAAAAGTACGTACACCGTAACGCATCTGTGCTACAAACTGCAGCTTTCAGTAAAGTAGTGATTTTTAGTCGTTTCCTCGTTGGTCAGCTGCAATAAAGAAAATATTAAGCAACAAACAATAGCATTACCAGAGACTCTACTAATATTCCTCTGTGTCCACTCACTGTCCTTTACTCTTAATATTTTTAGCCATTTTCTCCCCTACAGAGTGTGCATTCACACCCCCACGCGCACACGCGCGTGCACAGACGGACAAAGAGCATCGTTCCAGCAAGGAAAATACCCTGCGTGAGGCTGCAGACCGCCGAAGGCTAGAACGTTTCTTTACAACACCCCGCAGTTGTTGTCAGGGCAGGAGTAAGACGCCACAATATTTTTTTCTAAAGAACGCTGATATGTTTTTGACATTCCTCCCCTTCCTCCAGCAAACAAATATTTTATCAGTTTACCTTTAAAATAATACGCTTCCTGTCTCCTTCCCAAGCGCCTGGCCAGAAGAAATGACTTTTCCTGCCACAGAACAAGTTTCTCTTTATTTCAGCATGTCTTGCCTCCTGCAAGCAGGGCAAGAAGCGACCAAGGCTGGGAGCGCGGGAGCCACGGGACTGCTGGGGATGCCAGGCGTGAAAGGCGCGTTTATTCTGCCTCTCTCCTATCCCAGCCCCTCGGCTGCAGGCGTCTGCTGAGCACTCCCCGATCCAAGTGTGGAGAATCACATTTCTGCTCAATCAGGCCAGCTGCCTGGAGAAAGATGATTGCAAGCAGATGTACCCATGTTCTCATGTGAAAGGAATTTGGGCTTTTGTGTCGGCTGTACCATGAGCGACCGGCACCTGGGAGTATTTCAGTGCTCTTTAAGTTCTTGCAGGTGTAGGGAGCCAGCGTCCACTGGTGCCGCGGAGCTGAGACCCAGCGTGCAGGAGGTGTGGGGGGGAACGGCCCACCTAGGGTCAGCAGGAGGGCCGGAGGGGAAGGCATGACCTGCAAGCTCACCTTACTGCGGGAAATAAGGCTCCGTCTTGTAAAGAACCATACTCCTGGTAAATGCCAACTGTGCTCAAAACCTCGCAAGGCTGGAGCAGCAAAACCATGTTTGACTCCATGCGCAGAGGTTTTTACCTCTTGTTATGGATAAGCCAGGAGGAATAAACAAGATGGACATCAGTAACATCAAAATAATTTCTCTGAATCTGTAACTAGTCAGGGATAGACAACAAGCATGGCATCTGTGTATTAAAAAGGTCTGGTTTTCCCAGTGGGACATCCCAGTTACTTTGCAAATGGCTCAAGGAAATCACAATCGGTTTAAATAAACTTTTGATGCAGTTACAGCTGTATTTTGGAGGCACGTTATGTATTTTTAGCGCCAGAACAGCTATGACAAGATACATATCCAGGTGTTCAGTGGAAATGGAGGTACCCTTTGGATCATACCTCAGGATGTCTGGCCACATGTAAGTGAATATTTGTGGCCATGGCATGTATCTGGACATACAGTGGTGAAGCAGCTGTATGCAGTCCATAAGGGCTTGGATACTCCACATGGGGCTCACCTAAAGGCAACCAGCCACACATCCACATTCATGTAGGAGTACTGAGAAGCAGGGCTGTATTTATTGCCACCACTTGGAAGTAACATGATCATGCACACCTCAAAAATACCACTACTGTGGCTTGCTGTTTACTGTGCAAAACCCAATCCACCCAGTGTAGGCATCTAAACCTAAAGGAACCGGACCTGGAAGCCTCCAAAAGCTTTTTTTGTTCTTCATTGACTTCACAGGAAACATCAGCGTTTACTTGAAGAGATCTGCCCTCTTAGAAAACTAAAATTTAGGTTCAAGTCTGGTCCCTGAGGCTCTGATGCAGTGAACATTTTTTAACAGCAGAGATGGGTTAAGCAATCCCTGCCCTGCCTTTCCCCACACTGTTGTGTCTGCCCAGCACAACTGAGCTGTTCATCACACAGCCATGCAGCAATCCGGATCAGGGACGTGGCTTTGTCTGCAAGTACCTCAAGGGAAAAAAGAAAAACCACCTCCCCATCACTTCACCTGATCTCCTGATCCACCCTGTCACTGACAGTGAGCCGCAGCACAACACACAGGAGGGCACCAGGCAGGGATGAGGACCAAGTTAGATGAAACTGAACCACCCTGATGGCTCACCACCATGAACACCCTCTCTTCTGCCCTTATCCCTTCCTGGAGCCACCTTGGCTCCGATGTCGCATCCATTCACCCAGCCAGTTTAGCTCACTAAGCTGGCAGAAGACTAACCCAGCAGCAACAGAGGTGGTCTGCTCTCCTAGCTGGCTTCATGAGCCGAGCGCAGTGATGCACCCAACAAGAGTATGACCTGAGACCAGGGAGGACGTGGAAATGGGCAGCTGAACTTGAGTGACGGGGCTCTCCTCTGAACAGCAGCGAGGGGTGGGTTTGTACCAGCCGCCTGGCAGAACATTATCCCGAGCAACAGAAGCAACGTAGGAAGCATTGCCACCCAACGTGGCGGTGTAGCCACAGCGGCAGCTAACAACGGTGAAATCAGGTAGACTGGATTTCATCCCTGATTTAATTGCGGGGTACCAGCAGCCAAACGCTTTGTGATAATGGCTGTACAAGCACATAGGGAGGCACGGTGCTGCTTGCTCATAGGTGTTCCTTAAGAAGCTCTCATGACTCTTCTGCCTGGTTTGCTGGAAAATGAAGACGCCTCTGCAGAGACACCTGCTGAAAAGCCACTTGATGCCAGCCCCTCCAGTATTTTGGCCTGCAAGGGCTTTAAAATCCCTGGCCGTCTGTCCTGCCCAAAGGTCTTGTCCCTTGTGACTCACTTCCCTGCAGTAGGTGAAGGGCTGCCAACCAGAGCAGTTTTGGGAGAGAAATCCAGTCCTCAGGAGGCTTTTGCGCTGGGAGGAGAGACAAATCTGCCACTGGCATCAGTCTTACAGCAGCAGGAACAAAAAGAGAGTCCAGGGGCTTGGTTGCTTTTTATCATCTTGCTAACCCAGACTATTGCAACAAGAAGATAGTGCGTGTCCCCAAGCGCTAATCTTCATGCAGGTTTGTATCTGGTCTGCACTGCACACACCTTGCTGGGTCCTTAGAGACTGAAGCACGGGCCAAGCTTATGGCAGCATGCCCAGAGAAGCTCCCATGTGGCCCCACAGCTGGGTCTTCGTGCGACTCTTCTCTACTACATGCACCCAACTTGTAGCGCCCTGACCCTTATTGTCCAGGCACCACAGAGCAGGGGATGCTGAGGGCACCCAGCCCTTTGCCGTGGGCCCTGACGGATAACTGCTTATGCCGATGTGCCTGAAGGCCACTCGTGGGCGAGCTTCACTGCTCCCTCCTCCCGGCCACCGCATCCCACAGCACTGTCCCCCGGCCAGAAGAGCCCGACAGTGCCTCGGCGTGCCACGGCCAGGGGGTGGTGGGACGGCTTGCGGGGGCAGCTACATTGGAAAGACACCGCAGTGAAGCTCACGAGTGAGAACGATCCCGGTGTGTGGCCTGATCCAGGTTCCTTCCGCAGGCTGCGATTTCCTGCCCGAACGTTTGGCACATGGATCATTATCACAAGTCGTGTATCAGATGGCAACCTAATTCCCTGCATAGGGACTTTCCTGCATAGGTCCAGCGTCCAGGAGAACAGCTCTTAAGCAATACCCCAACTCAGAGGTACAAATCTACAACCAGTTGCCCAGATTATTTTTTTTTAATAACTAACAAAATAAGGATTATGAAAACAGTCATGAGACAAATCAAGTAAGACTGGGTGAAAATTTTGCCTCAGTAGATAGCCTTGTGTTATTAAACTGGTAACTGGAGCAGAAAGCTACTTCTAGACAGATGCAAAGGGAAGAAAAAAAAGAGGGGGGGGGTTGACGAGTCATTAGTCTGAATTACTGGAAAATGGGCAGCAAGCTGACAGGTAGCTTCCAGCAAATTTCTACGTAAAGGTTTAGCAGAACCTTCCCAACTAAAGCTTTGAGAGGAATTTCATTCCCCATCACTAAGAAAGGCTTAGACGTTAGCCTGAGGAAGCTTCGATATTTAGAAATCTGATGATGCAACTGTGATGGGGAAATGTCAGCAGAAGGTGACTGCTTTTAGCACCAGGGGAGATGGACAAGAAGGGAAAGAACACAAATCCTGTTCATGAAGATATTTTATTTCAGATTTCTTGACCCATATTATTTAAATAGCACGTCAGCCCAAATCAGAAAGAGAGACAGTTTCTTTTTTTACATTTGCGATTTTGCTTCGTGTTGCCTATAATAGCGGTGAACAAATCATACAGTTGCTGAGCTATACAGTAACTAAACCAGCTATTTGGGGGAAATTCTTCCTGTTCTCCTGCAGACTCTGCCTCTTCTGGCTGCTGCCCCTGCCTCCTCACATTCCAGCCACGGCTCTGTTTATACGGCTGTATTTCACAGCCTGCGCACCAGTAACTCAGACTGGAATGCGTTTATACCTCTCTCCCTCACGCTATGAATGGCCCCTTCTGTGAGGACACGGGCGAGCTCTCAGAGCTGAGCAGCATTTTGTTGAAGGCATCGGCACGCAGGTACTCTGCTGCCAGCTTTATTCCATAAATAACTACAGCAGCATTTTTTTGGGGGGGGGAGGGGGGAACCCGCAGCACCCCCTGTCCCAGTTGAATGAGTGAATTCCATCAAAATCCTCCTCCACTTCAGACTTCAATACTTGTCTCAAGCAGATGGCCCCATAAATAATACATCCTAGGAAACCCGATCAGCCACCTCTGGGATACGCTTGAGCTCCTGTCTCTCATCATATCATCACTAGGTTGGCTCTGGGAATTCTTTTAAATTAATCCTTTTAACAGGTCATGTGCGCAAGAAGTGGTGACTGAGAAATCAGACGCGTTCGGTTGGGCTAAACCGTCGGTAGCCCGGAGCTGGCAGGTCCCTGCTCGCTGTTTTTGGGGGCTTTGGCCGCTGGGCTCAGCTGCCAACTCCTCGCTGCCCGAGCCCAAGGCAAGGGAGCCCAGGATTGATGTGGCTGAACATGGGGAGGCCGGGAAAGAGGGGCCAGGGGACAGAATATCCGAGCCGTGCTGTCACACGTGGCCAGGGGGCTCAGCAGGGAAAGCCGTCCTTTGAGCAGTGAGGCACTTGCTGCCTTCTCCGGGAGTGGAACATGTCATATTTATTTTAGGATGTAACACAGACATCTATAAATTCCATTTTCTTTGTCTTTAGTACCCTCCGCTTTTGCAAATTACTGGATTTTAACAGGTGCTCAGAGAGGTCCCACAGGATTTATTCTCACCCTCATCCAACCTCTGTCCAGGCACCTGGGCAGAAATACCAAGTACCAGTGATGAGGTGGGTCCTTCTTACAGTTACCCCCCTGGTGATGCCAGCCTCAGGCCTTCCCCTCCTCCTCCTCCTCCTTCTCTCCCGCCCCTGCTACAGCCTGAGCTCCGTGTAAATCGGCAAAATTGGCACCAGGGCAGGCCCAGCTTGGCCGGTCAGGTCCTTTGCAAGCTGAATTTCATCTCCCCAACCTCCACTCCGCTGGGAAATGTGTTTACAGCACTGCTCTGTGAGCAGCTTCACCAAAATGACCCCAACTAAAAAAATAACCCTTCCTCAAAGCAAAGCAAGCAAAGAAAAAAACCCTCCATTTTCCTATTGCTAAGCTGGAGCTTCCCAAGGCCTGGGTGCACAGAGCTGCCACCCTGCTTTATCCGCACAATTCAGGCACCAGCAGCAAACTGTGATGCAGAGGATGGAGGAACGGGAGTCTTCTGGATGATTTCCCTGCCAAGAAAATGGCATTGCAGACCTACACCCCGACACCGCACGCCAGGCACGCAGCTTACGCTTCTAGCATGGGAACCCCAAAACAGCCCCCTCCCCTCGACTTCCCTGCCACTCATTCCCTCTCCCCTGGGTCCCCCCAGGCACCGGGGAATGGATGCAGCTGAAGCCCTGGCCAGGTTTGCGCTACCTTCATTGCACGCATTCGCAAGGATGGATGTGTGGGATGAAGCCAGGGAGGAAGGGCGTCCGTAGGTACAGGGGAGAGAGGCGAGCGCAGGGACTGCTTTTCAAGCCTCCGTGTCTGTGGAGCCGCAGCCTGGCCCCTGTGGTCACACAGGCTGCAGCGGGCAAGCTCAAAGACGCAATTCCAAAGGGTTTGGAAACCACTCTGCTGCTTTAAAAAATGAGACCGGAAAAGAAAAGCTGGGCTTGAGTCCTTATCTGGAAATGCCTGCAGGGTGCAAATATTTGAAAGTAGCACTGCTAAACCAGAATGGCTTTTAAATCATAACAAATCATATCTTGCATTTCTCCAATGCCTTTCATCCTATGTCCTCTTCACAAACATAAACACATGAAGTTCAACAACACATCTGGCGAAGTATTGTGCTGTGTGGGAGCTTTCACATCCCAGTTGGGCAGATGAGCAGACATGTGGGGTCGGTGGTGACCCCCCGCCCCATGTCAGACAGGATATCTGCGGCAGCAATTGGAACCTGCCCAGGATCTCCTGACCACCAGCCTTATGCTCGAGTTGGGCGATACCTTTCCCTGGTAGCCCTGGGGATTTATTTGTCAAGAGACTGTGACACAGATCCAGAAAAGAAAATTTTGAGAGAGGGAGACTGCAGGGGACAAAACAAACTCAACTTTTCCAGCTATCTTTTTTGAGCTATTCGGTGTCTATCCAATGCATTGGTAATGTGGAGATGTCACCCCATTTAGGTTTCTGTCTCCGGCATGCCCGGTTGGTATCCTACTGGAAACCGATTATCAAGAGACACATTTACTGTGTGGCGAATCAGAATTTGTTATTATCACCACCCCATTAATTTCCACACACATCTGCTGGAGTACTTGTTTCTGCCTGTGTCTCACATTTATCTTCATCTAATCCACTTTTTACTGCCCTTGTCTCAGTGCCAGCAACTATCATGAGGCGCTGTAAACGCTTGTTAGTTAACCATTTGCGATCGCCAGCTCTTCCAGCTCCACGTTACGCTAGTCGCTGGACTTCAGCGAGTTAAGTTCTGCGATACCGCGATTATTTAACTACATTATGAAATAAGTCATAAGCGAGCACCCCGAGCCGGTCCCAGCCCCCCGGGGCAGGAGGGGAGAGGAAGTTTGGGATTTTCGAAGAGGTCCGGGAATCAAGGAGCCCAGCTCCTCCTGGATGTCAGTGGGGCTGTGCCGCGCTCAGCCCGTGCCAGCTGCTTCTAGAAAGCTCAGCCTAAATCCTTTGAGAAGCAAATAAGTCCAGAGGTTTTGCCTGTCCTAAGCCTTCTTCAGGTCCATCGCCAGCCTCACCGTGCCCCGGCAGCCCCCACGCCGCTGGCTGCTGCCGCCCCTCCGATGCAGCAGGAAGGCGGAGTGCTGCTGGCTGGTATGAAACCTCAGCCTCCGCAGCCTTCCATCTCCTGTCTTTCAGCCACTGTCCAAACAGGACACGTCCCCAGCGAAGGGGAAATGTTGCTGAAAAGGCAACGCATCCCGCTCTCAGACATGCCGGCTTCCTATCTGCCTACAGGACACCTCAGGTTAAAATGTTTTCTGCTGAATCAAAAAGAATTTCTCCCATCCTACTCGACAGCCTCTTCTCCTCTGTCAAATGTAATTAGCTTCCCCTAATTAAAGGGCTGCAGCCAGGCTCAGCAGGAAGCCGGAGGAGCTCAGTCCTCAACCAACAGCTTTTCATTTCTGCTCAGCGTTCAGGCAGCCGAAGGGCAGGAAGCCCACGCTGACCCCCTCCGTGGCACCGCATCGCGTTGGCCGTCTCCTGTTTGGAGACAGGAGCAAAGCCTGGGCTCCAGCGGCCGAGGAGGCTGCGCTGCTGCCGGGCAGGGGTGGGCAGCAGGAGGCAGCGCGTCCCGGGGCCTGCGGGACACCCTGCTAGCGGTGGTCTGTGCTCGGCATGGTGGACACCAGCAGATGTTACCCAAAGGTTTCTTCTGGTCTAATTGCATAGCTGGTAAGGGGCTAAATAAAAGGTAAAAAAGGTCTCGGTAGCATCTCCCAGCACCAAATGGTTGCCTTGGTGTGCTCTGATCTGTCCCGTTTGGATTTATTGTGCCCAGCTGGAGTTAAATTTCTTCTTTCTGCCTTCGTCTGAAATACATATCTAGTAGTCATACATTGACGGGACAAAAATATCCCTCCAGAGCCCCTCGGGCAACTGCACGAAGCCTGGACGCAGGGAGGTTGATTGCACTAATGGCCTTAGCGGCACATGCCAGCACGAGCCAGCCACAGAGCGGTCCCCAGCCTCTCCGTGCAGCAAGGAGACAACAAACAGGGGAATCATCATCGTTTCATCCGTGCAGCCGTCCACAGCAGTGCCAATAATATGCTTGTGTCTGTGCCAGAGTCTCCTCTGCCCCAGTTCCCCCTCTGCACCTGATGCCCTGTAGCTTGCTCCCTCTTGCCTACTCACCCCTCCGTGACTTTGTACAGATTGTGTGCAGTTGATTTTAAGAGAGCAGCATTTTGTAAAGGGCGTGTGTTATCACAAACTGACAGAGGTGCCTAGTGTAGTCGCGAATGAAGCCCACCTCCTCCCCCGTTCAGGCACTCTGACATCCCATTAACTTTAGCAGTAGGAAATTACATCTTGTGTCAAGGTTGAATTCATCTGACTTCAATTTCTACCCGCCGGATCTTGTTATCCCCTTGTCTGCAACTTTATACCACCCCACCATTCCCTTATCAGATAGATTTTTCTGTGTGTAAGGACATAAGTCACCGCTCAGCTTCCTCCTCGGTAAGAAAAGCAGCCTGTCTACCTGAAGTCACACCTGGGAAGGCTTGGTCTCCAGGCTGGGGTCACCCTGACCGTCCTCCTGTGGACTCTTCCCAGTATTTCCTCATCCTCCGTGCAGTGTGGACCCCATAACTGGGCATCTCACCCCAGAAGTGGTCTTGGGCGTGCTGCTCAGAGGCACGCCGACGCGCCTGCTTCTGTTTGATGCCCCTCTTCTTGCGCAGCATTGCCCTGGCAAGTTGTGTCGAGGAGGTTATTCATAACCACTCTCACAGCCTTCCCGAGACAGACTCTCCTGTCTTACAGGTACTCCCTATATTTTTGAAGCTGTAATGTCTCTATTTTAGAAATATTTAAACGTGTTTTGGATGGTGATTATTAACCAGACATTATCCTTTCTCAGTAACCTGTCATTATCACCGTAGTTTCGTCCACTAACTTTCCCACAGTGCATTTTATTTTACAGCACAGGTTGATCATAACACTTAATGATTTAAATATTAGATGAAATTCTGGTGGTTAAAATTCTTGAATATTTTTTTTTATTCACCACAGGTCTTCTGGACTATAGTTAAATACAGGTCTCTTCTTCTTCAAATCTGTTTCTGGTGGCTTGGACTGTAATGGTCACTGTCATAATGATGCTCCAGGCTCTTCTAGTGTAGAAGACAAGAAGACTGTTGATCTCCATGCCAAAGGTAAATCCCAGTAGCTTATTTAGAAGCAATTTAGCTTCCAAAGTTAAAGTTTAATTACTAAAGTACCTGAACATTTACCCAGTTAATTAGACAGGATCAGCAAAATCTCATTCAGATGCAGTGGTTTCCTTATTTCCATTTAGATATGGATCTGTTTCAGCTTCAATGGAGTCTGCTGTGAACCTTCATATCCAAGTCAGCAAAAATGCCTGCAGCCTTTTTTCTCTTCTCACTTGCTTTTTTTTTTTTTCTTTCCAATTTTTGTCAGTGTTGATTACATAGTGGTACTCTGCTTCACTCCAAATGCATAGTTCTATCTGAAACTCACCGAAGCTGATGAAAGTCCTTCCACTGATCTCAGAAGGCCCTACCTGAGGCTCATAATCTATGCATTACCTCGGCTGTAAGCATCTGAGGTATGTAAAGAACATAATCTCTTTCTACCATGTCTTCTTTTTGTTCCTTTTTTTCAAACATGCCATACAAGCCGTTAATGGAGCAAATGACATGGAAACATAATCTCTATTCCTGCAGGTTTTGTGGCTGTGCTTGCTGCTTATTCCTTAACACCCAAAGCGATAAAGCTGTGTTGGTGATACCATAATTGAGTTTACTGCAAGTGATTTATCAGGTTGCTAACAGAGAATGAAAACTTCAGGGGGGGAACAAGCAGCAGGAGAATATGAACTTTTCAGAAACAAGAATCTTGTTTTTTATGCAAATTGTTGTGTTAATGAAAACCAAGGAAAAAAAAAACATAGTCACAACAATTTTGCTTACAGAGCAGATGATAGCTTATCTAAGGAAAAAGGATTTCAAAGTTCTTCCTGAAGTGTCATCTGGGTTTCATTATCTCTCTGATAACGCCTAGTGCGTGGGATCTGTTCTTCACTCCTTGCTGT
Source organism: Mycteria americana (assembly GCF_035582795.1). Lineage (NCBI taxonomy): Eukaryota > Metazoa > Chordata > Aves > Ciconiiformes > Ciconiidae > Mycteria > Mycteria americana. Next base: position 153,036,350 of record NC_134365.1, on the reverse strand, counting down.
TAACTGATTAGGAGTAAGTCTACAATTCTTCATTATGCAGAGAAAACGGGGAAGAGTCCCATACTTGAACACAGGAACAACAAACATACTTATAGTGTTTCTTTCATGGGAAAGAATAATTTTTCTCAAGAGCCAAATCAAAGTCCTAATGAGCTTAAAAGAAAGGCCTCACTGATTTCAACAGCATCTGAACAAAGCTTTTGTTTAGTTTATTTTCCTATTCTTACTTTTATGAATTATTACCTAATATTTGCATTGTAGGAGCACTCAAAAGCCCCAAAGTCGGGGTCCCATCATGCTGACCTCCAGATAAGCATCCATGAAGACATCAGGTTTTGTAATTGAATGTGCACCTAATGGCTGCTGGAGCTTGTGAAGTGGCAGAGCCCTGCAGCCCCCCTCGATAGCCTCAGGCCTGGTGGCTTCCACTCTGCCGGGGCTGAGGAGAAAAGTCACCTCTCCCAGCAGGGGCTGCTGCAGGGACCGTGACCACCAGCACCTCCTGAGGGTGGCACCAACCTGCAGAGGGGACAGCTGGTCAGACGTCCAATACCTGCAGCCACGTGTTTGGTTAAACTGCACCTCAGCAGTTAAATCAGTGAGACAAGGCATTTAAAATTAAGCCGGTGCTTCAGAGTGTTGCTGACGGCTTAGGAGGAAGTGCTGAGACCTGGCACGGATAATTTAGCAATGCTCCAGTTTGAGAGCTCATACAGCTTCTGGGCTGTCTATGTATGCTGCCTACCTTCTGAGCTCACCAACTTCCTCACCAAGCCCAAAATAAATCCATTAATACAATAGGTTCAATCTTATTTGGCTGGGGAGTCATCGTTTTGGAGAAATTCTCCCTTTTGTTTAATTCATTTTTTTGTTTTCCTCTCTAAAGGTAGAGGAACTGTGAAACAGCCCTATCAAGAATTTCTAATTTTGATAAATTAATCATCTCCCTGCAGAGTGATCGATTACAGGAGATGCTGGGAAACGCACTTGCACATTTCAGAATGTCTCAAATTCATTAGCTATTCCACTTGAGTTACGAGTTAGTGAGCAAGACGAAGAAAATGCCTTTGGAATAACTCTTTGCAGCTCCTGTGTTTTTAAATAGGCAGCTAACAATTTACCATTCCCTCCTTTTCAGTTGTTTGTTTTATTTTTTGTATGAAAGAGAATGTAATCAGCTTTTCTATTAAGTAAAAAGATGAGGATAAAGTTCCCATTGTTAAATCACGTCTACTGGCATCTCCTTATCTCCACATAACAATTGTTATTTTCTAAATCTTCTATTTCCCATTATCCCGTGTGCATTTAGTTGCTGCCTTTTCTATCAAGATTTCTCTAAGGCAGGCCTCTAAAATTGCTGTGGCAACATTTTGCCTCATATTTTCTTCTCTTTTTTGGTAGACAGGGGTGGCTTCCTTGCTTACAACTCATTCCAGAAGCCAAGCAGGGCTCATTACCACGGGACCAGCATGGATCTTTCCATCTCCCCTAGACCTTCCATGGAGATGATACCTTGAGAAGCCTGCACCATGGTCCCCTGTGCTCTCCATTTCAGAAAAGCCACCAAGATGCTCAGAGGTGCTCAGGGGTGCAGTGCGGAGGTACGTCTGGTCTCTCACAGTTAATGCTGCATTCAGACCTTTTGGCCGTGTGAATCCATGATGAAGCCTTGAAGAGCCGCTTGGGTACCTCTGCCTCAGCCCCTGCATGTACTCTGATCGTTCATTCTCCAGCTCCCGTGCCAGGATAATGCCTCCTGGCCAGGATGGTAATGCAGCCAGGCGGATTCGTTGAGCGTCTGTGGGGTGAGGATGCTACTCCCATAGCCTCTACACATCCACTGTCTGAGAGACTGCGTGATCCCACCTGATGAAAGAGACGTGACAAACAGATAAGCAGGAGCAAGGAGGTGGAGATAAGAACTGTGCAGAGGCCTCCAAAACCCCAGAAGAAAAACAGGCGTGAAGGAATCGTTCCACAAGTTCAGCCAAATTCTGCAGCAAACCAGTACACCGAATAAGGAAGGGACTGGGTCTGCAGGATTGCGGTGGCTGCCAAAAGTCTTTCCTGTTGGTTCTTGAATTATTGTTTCATGATTAAAGCATCCAGAGGCCTCAGGCAAGTTTAGGACTGTGATATGCAAAGAGACTGCGTTGCTGCATGGAGAATGAGAAAACCTTTCTCTAAAAAAGCAAATTCAGAAGAAGAATACAAGATTCAAAGTCAAAAGGCTTCAAATCGATGAAGGCTGTGGACTTCAGGCAGTAGTCTGCTCCCCTTGGCTCCTTCCTCTGGGTAACTCTGACTTTCAGAGCTCATTACAAGAGTCCTACTGCCAACCCAGGCCTGAATGCAAGTAACACACTGTCAGGGCAATAGTCCAGATTCTCCTATGAGCTCAGCCTGAACAACTAGTATCAGTAATGCAACTGGAAGAAGCCTGTTGAGGCATTAAATCCAGTCTTTGGCAGTCACAGGCAACCATATAATGGAAGGATCCACACCCCTTCTTTGCTTTGCCACAAAACACTTCATTAATCCATGACAAAGTTAAGATCTTTGGTGCAGAAATAAAGCACACAATAGCCACCTCAAAGGACCACAGAAAGGTAGCAAAAAGGGTCCTAATGTCGTAGGACCATGCCAGAGTGAGAAGTCTGTCAGGGGAAGGAGCCCAGATGATCTTCCAGGGTGGACTGCACCCTGTGTTACCTCGGAAGGCAAAATCCCCATTGGTTCTTGATTTTATTCTTATTTCTAAGTTGGTGATCATCTCAGTTCTGAGTCTGAGGAGCAGAGAGATGACCCTGCCACTCACGAGGTTGCTCAGTCCTACACAGAGAAGCTTTGCCTCTTGTCCACCTTCTCCCCTCCTGCTGTAGCCAGTCTCTGACCTCCAGACGGAGGAGAAACACCAAGCATGGTGTCTTGTCCAAACCTTCCTTATTCCCCACAGCTAAACTGAGCATCAAGGGAAGACACGATGTGCCCTGGGTCCTACAAAGGACCGTCAGGAGTATGGAATTAATTAATCTTTATTCCCAACTTGGCAGGAGTCACAATCAAGGGAGCGTTTTGCCAGGGAACCTGTGGCTGAGGATCTAGTTGCATTTTCATGATTAACCCTGATTTGGAAGTTTAAATCTTGAGCCATTGCTGGTCATCTCATATTGAAACCTGAAAGCTCTGGAAAGTCATACATGGTAGCAAGGGACATGGTAGGTAGGAGGCTTATTGCCTGCCAAATTAATTTATTCAGGGAAGCACAGTTCAAACCAGAGTTTAAGAACATAACAAATAAAAATCAGGGCACCTTTAAAAGTTTCTCAGCTCCTGCTGTTATTTTCCTGCATGATGTCATGTTCTTCTATTTGTGAGATGATAAACACTTCCACAGCAACAATTTTGATGTCACAAACAGAAAATAATGATTCCAGGAGAGAGAGAGTCGAAGGAGGAGCTTAAAGAGGATGACCTCTTTAAAATGAATAATAATAATCCTCTTTTCCTGCAAACACCTTTGGTGACAAAAAGCTAGAAGAAGAGAAATACAAAAATGAAGTGATAGACAAGTCCCAGAACTGTCACTGAAGACTGTGGTTTGTTTTAAAGCCTCCAAACAACACATAAGTGGGTCTTTTACCCTGTAGCTATTGCTGCCCCAAAAAAAGCCAAACAAAATAAAAATGCTCTTCTTTCTACTGGGGAATTCTGACCAGAACATAGTCTTAAGCACCACATCAGTGCAGTTCCCACAGAAGACAAGGTCAGAGTTTGACCCTTCACTTTATTTTTAAACACACTTTTTTGCATTTGAACATCTAAGTAGTAGTAGTTTAAAAAAAAAAAAAGGTCCAGATGCTTGATGAAATGTCAGCAAGGAATCAGTTGATTCTGCTTCCAGTTGATGCATTTAATGTCCTTACTGCAGTGGTAGACCACCATAGTTTACTTTCAGAGGGATGAGCACACCCCAGTAGATACATTATTTCATTAGGGTGAAATAAATGTCTCAGAAAATGGTAGCATTGAAAGAAAGGGAAAAAGAAAAACACCAGATCATAAATTAGGGCAAATTTATGATCTGCCTCTAGTCAAGAGAATACGTAAGATAAATCAGGGAGAAGAGAAGGATGCTACATGCAGTTCTGAAGGTGGGCAAGAGAAGACTTTCATTGAAGTGCCTTGAAAGAAAAGGAGACTTTGGAAAGAAAAGCTTCTTAAACATCAAAAGATAAAGGATACCAGTCAGGCTTAGTGAGTTAGTCTTTGAAATGCGGTACCAGCTTCCAAGTCAGCAAAACATGTATAGATTAAAGTGTAACAGCACAATGTTCTCTCGTACTTCTGAAAAGAATAGTTACTGTCACAAATGAGACTGCATGCCTCTGTTAACAAAATTCCTTTTTCTGCAGTCTGCGTGTCCAAAAATAAACCAGTAATGCAGAAAATCCTCATGTTGAGAGAGATCGAGAGGACTGCCTAAGCTGCCTATTTAAAAATCTTTCCCAAAGTTGGATGCATCCACTTGCTTACACACGGTAGCGCACGTCTAATCGCTGCAGATAACAACCCGATCGCAGTACGTAATTCAGACACTTTCGCAGCCCAGATTGAGTGCATCAGGTTGAACGTGGAGCACCTTCCCACCGTTGCTTTCAGTCCCCTGTTGGGAGGATATTTTAGCACTAGAATGGCAGAGCTGGGTTAGAGGAGCAAGGGGAGGACAGCCGCAGTGCTGGTTTTCTTGCTCAGCTGCGTATATAGCAACCAAACAGGCGACAGATTTAAAAAACCCACACCCATGCAGGCACACACACATCTGTATTATTGGATTCCATGAGATATAAGGAGAGATAGAAAGTACGGTTTCATTTCCAGCCTGCAAGAAATGATTGCAGACAACTTGGAGAACAACAGGACCACTGGAGTGATGAAGCATATATTCCAAAGGTGCTGCGATACAGCCAGCAGAAAGAAAACCACACCGAACTTTGTAAGAGGAGCTGCACACATATTGTAACATAACTATATTATTGCATAAATGCAATTTCTGAGGGACTTTCCCCCACTTCAGCAGGGAAGTTTGCCAGCAGCCCGGTGCTGCATACGAGGCGGTGAAGAGCCGCGCTGCCTCAAGCCGCCCCACGGGATGGGACAAGCGTGGCCGCCTTCCCCTTCTGGGGAGAATTCTCATGGAAAAACTTCCACAAATCCAAAGGAAACAAGACAGGAAGGCCCATTCTCTATTTAAAAAAAAAAAAAAGATATCATTTTGTTCTGGTCCCGCTAAGGAAACCTGAATAAGGGAGAGACAGGAGGAAGATATTTACCTATTAAAAATAAATGATTCAGACATGAATTTTCGCGACTTGCACCATATGGCTGGAAAACTTCACAGGGAAAAAAAAAAAATCCTCCTGAGACTGAATTTCCTTTTGATAGGAACTTGAGCAAGGGTGTGCTCACTGGGGGCCTTTAAACACTCCTTGTTAAAGCAGATGCCTGGCTGCTTACCTGTGGCAACGACACATGGCTCTTCCTTTCATCAGCGATTTGGTTTACCTTTGAGCGGTCGGGTTTATAGCTCTTCAAGGACTTTAAAAAAACGTGACTTGTCAGTTCTCTTCTTATACACTGCTCTTCCAAGCAAAGACTAGACAGCATGCAAACCACATGCTAAATAATATTTAAATGCGTGTCCTCTTCAGCACCCCTGTTGTAGGGAGGCAGCTCTGTGCCAGGGTGACCTCCCTGAGGTGCTCTGGGAGGAAAGAGGGAGAGAAGGGCCGCGGGCTCCGCACCACCGGCACGGCTCGGGCGTGGGGAGGGGGCCAGGCGGGAGCAGCCACGCACACCTGCGCTGCCCCAGCCTGAGGTTCCCGGCTGGGAGAGCCGGCGCCTCACTTCGGACCCCAGTCCGAGACGGAACCGAAGGCACTGGGCAGACTGGGAAGGGGCGGGGGGGATTTGGGCTGGGCTTATAGCGAGCTTGAGGCTGAAATTCTTGCGGTAAAACACAGGCAGGCCAGGCAGGCTGCATCCCGGCCGCGCACCCTCGCCACCAACCCGTGCTCTTTCCCTCCGCGTGGGTCACGCTGGTTCCCCTTTGGGCAGGGCGGATGGGCCCGCTGGCAGGTAAGCCCTGAGGCAGGGATGTCCAGCGCTGGATGCGGGCTGCCCTCGCTCCGCCCCAGAGGTGATGCTTTTGGGTCCATCTCCATGTGAATGTGAGCGCTGCTGGGGCCAGCGGGCCGGTGAGAGAAATGAATTTCCCATTACCCGGGGGCATGCCGGGACCCTGATGGGAAAGCTGGTTGCCTGAACTTACTACAGTGAGCCTTCCTCTGACACAGTATTTTCCAGACCAGTTGCAACATTTGGGCTTTGAGAAATGTAGGTGGGTGATTGATTTTATCCTTCCTGTGCTGGTACCATGCAAAAAATAAGCAAGATTCAGGATAAGATAGGGAGAGCCTCAGCTGTCTCGCTCACCTGCGCATTAAGGATCACATAGTGCATCGACTGCAGGGGGTCCCTTCCGCTCCGTGCTTTGGCTTGCATCTGGGACGTGGAGGGCTGCAGCAGGATGCGCTGAGGGAGCTGGGAGGAATAAAAACTTGGACCTCCATGGGGTTTTGGCTTGGACATCACACGGATGTTTTATCAGCTCTGCGATAAGGCAGGCTCCTGGGAGACAAAAGATGAGACCTGCGGAGGAAAGACGGGTTCTGCCACTCACTCCTTGCAAAGAATGGGTTAACAGCATGCGGTGGACAAGGTCACATATGCATTTTCATTAACATTACTGAATGCATTTATTGCTTGTATCCTGAAGTGTCAGGGTCCTGCTTAGGCAAAGGGACTGCAGAGTAACAGAGGGAAAAACATCTTTAGGAGAAGGCTGTAGGAGTGAACTGGGACCAGTGCTGGGGAAGAGGCTACGGCCCCTGTATGTCAGTGATATATGCGGGGGGACCGACACCGTGGGAGCACCCCAGCAGCTGTAACGCAGCTGATGCAGGTCTGGCAGTTGACGGAGAGACCAGCTACCGTGCAGTAGCTGCTCCGACCTCCGGAGGGGCTGTACACGTCCCATGCAGTGCTCCTTGGCCTTCTGGCTGTCACGCCTAGAGGGGCTGGCGGAGCTGAGAGCAAGCTAATGATTTTTCAAAGACGGCGAAGCCTGGGGTGAAGGAGGGGAGCATGAAGCCCTCTGGCCACACAATGTGGTTATGCCCCAATTCTTTAAAAAGCAAAGATAGATGAGAGGTCTTAGCCCAGGTCAAACTACCCTAACACGGTCTCTCGGGGATGGCAATTAGTTGGCGTACACACACACACACGCAAAAGGCCAGAGGAGGAGGGGGATGGCAGAGCATCCCTGCGGACTCAGATCTAGCTCTGTTTTACGTTCCCCCTTCCCAGATGCAGGATTTGCAGCCGTGCAGCTCTTCTGCCGCTGCCCTGACTCCCGGACAAGCCGGGGGCTGCCTTGCCCCCGCCAGCCACGCTCGCCAGCCTTTGTTCCACCGGAGCAGCCCCCCCCGCTCCCCTGCTCGCTGCAGGAGCCCGGAGGATTTTGGTGCAGCTTTACATCTTTTGGCTGCTTTCCCTGCCCCCAGCCCGCTGCTGCTTTTTAAGGCAGTTTCTGAAGGGAGGGTCTGTCCCACAGGATGGAGGGTCTGTCCCCCAGGATGGAGGGTCTGTCCCCCCGGCGCGTTCCCAAGAGCCCCGGAGAATTGATGTGACTGCTTGGCTGGCGAGCTGCTGCGTCCTGGGGGTATGGGCACAACCCCACGGAGCAAGGAAACGGGAGAGCTGTGGGACCTGGATTTCTTTCTTTTGTTTAGTATTTTTCTGTATCTTATACAAAGCTGTACAGACAGCACTATGGCCCTCACAAGGGTGGACGTGTCCCGTCATGCGATGCTTAGCTCTCTCCTGCTGCCCCAAAAGCCTGATCTTGCTGCTATTTCCAGCGACAGGACAACAGTGCCTTTTGTCTGGGTTTGCTTTGGACAGCTGGGCATTCTGAAATACGAATGCATGGATTTCCCCCCCCTTCCTTCTCCTTCTCCCCTTCTCAATAGGCTTGGCTGAAGTGTTCGCGTAAGAGATTGTGCCTCTGGAAGTCGGGCGTTTGTGCACCTTTCTTTGCTTTTCTCCTAAGACAACTTCATTCCTCCCCCTGCACCGAGGTGCCTCTGCTTTGTTGTCACAGAGCTGCAGGCAGAACTGGACTCTCCGAGACAATGACTGCAGGTTATGAAGTAATATCTACATTGCATCATTGTTTTCTTCGACACATGGTGATGGGGTAGCTGTCACCCTCTCCGTCACTCTCCCTGCGGCAGCAGGCAGAGGTATCTGTGTCCCTAGAGCCATCAGGCCCTGCCAGTGCCTGTATCAGCCACTGAGACTCCCTCGGGTGACGCTTCCCATTTTCTTCTGCTTCTGTCAGCAAAAACATTAACGTTGCTTTTGCTGCTCCTTGCCTTCACTCGGCTCGGCCTTTCTGCCAGTGTGTATTATTTGCTGCACAGGACTCCCCTCGCGCCCTGAAATGGCAAACTCCACGTTAGTACAGATCCAGCTGCAAGCAAACCCCAGCGCTGCAGAACCTGTAACGGGGCCTTTTGCGCTTACCGGGACTGTTACAAGCTATTAGTCAAGTACCGGAATGTATTGGGCTATGCAGCGAGATCACCGCTTCCTTTTCTGTTTGCTTTTTCTCTTCTGCGAGCTTTCTGTCACAGCAGTCAGATACCAAATGCCTTCCCATGCTCTTAATTTTCGGTATGGATGCCTAGCAAGCGAGAAGCTAGATTGGAAACCCTTCTTCACTGCCGCATCTGGTAAACATTATCAGCTAGGGGTCTGCAAGCTTTGATTCAGGTCAGCTGGCATCAAAGGAGGCTCAGGAGTGTTTGCTTTCAATTCCAAGGGTGAACAAAATAATCTGTTCTAAAGCTCAGGCCTCCACCTGCCCTTCTTCAGGGGTCATTTTGCACAGGGGGAAACAGGAGAGAGGAGAAATGGTGTGCTGAACAAAAGCCTCCGCTTTGTTCTTCTGCGTTACAGCTGGCGTCAGCAGACCTCTGAAAGAGGGAGGTAACCGTGCTACCACTTGTTCAAATATTTTGAATAATAAAGGCGTTAGTTTAATAAACCTCCCGGAGAAGGAAGAGTTGCCCTAGTTCAGCATTTTCCCCTTTGAGCCTGGAGTAGCTGTGACCGATGGTTAGTGACCTGAGAGCGGGGGCAAAGGGGAGATGGGGATCCAGATATAGCTTTTGTAAGAGGTCTCTTTTGGTTCTGCTTTTGGACATGACAGCCACTCCTGCCAGTTCTTCTCCATCTGCTCCCTCCTTAAATCCAGAGTGGCGATGTGCAAAGCTGGAAAAACATTCACTTTCCCAGCTCAGCCTCCACTTTGCCCCAGCCATTTACCTTCCCGATTAGCTAAATTCTGCATCTGTAAATACGAATCATTTTCAGCACCTTTGCATATTCTTTCCTTCTGGTCATCTCCCTACATTTTAAATTTATTTTGTGCAAAAGGAATTATTCATCCTGATTTCTGAGCGTCGGCTGTGTTCTCTCCCAGGCAGAGCTGAACAGGCTGCAACCCTTCATTCCTAGCTCTGAAGGAGAGGAAGAAGAAGGGTCTTGCAGGGACTGCAACTCCAGTGATCCAGATTTGCTTCCTCAGTGTGAGCAGGGCCAGCAAATCTCCTGCCCTCTTAGAGGTGGAAGAGGAAAATGTGATCAGAAGAGTGGTCAGATCCCAATGTGATCCATACAGCTGTCAACAATACATTATTATTATTATTGTTATTGTTATTGTTATTATTGCAATTGCCTTATGTTTGCTCTTTTTTTCTCTAGCCAAGTGACTGCTTAGGCGAAGTGGAACAGCTTCAACAGGAAAGCGTGAGAGACGCACCCAGGGCGCCCAAGGGAGAGTGGAGGAAGCTAACCCATACCTACCACATCCTGCATTAATGCTGGTGCTTTCTGAGGGAAGAGGGCCCTCTTCTTCCTCCTGCTGTACTTTTTGAGAACAGCTTGGTAAACACATTTCATCCAGTGCATCCCCCTCAGGCATCCCCATCGAGCTGGGGAACGAGGCGTGCAACAAGGCGCTGCCCCAACACCAAAGCAATAGTCATTTAATCCTGGAAGAATAAAATCTACCTCCATGCAGCCAGCCATTTCCCAGGCTCAGAAGACTTCCTTGGGCTTTCTGAATGTCACCCCAAATGCTGTGAGCAGAGAGGACCATAATTTAAAAGCATGTTTTCAGCTTTCCCAGCATTCCAGCACAATAGAGAAAATGGTGAACTCGATCTAAAGGCCCCCAGTTGGACTCCTGTGCCTTGAACGTATTGGAACATGTTGTACCAGGAGCTACAGAAAATAATCTCTCCTAACACAGGAAGCCTTTTATTTTATTATTATTATTATTATGTTACTTTCCAGCATGGGCACACAGAGTTGAAGAGGGGTAAAAGGAAATTGCTTTCAGGATTCAGACAGCGGGCATCCATGGCTTGCTCCAGCTGATGGCTGGGAGACACTATGTGAAAATAAACATGCGGTCTTCATCTCAGCTCCGTTGGCAGGAACAGCAAGAGCCGGATGCAAAAGAACAGGGAGCTGGTTTGATCCTTCTGTTCTGCCCAGCTGGATGCCAGGGGAAAGTCTTCGAGACGGGGGGAAATGGTGCTTGGCCCGCACCAGAACAGACAGGAAGAGACATGGTGTCTGGAGTCCACGTTACCACCGCTTCATCACACAACCATCCCAGTCCACGTGCTTTAGTGGACAAATGCACACATTTCACAAGGATGTTGCCCGGTCTTCCCTCCTCCCCATAATTAATCACAGACACAACAGTGCTACCTGGCAGAGGATTATTTTTTTTTTTTAATTAGAGAGGAAGAACCATACGTAGTGCTCACAAACACACTAGCAACACATGGCTCTGTTAACAATCTTTAATTGTGCCATGCATAGCTGTGATACTAAAAAATAGTCAAAAGGAACACAGGTCTTAAAAAGTAAAAGTGAGTCACTCGATACCTGGAAGGAAAGCTAGAAATTGTCAACATCTCAGCACTGGAATAACCTGGTTATCCCTTGAATAGTCCAGTTTAGGATAGGGTTAAAGTTAAAATTCAGGTTACAGTAACATTAATGGTTGGGAAC